>NC_086247.1:112952558-113253248 GCF_021018805.1 Prinia subflava | reverse complement strand
CAAAAAGTTCACTAATTTGTTTTTTTGGGCTAGTTTGTCCTCACACTGGTTTAATTAAGCACTCTGTTTTGAAGCTTAACCTGACAAGATTGAATTGAGATGATAGAGGTGATAGAGGATAATCATATTCAAATTCTGTCTGTAAAATATTTGATTCAATTTACCTCTAAATTGCAACTGACAAATCTAGAGGTGGGTGACATAAATCCCCAAAAATGTTTTAGTCAAAAATGCACCTGGGGAATCAAGTGTAGTCACAAAATGAGATCAGATTGGATTAAAAACTGCAGCATAAATTTCGCAACATAATCTTCTATGCAGATTTAAGGAAACCTTTTTTTTAGTTATTCAGAAATAAAGTATTTTGATACATGTATTTAAGAGCAGGTTTATTTGAAAATTACCTGGTAGACAGGGAGAATTCTGCCTAGTTTATTATTGTTTTCTAGAAATTGTAGCTTTTCTACATCTGGTCAGGCCAAAGTGATTAAGGTTTTTTAATGGTCACAGTATTTTGAACTCTTTGATATTTCATTTGCAAGTTTCTGTAAAATTTGGGCTACTTAAACAGTTGCATTGTCTTGTAAGAGAGTACCACCCTTACAATATTGTTGCTTTTATCACAGCAGTGAGATGCACCATTGAATTCAATCCTCTTGTTGTTGAATTTAGTCTGATGTATATATTGATGTTCAATAATTGTCACTAGTAATTCTTTCCTTGATTTCTTTTTTGCTTCCATAATCAAAGTTACATTTTTTATTTCTGAAGGGTCAATAGGTTACCTTCCTTTCCTTCCCTTTCTTCTCTTCCTCCTGGTTCTCTTCTCCTGTGTTTTCTTTTAAGCTTATTTTGTGTAATATCCAAAGAATTAAACATGTTTTTAATGCTTTATTAAAAAAACAAAATGACTTGGTAGTTTGGGAATGTTGCTTTTGTGGCAGTTTCTCTTTTTAGCCACGATTCATTACAACTTTGCCTAATGCAAGCAGCAATTTAGAGAAAAAAACATACAACAGGTAATTTGAGACACTTCCCAAACGTTTTGTGGAGTCAGTACCAGTGAAGGGCTGAAGCAGTTGATCCTGGTGCCAGTGGCCCCTTCTTTACCCGCAGATACATTTGGAAATGATTAGTAGTTCTGTGTCAGGCCTGTTTATAACTCAGGCATGGATTGTTTTTATGCTTCCAAGGAAATAGGTACTACTTAGTTGTGTTCCATAACCCTGGGTGTCTAGGGCAGATGTGTTTTATACCTAAACAAGTAACTTTTTTTGGCTGTGAGAGGCAATTCCCAGTTCTGTGAGATAAGCACAAGTACCCTCATATGTAAACCGTGCACAAAGACATTTACTGTATATATTTAGCATGCCTGTAAGTTAAACACTGGCACTTTGCATGCTTATTTTCAACAAAAGTTTAGTTTAACAAAGAGAGACATTGAACCTGAAAAGAAGCCCTCACTCCAGAGGGAGAAAGAGAAGGGCAAAAGGCATCTGACCAATAGGTGGAAAGACCTAGAATAATGACACAAGGTGCTGTTGCTATGGGCAACATCTTTAAAAGATGCCTCAGTGGATGCCTCAGCAAGTACCACAGACCAGTTTGGATTTTGAGCTTATTAAGTACATAGAAATAATTTAAACCAATTGCCTAAGTGGAATCACTGTCACTGCGGTCTGGATTTTAAAAGGACCATAGTTTGGTTAAAATAGAATCAGCAGTGTATTTGTTCTTAGAGATTAGGGGTTTTTTGTTTTGTTTTAGCTTTGAATTTCCTTCTCTGGTGAAAAATGTCATGCCATTTGCCCTGGAGATTTTTTCCTGCAGTTGGGTTGTCCTCCAAATTCTGCTGCTACAACAGTGTTTTCTTAGGCAGAATAAACAAATGTTGGAGATAGGGAAAGAACATACCTTTTTCTGCTGTATCACCAGCAGATATCAGGAGTGCTGCCAGCCATCCCCAGAAATGTTCCCAACTCACTGCATCTCGTGTGCAGAAGTCAATGTAAAACACAGCTGATATAGCACTGGATCACACTGATGGCAAAAATGGGTGTGCCAGATCCCAAAAGCAGATGGTTCATTGACCTGAAGATTAAATGGTTAAATGTATAGACTGGCTGTGGAAACAGAATAATTGTTATATTACATATGTTCTCTTTCAGTTTTGTTGTTTTTGTTTTTTTTTTCTTTTCAATTTTTGTAGATTTCAGCACTTGTGTTTTAACTAACAGGATTAGTTGAAGTGGGAAGAAAATGACTCAATCCCAAGAGCAGAAGCTGTGTATGTCAGACTTACATTCCAGTTCTGTAGGACAAAAGGGTTTCTTGTCATTCATTTGGGTGTCTGAACTTGTTATCGTGTTTATTAGTGCAGTCTCTGATGTTCTGAGGCTCACTTCCCAAGTTTGACATCAACAGTATATATTTTTCTCTCCACAACCACTTCTCCCCTCAAAATCTACAGCTGCTTAAGGAGCACACATCACTGGGAAATGCTCCATTCCTTTCATATGCCTCTAGATATCTAGGAGGTGTCACATTTATATTCTAGATTTCTCCTTCTCTAAAAAGGAAAGTGAGGGGCGGTGTTTCAGAAGTCTTTCTAATAATGTTGAATATTTCTGTCAGAACTATTTAAATAATCAAAGAAAGGAATTCTGCCAAGTTTACTGGTGACTGAGCTTATTTTATTAAATCAGTATTTTGCATGAATCTCATCTGGGTCGATGATTTCTTTTCCCTACTTTCTCTTCTTTCTTCAAAGCATTTCAGTAAGGGTATCTTCTGTCAGGGCACAAGAGATCCTTGTGTTGTGATGCCTGGCAGATATTAGTGATGGAAACAAAACAAGTACAAGACTCTGAGTGTTGAAATTTCAATTGATTCCACTGTAGTAGCCAAGAGCATGCCCTGGGATGGCATCCTCCAGTGTAAAATGGTGAAGGTAGGAGTCAGTGGAGATGGGGAGGCTTATCTTTGCATCTAACTCCCACGTCAGTTCACCACAGAAATCCCTTCAGTGCAACTGTACAACCTTACCTTCCCAAATATCACCTTAAGGAGGAGAAACCCAAGGGGCCTTCTGCTTGGAAAACCCACCACCTCCATACATTTCACCCCTTTTTCATTTTCAGGCCTCTCCATTTTTTTTTCCAGTGGACTTGGCCTCCTGCACAGCCCTAGATCCTGCAGTGGCAGCAGCCTCCCCTTGCAGAGGGTCTCCAGCACTAGTCAGAGACTGGACAGGGCAGGTTTGAGGAGATGATGAGGAGGTCTCACCTCTGAGGAAAAGGCAAAGCTCGCCTTGTAGAGGTCAGCATTGTGGTGAATTTTTACACAGTGTCAGAAAGACATGTACCCTGAGAGGAGATGGTGATAGAACGGTGAAGTTGTTCAGGAAAGCACCTTCCCAGCAACACAGAAGACACTGGGCTGCACAGAAGATGTACAGAAGAAATCAGTCATTTATAGGTATTTATGTTTGCTGGAAGACAGATACTGCACTGATACGTTTTTTCTTGTGGGATATCACCGGGGTTGGGTAGAGAAATTATAAACCCACTTTATTTCACATTATATTAAAGATCTGATTGTTTATGTTCAAATCATAACAAAGAGGGGAAAAAAATGAAACCAGAAACAGAACATCTTGTCTTTACCCATGGAAAAAAATTCACAGTAAAGTGTTGAACAAAAGACCTTCAAACTTCCTGGGGAAACCCTTGTTTTTCAGAGGCTTTTTGACATTTCTTGCTCTTTAGTGAATGAAAGAGCTTAAATTTAATGACAGGTGCAGACTGAATCTCTTGTTCTTAGAATCTCTTTCACTGATGTCAACTGTTAGAAAACTGCAGCAAAAAAACCCAAAAAAACTTTCATCCTTTCTTCATGTTCTTTAAGTTCAGACACTTCTGTGAAAATAAGAGATAAATAAACTCATGTGGTTTAAGTAATCTTCTTTAAAAATCAGTATTTTTAACAAGCTGGGTTAATTTCTGTGTCATCTGGCTTTCTGAACAGATCAGTAGTCATTAAGAATGACCTCTATTTCTACTAGCGTGCTTTCATTCAATAGCTGAGTCTAGGGCCATTATCTGGCTGACTGGCATGAAAATTATGTAGTTCAGGTGTTCCTAAACAGAATATTTATCTGACAAATACTTTCCTAAAGTAGCATTCCATCGTCAGTGCCACTCCCTCAGGCGCCATTTTATCAGGAAGTGTCACTGTGAGAAGAGGGAACGAGGCCCTCTCCTTCTGCTGAGACATAAGCAAACCAGCGGGTGAAAAGGCTCAGAAGAGTCTCTCAGCACAGCAGAGGTATCTGTATGCCTCTGCTAGAGAGGCATCAGCCAGTGCTTGGTACTGTTCAGCCTGTATTAGCACTATGACAGCTATATTCCACTCTGATTTTAACAGAATGGGCTCGACCTCTGTCACACAGAATTTTTGGTATTTTTGGTATTCTTGTTTGTCTGCTATTGGGGAAAGTTCAGACAATTTTCCTGTAAGTTATTATTGCTCATCAGTTTTTATTCCTGATGAATGAGGATGCTTCAGACCATAAATCTTTGACTGGTCCAGGCTAAATGTTGCCACTTCTGGGCTTCTAGCCAGCATAATTTTGTAGGGAGAAATTATACAACTTGATGAGAAAGAAGTAAATAGTCCTGTGTTAACAGCTATTTGAAATAGCAGCTGTTTAAGGCAATGCAGCAAGGGGGGATATTAGCAATATTACTGGGTCAACCGTAGGTGGTTACCATATGCACATATTGCCACATGCTGTGCCCTATTTGTCTAATGTGAAACTTCCCATTTACTGGTAAATGTGATGGTGGTATTTATAGTGGTCACTGCTGCAGTGCTTGAACAGATTCTGGTAGTCTGTCTCCATCCAGTGTGGATGTGGGACATGGATAAGGAGGAGATGAGTGCCTTTCATATTTTTTACTCTTCAGGGTCACAGCTGTGTCCCCTGTTCTTGATACCAGTAGAGAGAACTGAGTTTTTGCAGTTTGTCTGTATGGACCCACACACAGGTCTGGGTGTGATGGGGTTGTAGGGTGAGATGAGTGTCTATGCCATGACCATGTGCCCAACTATCCCTAAGGACAGTAAACGAAAGCAGCACAAACATGTTTGCAGGTCTCACAAGGACAGCAAGTGAAAGAGCTGCTGCAGGTTTCATTCCTGCATCTTCATTCTTATTTATGTCAACCTAAAAAAAAGACAGGTTGTTTATTTTCACTTTTCCTCCCAGACCCACTTACCTTGTTGCCATTTTATCCCCCAGTCACTAAAGCAAGCTGCAGGATATAGTGAGCCCTGATCCAGCAACTCAAAGGACAACTAGATCTAGAAACTCCTTAATTTAGAAAGCTTGGATCTGTCCTTTCCCAAAATTACAATTTTTTTCCCCTTAGTCTGAGTAGATGTGTGATAAGAGGTAAAATGTAAACACCTCAGTTTAAAGGGAATATCTTAAGTTATTTTAAAGAGTACTAAAAAAAAAGTTAGAATTAATTTTTCTGTCCCTCTAGGGCTTGTACATAATATTTAAGTTGTCTTCACTGGTGTAGAAATAGAAAAAGAGAGCAGTAATAAATTTTATGCGTGTTGAAAAGAGAAAGGAAAACAAGACAGTATGCTTCCTCAAAATGTATTGCAGCCAAAAAGTTTTCTTTTCTCTTTATTTAGAAATTTATATATTTCCATTCGTAATTAATGCAACCTTACCAAAGAAATAATGTGCTGAGCAAGCATAAGACATAAGACTATAAAGCCAAGTTAAGTAAAGGCTTATGATTTTCTAAGCTAATTTATTTTTTAGATCAAAATTAGTAGTGGTTTGGGTCTCCCTATATTCAGTTCTCTGACATTTTAAACTTGCAGAAATAGCCATTTTATTTCTCTTTGTATGAAATCAATACTTCTTTCAAAAATAGGCACATGCACTTGGACTTAGTCTCCTGAATTATCCTTTGCTTGAGAGAGACTACATATTTTATTAAAACAGTGGCATTTTCATAAAGCAAAATGTTTACCCTAGCATCTGCTTAAAAGAATAATGAGAGAAATATACAAATTTAATAAAGACACGAACCTTTTCTTTGGCTGCACAAGGTAGCGAGAAACGTGGGCTTTCAGATCAGAAATTGTTTTTGGCCTCTGGAAACTGAGACCATCTCCTCCTAGACCAGGTTTGGGCTGCTGGGCTAACCCAGCTCTTCCAGGAGCGCTGCCCGCTCGCTGCCTGCTCGTCACCAGTGCTTTTGCCCTGGCTGCACACCCGCCTGCCTGGGAGGCAGCCAAGCCCAGGCGCTCTCCTGACCTGTCTGCGCAGCCATCTGGAAGGGGGCAGATGCCATTATTCAGAGTGCTCTGCTAGACGGCTGTAGGGGCATGGAAAGCTCCCAGCAGGAGCACGCACTGTGCCACGTGGTGGGTAAAGCATCTGTCCTTGAAGGAAATGCTGCCTGTCTCAGGCAACAAGAGTCGGATGTGTATGCAAAATGAAGAGGAACACAGTGTCTTGGGGTGGGATGGTGCCATGACGTTTTTGTACCTTGAGCAATAGAATTTCTCTCCCCTATGCTCCTTTACCCTGCACAAAGGACAATGTCTTCCCATGTCTTGGTAGTCTTACATTGGAAAGCATTTCACAAAGGGAGGGATAAAAATCGATAAGGAAGGCAAAAAGTCAAAGCAAATGCACTCTGTGGGAGGAGAGATTGTCAGTTCCATGTCTTTAAGTAAATGCTGGGGGAAAAAAGGTCCTTCCTGTCTGACCCTGACTGCTATGTTGGAGCGTAAGGTGGAGTGCTTAATTCTGTCTGCAGCCCTGCTCTGTCACTGCCTTTCCTGTGGTACCTGTGGATATGTCTGCTAATGGTGGCAGTGATGACAGTTGTTAACTGGACAGTGTTTTGACACTGCCAAATCCTTTTGCACAGGTCACAGTCTGCCTGGTGGTAAATGGCAGCTGAACAGCTCTGTGCAACACATTAACAAATTCTTTTGCTGTCCAGATCTCTGAAGTATTTTAAAAGCCTTGTTTGAAAGATGGAGCTTTTGTGCTTCGCAGCCCATTTTTTGTTTCTTGTCTCATGGTAATGAATTAACTCTAAGTACGAGTTACACCCCAGGGAAATGGTAGGCAGGGGTCATATGGGGTGTGACCTTTGTAGGAAAGATGAGACTCCTTCCTGTGAAGCTCTCATGAAGTTGGCTTTGGAATATTTACCAACCACCCATCTTACAGGCAACGGCAGGATTTGGGCCTGTCTTGTCATAGTGAATAATCAGCTGTAAAGGCATTGATCTCAGTGGAGTTATTAATTGATACCGGTGCAACAAAAACACCATTTGCCCTAAATGTTATGGAAAGATGACAACCAACAGACTGAACAGATCTGTTTCTCAGTGATCTCTCAGGCTGGGGAGGCACCCAATCTGTCCATGCTGCTTTGGGCCATCTAAGCTTCCCTTCAGAATTTAGATTTGTATTTAAGCTGCATTAAGTTTTTATTCATATTGGCTTTGAATATGTTTCATCTCTTTTTTTCCCCCCTATTTTTCTGCAGTAATAGTAAAAATCTGTTTTTCTTCCCTAACTATGTGCAGGCTGGCATGGCTTTGACATATGATCCAACAGCTGCTATACAGAATGGGTAAGAAATGCATGTTTTCTTATGTCTTTTTTTAAATTATTTTGAATGTCATCTTCTGTTTTCTCTTTCTGTAGTGAAACTTTTTGAAAAGCTTATCCAGTCAGTCATATTTTGTCTGAAGCATATTGTCAAGTTCTTCTTTAGTTTTCCTTTTCTTTTTGTGCCTTCTTGTTTGCAATATCCATTTGAATGGGAAGTTGTTTTTCCTAATAGTTTCCATCTCTATTTTGGCAAATGTTAGTAGATGTCTTTTTAATCTCTCTCTGTCATGAAGTGGAAACCAGTAAAGTTTCCCTTTACTGACTTGGCTTTTGTTAAAATAATCATTGAAGATTGCAATGTATTTTGAATAATAGAACTGTTACTTCATCTGGGGTTCTTTCTGCAGGCTGGCTGCCTTCCATGGCATTGTCTGAATAAAAATGCCAGATAGGGAGAAAGCCTTAAATTAGTGTGTAAGCAGATGGGATTTAAGGGTAAAATTCTGAGCAACACTCTTCTTTATTTCTCAGCTACCATTTGCTGACACAAGGAATTGCATTTTTTTCTCAAATTGAGCAGTGAAATCACATCGCTGTATTATTTACCTGCATGATTACATTTCCAGTTATTTCATAAACTTGAAAAACACATCCTTGAAATTTAGCTCTCTTTTCAGCTAGGTTAACAACAATTTGAAAAAAGGCAGGAAGTTCAGCCCTGAACTCTTTGACAGTGACTCTTTGATCAGAGAGATGTATGCTATGATTATCCAATTTCGTGCATACTCCCACCTGTGCTCTCCAGCTGAAGGGGAGAATTTATTGATATTAATAAGAGTGGGTTTATTTGTTAAATATTTGTTAAATATTTGTTAGGGCGCTGCTAGTTGAAGCATTTAGGAAAAAGTCCCCTAACATTCCAAGTAGCTAAAAAAAACCATCAGTTGTGGTAGTTGGTCTATTTTGCCTAATTTTACAAGCAGTAATTTTGTAGGGCTTGTGATATTCCTGTGTTGTGGAAGAAGAGGCCAAACTCAGAAGAATAGAGAGCTTGTTTGTAGTTGTGATTTCAGAGTTCTCTGCTTCTGTTTCCCCTTTTTGACCTCCAAAGAGTCATTCTTCTCTATTGCCATACTTTTCAGCTGGTAAAACGTTGCAATCTATAAATAAAAACATCACTGGTTCATAATCCACCAGTGTTTCATGTGGAGAAATGGCGCTTTTTTTTTCATATAATTTCCTGCATGTTGGTTGTATGAGTGTTTTGGGAATCGCAGTTTGAATGATCCATTGAGACCTATGTCATTTTAATTCAAGAATAATTCTTTGAAGTCATGAAAGTTATCTCAGTATCAGACATTATTTATATCAAAGGACACCCATGGTGTTCAGGCTGCTCAGGTGGTTTGGTCACTTAGTTGTTTGAAAATGCTGTCAGATCATTGAGTAATGAAATTGTACCCACTGGAGAATTCCTATTCTGCAGTTTTAAAATATTCTTTTATTTTTAAGGCAAGAAATTAATTACATTACAGTACCAGATATCTCTCCAAGAGTGACAATTAATTACTACTTTGACTTATGTATTTTTTTCTGAATTGTCAAAATATTTTCAGTTTTATCAAAACTAACCCATCATTCAAAATGCTCTTATGGTGAGATCTTGATTGTGGGCAGTATCATAAGGATCACCAGGGCCCTTTTGGTTCCACAGGATTTTTTTAATCTCCCCAGACATTCACACAGTAATCTGTACATATCCTGTCATTTTAAGTTTTTCTGGTTTTCATAAGCCTCTTTACTTGCAAGTACAGTGAAACTCTAGGTCAGGAGTTTTATTTTAGTAAGGTCTGGGAGCACCTTGATGCTTTGCTTGTGAAATGTGTAGGTGTGATCTGTTGCTCGCTGACACAAGACTCAGGCATCGGTGTGTGGCCGTGGGGAAAGAGACTTAAAGGCTCTTAAGCTCTACAAAGTAACACAGGTTAACTCAGCCAAGGGGCATCTCCCTCACGGGGAAGGCAGTGTGGAAGTGAGCCAGAGCTGATGCTGTGCCCACACCCACCCTGTGCTTAGAAGAGTGCAGAATGCTTTGGCTGTAGGTTGGGCCAAGCCACTAAGGTCTACGTGGAGCAGTGTCACCCAAAAATCTGTGAAACAAAGGCTTTTTCCTTGTGGCACTCAGCTGGGGCCACCATGGTGGAACTCAGTGAGCTAAGTCTGGGGATGAGAAATATAAAGATAATACCAAGTCAAGGTGATATTCAGAAGAGTTATGAACCACCAACAAAATTTTAATAGAAATATTAACTGCACATGCTGACATTTACTAGAGTTGTTCATAAGGTTGATAAGGTTGCTTTTGGAGGCATATAAGTTGCTAAGTCCACACAGGATTATGTGGAGGATGGAAGCTTACTCAAGAAACATGTCTCTGCAGCAGGTGTCATGGGGTGGTATTTAAAATTCACAGTTCCTTAAGAGGCGTGGATTATATTAGGTTTTGAGTTGGGCCGTAACCAAACCTCAGGGAAGAATCTGGACTCTTGTTTCCAAATGAAAAGGTAGGTTCTTATTGTTCATGGTGTCGTACTATCACTTTTATTACCATATAACTGCATATTTGCCTTGAAAATCTATAGCAGGAATAAAACTAAAGAGAGAGTGAGAGAGGCTTTCAGTAAAAATTACTATGATTTTTTCCCCACTAAGGAATAGATGATTTTCTTCTGAGTCTATTACATTGTAAAGCTTGATTCTCCATTTCATTATATTGTTTTTATGCCCGTGTAGCTCTGTTTAAGCATCCAGTGGAGTTACATCAGTATAAAACTGGTATAATGGTGTGGAGAATGCAGCCCATAGTGTACCATAGCATTGCAGTATGAGGTACTGAAGATATGGTAAGCACACACTTCAGTAGATAAGATCTCACTTGGCAACCACTCTGCCTTTTTTTTGTTGTTTTATAATCAGCCTTTTCTGAATTGTGTTTACAAAGGTACTCAGGTTTTATTTTGGGGAGTAGTGTGCCTATTGTGATATGCTATTGATTTTTCAATTTGTGGCATTAACATTATTTCAGTAGTTTTATGCACTCATACAAGGAACAGGATAGAGGTCTTGTACTTGCACTGTAAGGAAGCTCATTTAAAATGTTCCTGAGGCTGGTGTCCTCCTGACCATTTGTCTAAGATTGCAATGTACTGTATCAATTTAGTATCTCATATCTGGGGGACAATTCTGTGCATTTGCTGGCCAATGGGCTCAATATTCAGATAGGTTTTTTCCAGCTCCAACATCTGACTGTGTGGCTTGTTGCAACAGAAAATTGCTGCCTTGATAATGCTTGGTAATACTCTTACATTATGTGAGCCCCAGGATACTATTTATGAATCAAACTTTTTCAGTACTGCCCGCAGGCACGAGGCAGGAGCAAATGGTGTTTATTGCAGCACAAATTGGATCTTGCTCTTGTGCAGATTCTGTCTGGAAGCTTGCACATTCCCCAGTAGAATGGCAACCATATGGATTTTTTTTCCCCACTTTTTGGCAGGGAAAAAGTGACCAGACACTGCAGATAATGCAGTCCCCAAATGCAAAGGGAGGGTTGGTGTAGCAGGGGTGTATGTGCTTTGTCTGTTAAGCAACAGAAACTGTTGTTAAAGCGCTGCCTCTGTGTGCCTGATGATGTACTGGAAATATGCTTCTTTTACATCACTTAAAAATGTGTTCTTTGAGCCCCTTATAAACCCTCCTTCAGGAACTTCCAGGAGCATTGCAGTTTGCCAACAAGTGATGAGTTTCCCCTTGGCTTATGGAATCTAGGCATGCTGAAAAAGTCTGTTTTTAGTACAAGGGTGATGTCCATTTTGCCTTGCCCTTGCCACCTGCATGCCTGTGCTCCTAGTATTGCAATTGCAGCTGAAGAACAGGGACGCTGTCTTGCACCTGCAAAAAACTGCACGGACCAATGTAAAGATGTAAACTGCATTTGCTGAAAATGGAAATTTGCTGAGCCTTCTGGAGAACTCTCATTAGAGCTCACAGGTCAACCACACCACACGCTCTCATAGTACCTAGTGCACTGTACTAGGTACACTGTGCATTTTAATGCCAGGAAACTTGGAGGCATAATTTAATATATGTAAAACAAGTCAAAGCCAGTATAATTCATATCTCTTTCTACTCCTCTTTTTGATGTAGCTATTCTGATGACTGAGAGTCCTGTATTCCCTTGAATGAACTTACAACGTGCATCTTCCACCTCATTTCACCTCTCCCTAAGCCTAAAGAAAAAAAGAAAGGGAAGACTGAATATAGCAAGGTCCTCAGCTGCAAATCTTGTTGTCGTGCTGTAGGGTTTGTGCCAGAACAGGCCACTCTGGTTTTGTGTCTTTGTTCCCCTTGTCTCCTAATAGATCCCCAGCATGCCAGTTATGCCAGTTACATTTGAAGATATTAGTCCATTTGTGTGTAAAGAGAATTTAGGGAGATGCCTTGGTGTCCCAGGGGTGAGGGCATGTTGAGCCCTCTTTGTCAATGAGCCCTGTCCTGGCAGCAGTGACTCCAGCAGTGTGGCAGGTGAGCATCCCATTCCTGAGGGTGGCTCTCCTTGAGTCCATCCCCAGCAAGGACACCTCTGTCCTCACCACACCACTGTACTTCATGCAAGGCAGAGACATCCACATCCTTTATTATTAGATCCTTTTGGCCACAAGTGGCACTGAGGAAAGACAAGCCTTTGCCTCCTCATGTAAGAAATTTCTGACTGCAAAATGATTTCTTTGCAGCCTGTCGCAGTGACTGGGATTGTTACACTTGATTTTTTATTATTATTATTAAAATTTAAATATATGAACTGGATTTTCATGCGGTGTCTTTTGCAGCATCAGAGTTTCTTCCTTTCTCTTCCTTGATGCCCTTGGACACGAATTTTTCCCGATGTAGCTGAGTGTCCTGGTAGTATGTTTTATTTGATGCTTATTTGAGAGCATTCCAAATGGCGACAGATAAATGGTATTGGCAGGGCTGTATTTTCCACATTACCGTAGTATATATTCTACAGGCTTGTGTACTGTTCAGATAAATGCATCTCTAAGCTGAAACTGAAATGGCAAGCTGTCTGTCAAATTCTTGGCTTAGCACACATTTTCTCTAAATTTGTTAGTATTTGCTGGGATTTATTGGAGAGTTTATTCCAAAGAGTCAGCACTACTTCCAAATGGAAAGTTGTTTCTTCCCTGTACTTGTCTTTGTCTGAGCAGTTCATGCGTGGTTATGAGTATGAGCCCAGCTTCAGTGCCAGGTTTATGAAAAGAATGAGAAACAATGAACAAAAAATGTGTGGTTTTCTCAAAAGAGTTTTGATTTTATATTATCTTTTAGTTTAAGAGGTTTACATATTTCTCTGTACATTACACATTTTACCCATAGACTAAATTCTGTCAGTCTGCCATTGACTATTTTCATTTGCTGCACACAGCATTCCTTAGCTGACCCACTTAGCAAGAGCATAGCCCAAGTGATTTCTGGTTAACATTGATCTGGATGCAGCAGTATCCTGTAAAAGGAGTCAGATGACATGCAACATGCTAGTGCCATGGATGAACCTGCCTAGTGGTGTAAAAATCTCTTCTCCCTCAATGTCGTATGAACTTAATACTTGCTGTAAGCATGGTGATACAAATGCCTCCAAGTTCTCATAATAGGATATATATAAAATTGGGCAAAGGCACAATTTTAAAATAGTCTCTGTGCGAGCATTGTGAGGGCAGATAACTGGTCCTAAAATAGCATTATATTTCTATTAAACAAAAAATCACTCAGATGCCACCTGCTGCTTTTGGCATTTTAAAATCTGATTTGGAATAGAAAGAACAAATGATTGCTTCTCTGTCTCCCTCTCCCCTCCTAACTTTGAATGTTTCCACCCAACGTTGAAAGAGAGCAGCCTGTTTTTCCAAGGCTATTGGTTGAAGTCGGTGGTTATTTGAGCCTTCATCCAGAATGAATGCATCCAGTCTGAACTAGACTGATTAGTACTAAATCTGTGATGCCAGGGAGATCAGGAAATAGAGCACTTGTTTAAACACCAGTAATGACTTTTTGTTGTTGTTGTATAGCTCTCATGGAAAGCTGCTCTTGATTGCCTCAGAATAAGGAGGGGAGAAAAATATAAAAAAGAGGGAATGCAATCCACTTCACTGTGCAGAATCTTCTGTTACTTACTGGTGCATCCTATATGAGAAGGAGGTACATGAGGTTTAAATCATACAAAAGAACACTGCACATGAGTGTTTCTCTCTCAGTCCAAAATACAGACATTTAGACAACTGTAAAACCACTGTAAAACATTCTTTTTTTAAGCAATTTTATCGTTCTGGCTTACAGTTAAAACTGCAGAAAGGGCAAATGCAAAAATCTTTACAAGCACACGCATATTAAGTACTAACACAATCCAGTAGTAGTAATGATATTTTCCAAGTGATAATTTTATCAATAATCATTAACCCACAGGGAAGGAGAAAGAATATAACATTTATTACCATCAAGCACGAGATGGTGCAGCTTCTGTTCATAGCGTGCAACAGTGGAAATAAAACTGACTAAATCTGAGATTTTCAGTGCTGCCTGGGGCATTTAGCCTCATAATTCCTGATACATTTCACCAGAAAAAGGGGGGTTTTGCTCTCTGCCTAGATGAATATGAAAATTTCAGCCAGAGTTTTTGTAGCCACCCCTTAATAAAATAATTCAGGCATGTATAGAATGTATTATTCTCAGCACTGAAGCACTATGATATGAAAAGAAAACAGTACCCTGTGTAAAAATGAAATCAGTAATGTTATCTTCAATAGTGTGTAAGAAATTTCCTTTTGCTAGCTAGCACCCAGGAAAATCAGCTGTCTTTGCATTTCAGATAATTGCTTCTTATATTGTGAAGTTCTATATTTGTGCTAGTTGAAGTGAAAAAAAATATGCTTTGTGTAAATATTCCTCCTCCTTTCCATTTTCAAGATCTGCTCAATGGAGCCATCACATCTTTTTTATTGTGGTTTTGGAAATAGATGGACATAATTACCTGGGTAGACGCTTTTTGTCTTTGCCCAGGAGGAGAGCCTAAGTAGTCAAAAGGTTCAAAAAAATCTCGCTTCTGTTCTTTGTTTGCAGATTTTATTCCTCACCGTACAGTATTCCAACAAACCGCATGATCCCACAGACATCAATCACGCCATTCATTGCTGCTTCCCCTGTCTCCACATATCAGGTACGTCAGATATGCACTTGTCTACTCTGTTTCCCAGTTAATTATGTTTCGGATGTGGATGAAGGCAGAAAATTGTGTGAGTGCTTGCACTCTTGAGTCACACTTGAAACAAAGGGCTCTCCAGCAATATTCAGGTATCATTGGGTAGTGTTTTAATTGTTTCCTGCATTCTTTACAGCAGTAATGAAAGCCACTGTAATTCTTCCTTTCAATCAGCTTCTCTGATAAACAACATTTTGCTTAATTTCCAGTTGACAATACCAGAAGCTTAACACTCTTATTGAACTGTATCCTCATTCTGGCTCCCCTTCATAAGCCAAATCTTTTTAAGTGCTTTTTTTTTTAATAATTTATGTTGACTGCATTATACTTTGACCTTTTGACCTCAGCTGTATTTTTTTTCCAGTAACTGTATCCTTTAAAAGTACTAATTTTTATCCAATAATCCCTGACAAAGCAAATTACTTGAGGAAGAGCGTCCTCAAATCATTCTTCAGTCTGCTACATACCATGTCATTCAGAATTTCTCTTTTCAGCATATCCCACTCAGTTCTCCACTGGGAAATTATTGTCTTGTTTTGGCTTTCTGAAATGGAAGTCAAAACCAGATTGTATATTTTTATTATTAGCCATTGTCTGGGAGCTTATCACTTCACAGAAGCTGGTCATTGACTATACATTTTCCAATTTTAGTTATTTCTCTCCTGTGCCATCAGTGCTTATCCAGCCCTGAGTCCAACCTGAAATAAGCTGTCCAAACTTTCAAAGCTGCATGGTGGGTTTTTCCTAATGTTAGGGTTGCTTTGTTGGGGCTGGGGGATTGCAGATGGTATGGTACTGCTTACATGTAATTCTGGGGAGTTAGTCTACCTTAACCTTGATCTTTGAAGATAAATGATTCTTGTAATTCTCTTTGACTTTTGTTTTATTTTATTTTAGATGGCTATGTAGCGCTTGCCAAACAAAAGTTGTTTTGATGAGGTAAATTCAGTAAATTTCAGTAATGGCAGCACCAAAGTAGAGTGGATGCCAGAGATAAACGAGTGCAGCTCACACACAATTTTCTTGGTAGCAAAGCTGGCTTAAGAGCCATACTATTTCCCATTCAGGCCATTGAGTTCAGGCCACTCAGCCACTTACTTTCATCACTGCTCCACAGTTCACAGTTGCTCCCCTTTTCCCATTCTGGTTTCAACCATTGCATCAGTTTGTGGTTTCACGAGTTTGCACCAAAACCATTCATTTTTTTTTTTTTTTAACCCGTATCATTTTCCTTACATAGTTTGCAATGTAATCCCAAAGACATCTGCCCTGGCACCGTGAAGGAGCTGCAGTGGTGCAGGGGTGAGAGCAATGAGCAGCAGCAAGCTGTGGCAGCTCTAGTGTGTTTTAGCTCCTGGGGATTCACAGCAGAAAATGTTGTAGTAGAGGTGTGTTTACATGTGGGTGTGCTGGTTTGGGTTCTAAAGATGTTTTGCTGAACTTGCTTTTCAACAAAAAATAGACTTTCATAAACATATACAAACGTTGGAGCACACTGTTATACAATTAATTGTCCATACTTTCTTCATGAACAAAATCACAGGGCATGTGGAGGAGTGGGACCTTGTAGCTCTCCCCTTGTTATTCCTGGTCGTGCTCAGTCTGAGGTGTTGCACACCTGTCTTGTGACACCAACGGAGATGTCCTCTGATGGCTCTAGCACAGCTACATCTTTTGTGTACTTGTGTGTTGTGGTGCCCAGACTGATGCAAAAGGAAACTTAAATACAGAACTCTTGGTGCTGTGCCTGAGTGATGATAGCATGTGGGCCTCTCACACAGCACAAAAGGGAGTTATGGCTCAGAGATGCCACCACAAATAGGCAAACACTATAACGTGTTTATTCTTAGTAATATTGTTATTTCCTTGAAATGTGTTACATGGCAGTCATAAAGCAGAACAACAAAGGAAGCCTTTGGTGATGCATATGGAGTTCTGGTGGGAATGGGCCCCAGGATGCTGAAGCTAAGAATGATCCTGGAGGTGCAGTCTTCTTAAACCAGCTTTGCCGTGAAAGCTTTCAATTAGAATAATTTTCAAAAACTCTGAATTAGGTCTGTAATTCTTACTGGAAACAGAATAAGTCATTCTGGGATCTCTGAAAATGTTATACCTTTAAAAGTTCATACAGATACTTTTGAAAATAAACTTTGAATATTTTATGTCTCCTGCACTGTCGGTTGGATGACATGTTCATGATTATATTGATGGATGAAAGCAAACAATGCAAATGAAAAAAACAGGACACCATGGAATATTGAAGACTGCTTTACGAGATAAAATGTTGTGATTCACAGAAGTGGTGCAATCACTCAGGCTTCTGACTTTGGTGGAAAACATTATCAAATGAAATTTGAAAGCTTATTCCTTTGTCAATAACTTTATGAAGCGTAAATTAATTTTGTGTTGCGTTATAAGACTTAAGTCTTTTGCAAAAATTAGCACCTCAGTTGTACTAGAGAGGATATTTTCAAATAAATCTTAAGGTTTTAAACTTTTCTGTGCTAATTAAAAGTATTTGATGTGCAGGTCCAGAGTACTTCATGGATGCCCCATCCGCCATATGTTATGCAACCAACAGTAAGTGGATACTTGGTTATCTCTGGCTAAAAGTGCTTCCATTGTAGCCTTGCTCTGCTTGTCCAGCCACACTGAAGTCCTGGGTCATGTAAGAGCAGCCAGCTGCTCCCTGTGACAAGAGCCCTCTGCCATAAAGGTTCTGTTTCTTTGAGGAGCACTGTTTGATGTAGTGGAAAGGGGAGGATGGGTGATGTGTTATCTAATTGCATCGACTGTAAGAGGGTAACAAGTTCTGAAGTGTTGCTCCCGAAGCTCTGCTTTAGGGACTGCAAGATGACTGCATTCCTGCATACTTTGAATTGCCAGGACCAACACATGACCATTCCCTTATATGCTTAGCCATCAAAAACGTCCTCTGTAGTTCTAGATAAAGGATCCTCGGTGCCTCGGTAATTTCAGCATAGTGGAAAAGGGTGAAGCACAACTGTCTTAGCGAGTCTCTACCAAACCCGAATCTGCTGTATGATTTGACCAGTCAACTCTTTTTTTTTTTTTTCCCACTGAGTCATTTTTATCAATTTATGGCTACTTCAAGCTGCATTATGTTTCTAACCAACATTCATTAAAAGGAGTGCAACTGATTTTTTGTTTACTTCACAGAAGAGTTTCGATGCACTTTGCCTAAATATTAGCAGTATACCAGCAAAAAACACCATAATGAATTCCACTGCAGACAGATCACTTTAGTTACATTTCTGCCTTTGATGAGTTTCTCAGGTATAGATCCACTTGACAGTGTCATTAATCAAAATTTAAATGTATGCTCCACATAATCATCAATACATTGATTTATACTAGAAGAGTGAAATTAAAATGAAGGTCTATGGCTTAGGATTGTATGTTATTCATATTTTTGTTCAAATATTTTGACTGCATAGTAGTATAACTTCTGGTGAGAGTTAGCTGAACAGAAAGAGGGCTATAATTACACTAGATATCTGTGTAGTTGCACAAGTTTCTCATCCCAATTTGCAGCCTCCTTTCCACACCCCTCAGCTCTTTGGAGGCAAGTTCTTCAGTTCTCTCACAAGGCAAGGACTGTACTGTGGGACTGGCTGGGAACCCAATTCCTACTGCTGCAGTGCTACACCTCTCTGCAGACCTGGGGGAAGTTTCCATCTCAGTGGAGTAAAGCTGTTGCTGTATCCCTTGTAGGGAGATGAAATGTATTGAACAAATTTACAGTTAACATCGGTCCTGTATCCTAATATTTGGATTTAATAGCAGACCACAAGAAGTCTTACATGTATATGTGTATATGATGAGTTAAGAGACTTGTTGAAGCCAAAGAATCTCCAACCCTTGCAGAAAAACTCCCTTTCTAAAAGAAAAGCTAAGCATTTTACCAATCCCAGATTTTGTGTATGTGTGTGTTTGAGTTTTATTTGACAATATTGAGCAGACCATTTTTCTGCAGTACTAGGAGAAGTATTATGATGAGGTAATTCAATGTATTTACCCCTTAGTAAGGACATGAAGAGAAAACTGTCTTTTATAGTGAGTGACACCCTCAAAATGCTTAAATTGGTGTTCATTGTCAACCAGAGAGTCAAAAAGGAAGTGTGATTCTAGATGGAAAAGCAGAGGGACAGTAAATAAGTGGTGTACCATTTCTGTTCCAGTCTCATTGCTGTCATGGGTTACTTCCATGTGTTTTCTGTAGTTAGTCTCTTCACTGAAAGATTTTTCCCAAAACTGTGTTCTTAAGTAAGAGGACATGAGGCATTTAGTACCAAAGAAGCATAAAAGCAAAAAGGCGAAACTACGATTCCCCAGGTTTCATTCAGAGATTAATTCTTTAGTAGAAATGTCTGAAAACTTGTCAGAGTATTACCACACAGAGAATTTGGGAGACTTCAGAATTAATGGTCTGTTTTGAAAGAAAATAAAGAATCTGTATTCATTTTTCTGTAGTTTCATGCCTACCTATAGACTCTATTCTAGGCACCTCCATAGCAAAAAAAAAAAAAAAAAAAAAAAAAAAAAAAAAAAAAAAAAAAGGGAAAAGATTACAATAAAGTTGGGAGAATTAAGTACGTGAGTTTTGTTAATCCTGTGAGCTGATGAAACTGGAAATTTTCTAATTTGGTTAGCTGTTTATTTCTTCTTGTAAGCTAGTTTTCCATGTTATTATCTAAATTGCCACGACATTGCTTCATAGTATTTTATGAGGTGATTTATTGCGGCATGTGATGTCCCCCTGGACACCACTGCAGATAAATATTGCATTCCCCTTGCCCCGGGAAGGAGAACATTTTGTTAAGCCTCTATTATTCTTTGTCAGTAGAGATGAACTCATACAGAAAGCACAGTTTGAATTGCTCAAACAGTGGTGGTTAATTCTTTGTTTTGATGATAAGTATCACTAAATCATGTTACTGGATGATTAGCTTTTCATTTCCGACAGAAAGTCCTACCTGATATTTATGTATAATTTAACATCACGGAGCATCCCTCATGACAAAAAGGTAGGCAGAACCATGCTGTAGAGCAGACAAAGGGGGTTTTTCACTCAGTGTGCTGTGCACAGACAGGGCAGTGTTTTCCCAGACTGGCAGGCTTGCTGACAGGAGGGAAGAGCCATGCTGCACAGCACTACCATCCTGTGTCTGCCTGTCCCTCTTCTGCCTGCCCATCTCATCTCCCTTCCCACCTGCCTCCCCGTGCTGCAAATACAAAGCTCTTTCTTCAGTGAGATCCCTTGCAGCAGGTCAGCCTGCCAGACATTGTTCTCTATTTCCCTTCGTATCTCGATTTCAGCCGCATTTTCCTCATGTGTGCATTCTTCATCCATTTACTTGGTGGATTAAAAAGCCAACGATAGCAAAAGATTGTATCTCCAGTTCCTTCTGTAGCTTTTTAACTGCAACCAGATAAATTTTGACCCTAACAAACAAAAATGACATATATATTAACTGGAAAATATTTATGTGTACTGGTTTCCTTTCTCAGCCTTGTTTGCCTTCTTACATTTGTGCTATCCTTAAAAACAGAAATCAAACAAAATCACATTTTCTAAGAAAATAACAGTGAGAACATTTTTGTCCTAAAAGGAGAAAGTCAGATGAACAGTCAAGGACTCTGCAGTTATAGAACTGATATTGTAGGGTGTTGCTAATAAACAACTGCAGATACAATTTTTAAAGAGGTTTTATTTTTGGTTATCAGTGATTTTTGCTGGTCTTGATAGGTTGAGGTAGATTGCTATTTCTGAATAAGTAGTATCAAAAGTAAACTTCTGCTGGCATAGAAGGGTCACACATGAAAATTTCTCACAACCTAGTACTTATAGAACCTTCAAGGTTTTGGAATATAGTATTCCTGAATCATGTGGACATGATGCAAAATCTGCCTGGAGGTTCACATGTTACTCAGACACTTTTGAAAAAAGCACCCTTTGTGAATTGAACCTTCACCACTTTTTCCGATATTGATTTCACTGTGTCAAAGTAACAATACCTAAAATTTGGCAGTTTCATTGCTTTGCCATGTGCCCTGATCACTCTCCACAGTTTTAATGGAAGACAAGCTCCAAAAGAGTTGCAGCAGTGTGAGTTTAGGTTAAAATTGGCAAAACATTTAATGCACTGATGGTAGTCCAGGCTCAGTTTAGTTAACTATATCTTTCCAAGCACAGTGCTTACTCTTCCGTGTTTGAAACAAGTTTGTATTTCATTACTGCCTCAGGATAAGGATAGATGGATAGTGGTGACAGAATCAAAACATAAACGGGATAAGAGTTATTCTGGAGATTTATGACATTTGCCATATTACTGTGTTTTTCCTGTAGTCCCTGAAGGCTTTGAAAGTTATGGGATACTTTGAAAAACATGTTTATGTGTCAATTCTTGTGTAGACAATCTCGTTTATACTGATAAGGGCATTTGTTCAAAACATTTTGATTCAAATATTTATTACAAAAAATGCATGTACTCTTCCTATTTCAAAGCAATATTTTTAGTGAACCAACAGAAATGCCCTACCCTAATGCTCGAAGTACACACTGGGTTTACACTTATCCTCTTTTATTTGCAAGTAAAACTGTGTGTAGTCACTGTGTATGCACATAGATGTTCATGTCAGTCTGGAATAGTTTCTGCATAATAGCTGGAGAAAGAGTATGCCAGTGGCAGCAGGAAGGGTGCAAGTAGAGCAGCATAGGGAAAAATGTACCACTGATAATGTTAAAGTATGTTGGGGAGAACTTGTGTTCTGAAAGTTTCTCAAGCCCTCATAGCCCTTATAGAAAGGTCAATGTCTTAACAAACACCCTTATTATTTTTTTTTTCTGTTGTCCTTCCTGTGGCCCATGGCTGAATGTAATCTGTCTCTCTTTAAAACCATCAACAAAAACATGCCTTGTTTTATAAGCAGTGTAAAACTCCTAGTTTGATGAGAAGCAAGACTAAGGACTCCAGATTCTTGCCTTTTGATTGTAGTACATGAATGTAGTAGCATAAAAGGTACAAATTGTTCAACTGAAATGGATCAGTTTTCATTTTCTCACTAGCGAGTCTGCTGTTTTGGATAATACCCAAAATACCACAGCAGTTTCAGTGTTTTGATTCCTACACTCTGGAACAAAGAAGTTCCTTGTGCTCCAATCCACGTCCCTCTCCTAAGACGGCTTTCTCTACCTCACGTTTATTGCTCTACCTTTTCAGTAAACAGAGCCAGGAGTCTATCTTGAGTTTGCCTGTTTGAGCGTAAGAAAACAAAGTATGTCCTCAACTGCAGACAGTTGAGTCCTGCCTCCAAGATGAAATGTGAGAATTCAGCTAGCTGGTATGAAAAGTAAACAGGAAATAATCCTTAGAAATTGGAATCTCCAGCAAGTCTTTCAACTTTTAGCTGTGTATTTTTAAGAGATCCTTTGAACATGAACTTACTTGAACTCTTAAGGCTAAAGTGTTTAGAGGTTGAAATAACTAACCAAATACCAATGACTAAGTTCTGCTGAGCAATTTTAATTCCAGTGTTTCCCGAGGCAGAAAATCAAGGACTGCAAATTCTATAACTCTGATAATCAAGACACTAATTGGCAATGTTCCTTTGGGACAGGCAGGCTCACGTGAGGTCACTTCTGGCTCCCTCTCACCCAGCACCTTCTGTACACAGATGTTGTCTCAGTGCTGCCTAAACGGGTTTTGCAGACGTGGGTGAGCATGTGCTTGCTGACCTCCTTTGGTGCCAGGTGTTGTTGAACTGGGGAGAGCACCCAGGACAGAAAAGCAATGCCCAAGCTCAACTTAGACCTCTAAAAGCAAACAGGTGTAAGCGACTCAGCCAAGCTACAGCTCCTACTCAAGTGCAGTGGTTTTTAAGTCTGATTATACAATGCTTCTGGAATCATATCAAAGTATTGCTCCAGTCCTTTGTTCTGCTGTCGTAGATATTAATGTGTGTGCCAGAAAAAGATATATTTAATTTAGATTGCCAACATTTTTTAACACTCTGTTAGAGCCCCCTAGTGAAACTGAGCATTTTTTTGTGATGGCAGCAAGACACACCACATATGGATGCACTTAGAAAACATGGACAGGAGAACCACAAATGTTTCCAGCAGACAAGCCCTTGCATTTGAGGAACTTGTGGTGTGCTGTTTTATCCTAAAAAGACTTCAGAGCGCTAGTAAAATTTTCTTTTCTTTCAAATATGCTACAGATAGCATGAACACTAAATGGATAAACCATCAGTTTGTTTAAAGACTTTTACATTAGTGGAAAAAAACATAATGTCTATGTTTCATATAAATCTATAAACATAAATGAAAAAGATATTTGGAAAAGAAAGTGTCTGACACTAAATTTGAAAGGTTCCCCAGAGTTTTTTGAAGCCAGGAAATTCTGGTTGAGGTTATGGAATACTGATTTCTTTTTAACAGAAAAGATGCAACCTTACCCATCAACCTTCATTGTCAAGAAAAGCCTTAATACAACAGCTGTTTAAAAGCAGTTTCATCAAAGGGGATTTTTT
Organism: Prinia subflava; assembly: GCF_021018805.1. NCBI lineage: Eukaryota > Metazoa > Chordata > Aves > Passeriformes > Cisticolidae > Prinia > Prinia subflava. Next base: position 113,229,720 of record NC_086247.1, on the reverse strand, counting down.
TAAGGTATTTATTAATCAATAGACATTAGAGTACCTTCTATGGAAGAATGTAGTGCATTTTTTAAAAAAAATCAATGTCTAATTTTGCACAAAGCCTGCATTCTGCTTTCACTTTTCCCACTCCATGTACATCACCTAAGAATATCGGCAATACTTAATTTATATAATATTAATATATGTAACATCTCTGTTTTCATGGAGGTTTGCATCTTCATCAAGTTTTAGATTTACACAGTCAAAATCCTGAACATAAATCTGCAAGATTCATATGTTTTGTTTGCCATTTTAAGCAAAAGTTCCTCATTTGGTGGGCACTGGTCAAGTTAGTTACTTACCAGGTAGGTTAGTAAATAGGCAGATTGTGATAGGATCAGGGAGAGTGGTGGACTGTGTAAACAAATGCTATTAATGGTAGGCCAAGAATTAGATTAATCAGTTTGCAGAAAGTAACAGGCTCAGCAGAGTGCTGAATTTAGCAGGCCATCAGGTGTTTTGCCCCATGTGATGCATTCTGGTTGTGCATACATATGTGTGCTGTGAACAGGCTGAGGCATGTGACATGTGTGTTACAGTCCTTTCAAATTTACCCTCTGTCATGAGCCTTTCCCTTATTTTGTGCCTGGCATTGTCTGCTGTCTCGCAGTTGATGCTGATGTTACGCACCCTCCGCAGACAGTGTTCTGCCAGCTTACAGAGGATGTGGGGGTTGTGAACAGAACCCAAGCCTGCTTGTGACAGAGGTGGTCGTGTGGTGGGATTGCCAAACATGCGAGCTCTGGGATGGTGGAAGGGAAAGGCAACAATTTTCATCTGCCACAGACAGCAGAGAGCTTTGAATGTGCTCTGTGGTCTGAGAGCACAGAGGTTTCACACTAGCTGGTGACAAGGCTGGGAATGAGCTCTGGGTGCCTTTCCCATGCTGGAGATTTGGTTCTCATTTCCATGGCGCAGTTAATACAAGATGTTACCAGAGGACACTTCACCAGCAGAAGGGGACCTGGATCCCCTCTCTGCCTCCCACACTCCATGCCCTACCCTGCAGGAAATCAGAATTTCCATTTACAGAGGAAGCATTGGGCAGCTTTGGAGAAGGAAAGAGATTCTGGGGTTCTGCAAGCCCAGAAGAGGATTCTTGAGGAAAGCCTGTGATTTACAACTACAGTAATGCCAGGACCCCACCGTAACTGTGATAACTCCAAAGTAGGATTTAAAAAGAGTGGTACAACCTGTCAAAGCTGTAAAGGTGAATTCTTTTTCATGAAGTATCAAGCCAAGTTTTACACTATTGACAAGATGTCCTTTTATAAACAATTCAGTAGGAAGAAAATCGTGTATGAATCAAGGTTAATTAATTTACTATTTTAAAAAATACGGTATTCATTCGGGGTTTTGTCCCAGAGGCTTCAGCTGGTTTTGAAAGAAAATTCCAAATGGAAATCATGCATACTTGTTCAGTTACAAATGTATTCTATAGCTATATTTATCTTTGCTGCAGCTCCTTTTTGACCTGAGCCTGCCTTTTCTCACACTGGCTGCAAAGAATACGTGTACACTTAGAGCACTTGGTGACAGATACTTTTTCATCTGCCACTGATCAGCTTTTTGACCTTGGAGAAAACATCTTTCTCTCAGGCTTAGTTTCCAGTTTTTCTTTTTTAAAATACCAATCTATTCAGATTATAAAATTGTCATACTGCTAAATAGTTTTTGGTAGAAGTTTGTGAAAAGTCTGGTGGAACAAGATCCTGTCTTGACTGATGCCTCTAAACACATCCTCACAGTGATACTATTAGGATTTTCATGTTAATTATTAAAATAAACCTGCCCCAGCTATGAAAGGAAAAAAAATTGGATCTGATTTTTACCAGTATAAATCAAGAGTTAACTTCACTTAAGAAAATTGAATTGCATAGGTGTGAAACAGCAAGAATTAGAAGAGAATCATGCCTGCAGCAATAAGCTGATGAAGGAGACTCTGGCACCTTCTTAAGACTTAGAACAAAAGCACTTCCATAAATTACTGTTATGTTACACCAACTGTATTCAAGGACCAATTTACATAAGCAGGGGAAACTAGCTAATCTATGTATTACTTATGATTGCATCATGATTTTTCTAGTGCAGGACTTGTGTAAAAAATTATAATAATGTACTCTAAGGACTTAGTGACCAGTTTATAAGATTCAAAATTCCTGTATCCAGGAACCATACAGAATTGGGGAAGAGACCCACAAGGATCATCAAGTCCAGCTCTTCAGTGAATGGCCCATACAGGGGTGGAAACCACAACCTTGGCATTATTAACACCATGCTCTAACCAACTGAGCTAATCTCAGTGGCACGCTACATAATCCCATGCAAAACCTGATTAAATAGTTTGATTTTATGCCTCTTGATAATCCTATCAGGAGGTTTGTTTCAAAACACCTTTGCTCTGAGGCTTAGCACTAAGTTTTTAATTTCCAACCTAAAGGTGCTCCTATTCATTTTGCCTCCATCTGTTCTTGTTCAAACATTCTTCTTACATTCAGTAACTGTTGTCCTTTCTCAGCGTTCCACATTAATTTATAGACAAAAATTTTACCTGTGTTTTCATTTTTAGGCTAACTACGTTAACATCACTTCATTTGCAGTAATGTAAGGATTTTATACTTCTGGCTGCAACGATGAGCCTTCCTTGGATCTATTTCACTTTGAATTCATTTTTCTGGGGCAGCCAATGCTCACAGGATTCAAACCTTTTGTGCAAATAGCGTTAATGCTTCCTTCCCTTCTCTGGGATGACTTTGCTGCATTGTAAAATATCTTCCTTCCCTGGTGCTCATGACTGGTAATGCAGTCATCCTGGAATTCACTGATATATCTAGGTTTTCTCCTTCTACATTTCCAGCAGATGCTCCTACATGATAAAGGAAACCACATGTTAGCCTGATTGACTTGATGAGTTAGTGCCTTGCTGTGTTTAATCTAGTCCTTCCTGTATAGTAGTCTTAATTTGCTACTCTACTTAATGTGCCCTACAACTTTGCAATTTCCCCGAATATTACTGAAGCAAATTATTGAAAACATTGGATGAGAGCAATCCTGATGGAGATTTTACTGACCCTCCCACTGAAGAAGGATAGCTTGTCTTTTAGCACAACATGTTACCATTTACAGTTTAGTTAATCCTTTATCCTCCCCAAAGTTTAGTAATTTCTGCCTGTAGCACTGCTTGAAATACCTTATTGACCTTCAGAGAGTTTAGATCTGCTGCATGTCCTTTGTTGAGAAAATAGGTCATTTTATTTAAAAAAAAAAAAAAATTAGGTTAGCTAGCTCTGTCTTTGATTTATCTATGTTATATCTTCATTAATATCCTTTAGTCCTGGCCACTGGACTTATATGTTCCAGCTCTGCAGTAGAGATCATCCAGTCCTGTTTCCTCAATTCACCTTGAGTTTAGTGACTTCTCTGGGTTTTTCATCTCCTTTGTATTCATTTTTCTGCCCAAACACTCATTCTGTGAGTGTTGCCTCTGCTGTGTGCTGGTTCATGTAGGAAATTGAGATACTGACCTTATTCTGCTGTAGTGTCCTTCTACTGGTGGGGCTCTTTCTCAAACACCTTAATGTGTCCACCATCCACCCTGCATGGCAAGCCAAGCTCTGGGTTGTCCCTTGGTTGTCACTTATCTGTGTAAGAAACCTTTTGTTAGGTGTTTTAATATCATTTACAAAGTCTCAAGTACACTTATAGCCAATCTTATTTCTGGCCTTTAAATGTAGCATATTCTTGCCTTTTTTTCCCTTCCTATCTGTGTTCATTCCTGATAGACTTATTGAGGTGTCTGAGTAAGTGGCTGATAAATTAAAACCTTCTCAACTGTAACTGCTGAAGCATCTTAGTAACATAATTGTTTTAAAATTATTTTTGCAGAGGCAGTGCTAACAATTTATATTTTTATCTCAGTGTGTAAATGTACGCTGTGGTCTGACACCCTGGAAGTTAGAAACATTCAAGATATCATAAGCAGTAGCTTATTATTGAAACTATTGAATGTAGTCTAACAGTATTTGACATTCATTTTTTTACTCTCATAGGTAAAATGTTTTCTTTGCATTTCAAATGTCCTGAGGAAGAATATAATATTGACCTAAATATTGCAGTACAGAGGCAAATCATGCGTATCTTTCCTAAACTGATTTTAGTCCCACTGAAGTGGAGTAATTGCTTAATTATAGTTTTCAGGTTGTAACCTTGTAGCCTTGTTTTCCTCTCAAAACAGTGTGAAATTAGGATTAAGTCCATGCATTCAGCAGTGTTTGCCACAAAGCCTCTTGTTGTGAGTCAGTGGTATCTGCCGTGCTGTTGAGGTTCCAACCTCTTTCTTACATGATTGGGAAAGCAAATAGTGAAATGTAATAGCATAAACACTGAACATTCTTTGGCTGTTTCATAGTGGATTGATGAAGAATGAGTTGTGTAACACAGTAAGAGATCAACAGAATCTGAAGAATTTTGAAGGAGTGTCAAGTTGTTATTTAGTGAAACCACTGCCTTTGGACTACCTGCCAAAGAGATGCACTTCCAGCAGGGTAGGTTCCGTTATCAAACGGAATCTTATTGTTAACAAGATATTGGAAATTAGGGCCTGAAATCTCACTTCTTCTTATCACAGTTTAAATGCAATTTGTTATTTCTTGTTACTGACTACAGCCTCTTGCTAAAGGATATCTTCTGGACAGCCCTTCCCAATGTGTGTCTTTTAAATGAGCTACCTGGGACATTTTGTGATGTCACTGCAGGTGTTGTTGCTGAGGAGAGACCCTGTCTCTAACATCCACCCCAAATCTCAGGTAGCCTTTCACCGCTGCGCTCTTCCGAGCAAGCAATTGAGTGGAAGTTATCTTTTCTCTGTGCCTGGCAAACCATGTAAGCACTTTCCGAAGCAAGAAGACAACTGGGTTCCTCATTACCAGTTGTCTACTTCTGCCTCCTAAAATGCTGTAAGCTCACAGAGCGTGGAGTCCTCGTGTGGGGTTCAGTCTGGGATAACTTGGATGATTACTTCAGCTTCAAGCTGAGGATCACAGGATTGACACCCTGCTACTGATATCCGTGGTGGGACAAGAGGGCTGCATATGATTCACACAGCACACAGCCTGCTTTCAAACAGCCTTTGTACTTCTGCAGTACAGCAATCTGCAAATCATTATGCACCCCCTCTTTGCCCAATCCACACAGGATGTGAGTCTGTGTCAGCTCCCAGCTTGATAGCCTTCCTCTTTAGCACTATCAATAAAATCTCCTGCTTCCAGCTTTGGAAATTACTGGTCTAATGCCTTCCTCTAGCCAAGAGGGTGGGTGTCACATTCACAGATGTCCCACATCTGACAGGGTTGTGGCTAGAAGTGTATTTTCCGAGGGCAGGTAGGGAGAGAGACCTACCCTTGTGGAGCTGGTTCATCCGCACTGCCACAGCTGCTAACCCAGAGTTCAGTGGTCCAGGAGAACAAGCAGTGTTCCAGGAAAAGCATGGTTGTATGCATTCCAGCACTGACATTTCTTCCTGCTGGCAGGCCATGTCATTTTTGTGGAAAAGAGAGGATTGCTCTGGATGTACTTATTTTAAATGAGGATGAAGTGTTTAATGCAAGGATCGTTTCCTGGTGCTTGTCGCAGGTCTTGCTTCAGGGAGAGAAAGGGGTGGACATTTGTTGGGGGGAGTTTGAGTGTTTCTGATAGACAAGCAGATGCAGAACCCCATCTCAGTTATTTATGTGTATGGAAGTAGCAAAGCTGTATTAGCTCCCTCACTAACTCCACTCCAGGTGCAGCAAGCAGGCATTCATCATGACAGCTAAAGCTGTGACAACAGGCCACATCTTGCCCTGGGAACAACACAGGAATAAGAAAAAATTGAAGAGAAAGTCCTATGCAATTCCCCTGGTTTCATGCTGCTTTCTGCAGACAGTAACACCCTGTTCACATCTTCAACTTTCACTTGATATCCAATTTTATAACCCTTTAACCTAAATCTTCACAGGTATTCAACACCTTGGGTGTGTTGGTTCTACCAGGAGATGACTATAAAGCAAATTTTAGGCAGCTGGTTAGAGCATGGTAATGGGGTGGGGGGGAACTGGTCTTTGAAAGGGAGTCCTGGTACTGCTGCTGCTGCCTAGAGAAGAATTATGGCTCAGAGCTCAGATTTGAACTCTCACAGCAAACATACCTTCAATCCATGCCAGTGTTCATGTTAAAAGCATGGACATAGAGTACTGAGAACTCCATGCTAGTTTGGCCCTTTCCTTTGCTTTGCAGTCCACTTTCCAGGGTAGAAAAGCACAACTATTTATCCTTGGATGACAAAGTTCAGGTTTGGCTATAACCCTGACAAACATTTAGCTTGGCCCACACAGGTGATGTGGGCCTGTGACTCAAAGATCTCACATATTTGAGATTCTAGACTTCATACTTCAGTGGAAGGCAACCACGGATGTTTTAGCTGAGATAATATAAATGTACCAATGTGTGTAACTGCATCCATTCAGGAAAACAACATATTGGACATGTGTGCAAGCCAGGTGAACTCATTATAAATGTGCTGTAAGAGAGCTTGGGAAGTTTTAAATGCCACAACTGAAGCAAACTTTCTCACAGTATTCAAAATGGGTACATTTGTTCTTCTTTCTAGAGTTTTACGTGCCATTCAAATCTGTCTTCCAGATAAAATCAGGGGTACAGGTCATGGCTCTGAGAGTGTGGGCTGTGGTAATTAGCAGTGATCTGCTTGTGGTGATATTCTCTTGTTTCGACAATATACAATGTATTTGAATCCTCTCTGAGCTTCTTTTCATTATTTTATTCAACAGACAAGTGAAGGAATAAGTAGAAACATGTCATAAGTGCTGTTGTATCCAGTGAAGTATGAGATTGTGCTTTGCTGTTTCCTTTCATCTATTTGGCCAAGCTGGGACAATATGTAACCAGACATTATGCAATATTTGTTCTGCCTCTCAAAACATGAAATGCTACGTTAACTCTTCTGTGGTGGTAAAATTCTTGTGGGTAAATACATGGGACAGAACTCTTTTGACATTAACAATTCCAATATCCAGTATAAATCATTGGAGCATCACAGGCATTACTTTTGTATATGTGCTGAAGCACGATAGTTTTACTCAAATGTGCTGGTTTCCCTCTGAGAAGTATTTTCTCTATTTCAAAGAAGGCTGTCTATCATTCTGACATGCTCCAAAGTGGAAGCCCAAATGAAACAAACCAGGCAACAGCAAAATCAGCAGAAGGCTGGAATGACTTAAAATCCCAAAAGACTTAAAATCCCAGAAGAGTCTTCTGTCAGGCACACATTTGTACCCTAGGTATCACCACTTAATGAGCTACTGTGAAGTCAGTGAAAACTAATGTGAAATTATTTAATGTCACTGTGAGAGTCCACTTTGCTGACCTCTGAGTTAGGAACTACAGAAAATGTCACGAGCTGCAGCCAACTGTTCATGCCTTCTGCATGATCTGCTCAGACCTTGAAGCAGCTGACCCCTAGATATACCCAAATAGCAAGTTTACAGCAAATACACCTGATCTGAAGTGAAGAGATGAATTACCACCCTTAAAATATAGGACAGTTGCCAGAAAGTTCTAAAATTTTCTCTGCAGAATACGGGGCTTGGAATGCCACTTCCTGAAAGTTCTGATGAATCAGTTCTGATGATTGATATAAGGCTCTAATTTTCCTGAAGATTTTCAAAGGCTTCTGAAATGTTTCTGAAATATTCTAGTTATTGGTGTTGATATTAAATTATATGGTGGTGATATTAAAAATCCTTCCAAGCTGTCTAATTAACTACAGCCATGATTGCTTCTCAAAACCAAAATTAAGTACTTGGTTTGACATATTGCGAGCCCTCTCACACAGGTGGATAATTCTAGCTCCTCAAGGAGTTTTGGTCACCTAGTTTCTCAGTTCAGTGGAGCTGCAATTGAATCACTTCCTCTTAATGGGTGACTTGACTAAGTGGTTTGAAAGTAATTAGCAAACACAGTGGACCCAGTATTCAAGTGTTTGCTCAGCTTCTTATCAGGAACTGCTTATTTCCTGTGGAAAACTGCGGTCGACTTCTCAAGAGATTCGGAAAGCAACTTGTTGCTTCTGCTTCGAAGGAAGCTAATCAAGGAATGGTTGGACCATCCCAGGCATGTTTTGACTTGTGATGAAGTGATCTCAACTGATTCTAAAGGCATTTTCAGAAAGCCTATTCTTTATTGCTATTGGATGTTTCATTTGGTCACTTTCAAGAAAGCAGTAATTGTCTTCTTACAGACGCAGACTATTTTTTATCCACTAATACATTTTAATCTTGGTGCACAGCTGTTAATGGGATATGCTTCCACTCCAGAGCAATTCAGATTGATTTTGTTTCTACTTCAGAAATATATTACAGTAGAGCCACAGTATATAAAAGGGCTCAGTGTGTTGAGATGAAGTAGCCTCATGATATTTGCAGCTTCTAATGGGAGCTCAGTACATTTGGAGCAGAAGTGGTGATTGATTGTCTGGTGCTCAGGCTAATTGATATGGCACTGAGTTAGTCAGAAGCTCTCAGCTCCATCAAAATCACACATGACATTGCTCCTGTGCCTCTTAATATTGACTGGGTAGTTCATATGCTGAAAGCAACATGTTTTGGAGGAGACTTCCAGAGCTGAGTGAATCTTCCTTCAGCATCAGTTACATTCTTTCCAGAAAGGCTTCCTGCCTAGAGTAGCGTTACTCCTCCACTGGAAAGTTTTTAAAGGATGTTCTCAAGTCCGTTTATTTTTAATGGGCTTGGATGTGGTCACTGAGATCCTGTGAGGTCAGAAGAATGGAATGGAAGTGGTCACAGATGACACTTGAGCTATTTCCACAGCTGGATGCACACCAGCCAGAGTAGGCGGTCCTCTGCAGATGAATTAGTTCGTTGAAGTACATGATACAAAACATCTGTTACAATGAGAACAAACAAAAACAATGTGCCTTTGAAGACTGGGATTTGTTGGGAGCTGCTTGCAAGGGTGCTGAATGAGGCAGTTGTCAGAAAGTCAGAAACATTTTTAGGCTTGCCCTTGTGTGAACTAAAGCAAAGCTACATAGTAAAAACACATAAATTCAATTAAACAAAAGACCGTCTTTACCCATATTTTGTTGCACTGATTCCTCATACAGCAGTGGGGAGGCAGAGAACCCCTCTGTACCAAATGTTTTTTTATACCCTAAACCACGTTTAATACAATGGTATAACTCCAGCTGAGTGGCTGTGAAAACATAGAAGCTACAGTGTTACTCTGTCAGTCGTTCCCCTTGCTGTTTTATTACCACCTGTCTTGAAGTGCATTAGACGTTTTTCATTGTCACTGCCACCTGATGACAAATAAAACCTTCAAAATGCTTTTGCTTGAAGGACTAGCTCACAGCTCCTAGCCAGAAGTAGACCTTTCACGTCACCTTAATGAGCCACAGCCATCCAAACATTCCCACCTCATTTTACTCTTACAAGGCAGTTACTTTTGGCTGCCTTTGATTTTGTTTCTCGCAGTTGAGCTGGTGAGGAAGTAGGAATACTGAGATATTTATGGAGTAAACAAACATGCTGTGTGTATTAAGACTGAAGACAAATCAATCAAAGCCAGGTCTTTATCAGTTATTATAGGGCAGCATTGTTCTCATGGACAGCCTAAAAAAACCACAACACTCCTAATACATTATTTCAGCCATGGTAATGATGAATTAGATGCAGGTATACATCAAAGCATTGGTTCCCCTCTTTTTTTTTCCTTTTTTCCTAAATTGAGCATGCTAACTGTCACACAGATTTGATGGATGAGAATCGTGTCCTAGATACATAATAGGAAAAGGTTGCACTACCACAAAAATGCTCCCAAAGAGGTTTGGGTACCCAGTCTGTGTAAGCACATTAAATAGGCAATAGTAGTAAAAAATAAAATAAAAAACTAAATAGAAATTATTACTTTAGATCAAGCATGTGGTAGGGATTTGTGATTTTGGACCTGGAAATCTTTTAGTTCGTCCCCTGCCATGTGTGCACAAGGCTTCTAGGTTTTTTTAAGGCTCAACAACTGAAACAGGAGCTTGTGTGAATCTCATGGGTGTCAGATAGGCCACTGGGAGTGGGCCTCTTTTGTGGCTTTCCATCTGGGATCCAGTGGTGGGTGTCAGGAGAGGTGAGAAGCTGCAGAGGAAACAAAGTTAAACAAGGTTCTTGTATAGTTCAATTGATTCTGGTTTATGCCTTCCTGATGAGCAGGGCGTCTGATTGTATATGTAGTCATAATTTATTATAGCTGTACAAGACAATTATGTTAATCTTACTTTTATTTCCTAATATTCTTTGATCTCATGCACATCAAAGATGTAAAATTTTAGTCTTGTTGGTAATTAGCTAGAAAGCAAATATGTTGTCTGTCAGTACAGAGGATACAAAGCACAAGAAATTGTCCTGGGGGAGTCTAGATTCTAGACTAATTTTTTTTCTCCTCAGATTTTTATTTCCCTTTCATCAGTTCCCTCAGCCATTAAATAAATGTACTGGAAGTAAACTTTGCCATTGTGAAATTCATTCAGCCTATTAAACCACCTAGTCAGTCAGTATGAATCCTCAGTTGAGGAGAAGCAGTTTGGTACATCAAACAGAAATGAACATCAGTGTTTCCCAAAGTTGCAACAACCCCTTGCGGTCTGTACTGACGAAGGTTTCACGCTCACTTGCTGTTAGTTATAAGCAGGCACAGGCTAATGCTGTGCACAGTTCTCATTTGATTCACCCATTATAGTCCAAAGGCTTTGATTTCTAACTTGTGATTACTGCTCTGGTCAAGAACAGCAAACGAGGATACGCTAAATTATTTGGCTCTGCAGTTACTCTTCAAAGCTGTCTTTCTGGAAGGAGAAAACACACAGGGATTATTCTGCAATTTCTGCAGTGAATCTCTGCATCAGTTCTTTATGCCTCCAGCTGGTGGATTTATACATCGCAGTTTATTCTGGGGATTGACCCCTCCCTCCACTTTTGTTCATGAATTGCAAAGAGATCATTATCTTCATAAATTTGTTTACAGTCCAAAACTTCCATATGAATAATTTATGGCAACATTTCAGCCTAAGGATCCTTCTCAGTGTGCATAACAAGTATTTATTAGATGGTTTCTTACTGGAAGTTTTTATTAGACTTGATTCTTTCCTGTTCCAAGGTTGATTGTCCTTATCTTTATTAATTACTTCAGCTTCTAGACAAGATGGCTGTCTTGACAGAAAATAAAATTTTGTTTCTTGATTAAACAAGTCTGCAGGCAGCATAGGGCCACAAAATTTACGATTGGATTACTGCAAAAAAAAAACCCCAAAATCACTGAATTACAATCTGAATCTCAAAACAAGAGCAGAATCATCTCTGCTAGAGATAATTGAAGAAAATCTGTCTGTGGTATAAAAATCTTTTGGATACCTGCATAGTAATGTACAGCTTGGCAACTGTCTCAGAGGATTAAAACAATGTGAAATCCTGGTAGCATTCAAGTTGATGACAAAACTGTAATTAATTTCAGCAGGGCCGGGATTTCAAGCCAAATTTTTAAGATCTGTGCATTACTGTGATTGTTGAATTGTGGACGTTTGACCCATTGAAATTGCAAACAGCTTCTGCTAAAATTTTTGCCTCATCTAGTTCCCTCTTCAAGCTGTGCACTTCTGCATTGCTTCCCTGAATTCATTATCATTTGCAGTGACACTGAACTGAAACACCAGGAGACAGTCCTTCATGATGCTGCAGGTCCTCAATAGTGACAGAAAATACCACAGGAAATACTACCAGAAAACCATTTCATGTACTTTTCAGTCCCACAAGTGGATTTTCTGTGTGCCTGGAAAGGTCGCTGCAGAACAGAAATGTGGCTGCCAAGAGGTTGGTCTCTACTGCAGTTTATCAGAACATCTGCTGTTAGTTATGATGCATCTTTTGATGTCAAAGACCAAACAAGGGTTTGTTTGGTTTTTGGAGGAAGGGGGTTTCACATATAATGAAGATTCACAAGCATGCAGTGCACGGAACCCAGCCCTCGAGTCTCTGTCACTCTGGAATTAATTAGAGCACTATTTTTCTATCCACACAGCTCTCAACAAAAGATGGGAGTATTAGCCATTTGCCTATCATCTCATTCCTATTTATCTTCCTTTAGATGTTTCTTGTTTCCTTTACCTCTGAGACTACCCTTTGCCTCTGGCTAGGACTGACACGACTATTACATATATAATACTCTGTGGATAATAAAATTTGGCTTTGTGGGCAGAATCAAATAATAGCTCTAAAACTTGTCTTCAAGTGAAAATGTGCAGAGGGAGAGGGTAGTGACATGGAAAAAGTTGTGAAAATGTTGTTTTGACTCCACTCTCAGAGAGAACTTAGGGAGCTGGGAAAGGGTGAGAAGAAGAACAAAGACAAAATAATCTCCCTGTTTTCATTTCTGGGTTATTGAACTAATTTTAAGCTTTTTTTTTTTTTCCCTTCAAATTTAGATAAATTCTGAAATGACTTGTCATTTTGAAATATGGTGGAAACATTGCTTTTTGACAGCTCCAATTTTTTCATTCTTTTGGTCACAATTATGTGCCAAGTGTGACCTGGATTCACAGGATGTTTTATTCTCCCTCAGAGTTTTGGTTTTTTTTTCCAGAGAATTTACTGTTCATCTCAGCAATATATGTATACCATCCAGCTGGCCTTCTTTTCTCTAGCCTGCTCTGTGAATTGTTCCTCCAAAGCATCTTCTTACCATTATGTAAGAGACATCTTACTGAACTCATGGCAGCCTCAGCTGCCTGATCAGTGCTGCATAGAAGGCTGATCATTCTCTTTGGGTCACAGACTCACTCTGGTGCATTTACCACAGCAGTGACTCACCAGCTGACTCCTCTCTGGCTACAGAGCAAGGTGCTTTCTGTTGTCTGAGACATTTTCAGAGCAGTATTTGGTAGCAGGCAGTTCCCATCAGTTGCCTTGGAGCCTGAAGAATTTACTTCAGGTAGGGCTTAGAAAACTACTTTGAAAAGCTTGAACTGCTCTTTTTTGGCTCATTCCTGGAACCTCTGAAATTACTGTTGACCACAATGGCAGTTAATTTTATATCCAGAGAAAATAAACATAAAGATTTTTTTCCAGAGAAAACCTTTAAAAGGTGTTTTCCAGAACACCTTTACAATACTCAAATAGATGAAAGAAATTCAAGAAAGCTGCCAAAAAAGTTTTTTTGATTTCGGCCTAAACTTCTGCAAATCAGACGGTGTGTGGAAACCACAAAGTCACAAAGAAGTAAAGAAGATCTTTGTCATATGTCAGGGTCTGACTGCTTGCTGTGCATTCACGTGGACTAGTACACAGTGGCTGGTAGGAAATGGTGGTATACAAAAAAGAGCTATAATAAATCGAAGTTTTTTGTAGAGATTACTGCAGCATGTATAGATAAGTGTAAACTGGAGCTCCTTACCTGATTTACTCCAGTAAATTCATTTAGAGAAAACTGAAGCACAGACTTTGTCTTCATTTGTCCATGTTGCTTTGGCAATTCCTCTGAAACTGGTAGTGTGATGGCATGGGTCTTCACTAGCATAGAGAAAGGAGCAGTCTTTGGTGGTTACCATCCCTCTGATAAAATTGAGTGACCTGAAAAGACCCAGTAGCCATGGGCTGGTGGCAGCACCCTCTGTAGACGGAGCAGCATGCACGACAAGGACCATGCAAGTCTCTATCTTCTGTGTCATCAGTGCTCTCCCCCTTCAAGCTAACCTGTGGAGATGCAGCCCCCTACCCTTCCCAACCCTTGGGAAGGCTGTTGGACACCACCAGTCCCAGTGATGTTTCTCTGTGGGCAGCTGATACCTGAACATAACTGAGCAGCTGCTGGCTAACTTTCAGTCCCAGCAATGACCGAACTTGGTGACCCAGCACTGAGACTCCCTGTTCTATTACCAGGCCCCTAAGCCACTCTGTTCCACCCCCCCACCATGTACTTTCAACATATTTAACATGTTACAGCTGTGCTCACTGCTATACAATAGTTAAGAGAGCTGCCAGCATTTCCAGTATGAACTCGTATTTTAAGGATAATAACTCAGCTGTAAAAATGTGCTCTAGGCTGAAACTTTATAAGGAAGATTTCTGCCCAAGAGTGACTTTATCTGGAAGAAAACAAAAGGGAAAATATATCAATTTAGTCATTCTTAATCAGTAAAGATATATTAAAAAGAAAGTAGAGTAATCCTTGCTGGATCGCTTACTTTCTCTCCTTTCTAGCTTAATAATAGCCAAAACCTGCATCTTTCTGAACTTTTCATGTCTACTTCGTAGACTTGTTGAATCATTTTCACACTGAATATTTACTAGGTTGCTTTTAAATTGCTTTTCCTCAATATGTTCATTTGCTTTTAAAAGATAATGGAATGTGGAGTGAAGTAGACTCGAGTTAGCCATCTTCTCTTATTTATTTCAAATCTGCTCCGTATGAATCAAGAATGAAAATGTGATCAATTTGGATTGGTATATGTAATCAGAACCACCTGTTCTCTTTGGGCCTGCAGTGGTGGTGACCCAAGATGTACCCCCAGTCTGAACACTCATGGACCTGGGAAAGTTCAGATGTAGATCCAGACTCATCCCAGAACCCTGACAACAGACCAGCTCCTGAGTCCTCTATATATCACACAGGGTTTAAAACACTTTGAGGTCTTTGGTAGAAGGAAGACTTATAAATGTTAAGTGTTTACTCTTGACATCAACTGGTGTCACTGGAAGTACCTTAAAGTCAACAAGAACTTAAAATACCTGTTTTTTACTTAAAATATCTGTTTACCGTCTTTAGACTCCATCTTTTCTGACTAGTGACACATACTGAGGGCTTGAATTTGATTTTATCTATATGATTTGTGCCTCCATGGATCTGGATGTGGTTACCTTCGAAGGACGTGCTCTCTGCTTGCTGCCATCAGCTTTACTGGCCTCTTGAGGTCTCATGCATCTGGGAGGGAAGTTTTAGGTAACGACACTTTTCTGCAGCCACGGTTTGTCCAGATTGTGCCTGTAGTCTCAGTTGTTCAAAACAGTGTATGAACTGCAATACTGTCATTGGGAGTATCATCCAAAGCTGGGGATGGATTGTCCAGGAGCAGCAAAAGCCAGGTGTTGGTGGCATTTTGCTTGTAGAGAGTCCAAGGAGCAACTGGTCTGGAGTTTTTAGTCAGAAAAATCACACTTAAAATTTGTAAAGGCACGAGGGAGGCATAGTCTTGTGTTAGTTTTAATGATGGAATATAAGGTAAGAAGGCAATGTTGGAAATATGTGCCTCAGCCTTGGATTTGAGGTCTGTCACAAAGTACTATGAAAACTGCCAGTTTTCACCAGTCAAAGGACAAATCACAATGCAGAATGGAGTGGATTCCATCCGTAGCCTCCCCTAAGGAGTTAAAAGTCCAGAAAATGAAATGCAATTTGGGATCTGGGGCAGAACATACAGGCTGTGAAAATTTTGGGGTTTAAATGAGAGGAAAGGCAGGCTGGAATAGCTTTCTTTCCATAACTGTATGGGAAAGGGCTTTGTTTAACATTACAGGTTACAAATCTAACAGAACCTGACAGAGAGATGGATTTCTGTATTTGTCCTCTCTAATAAGGGCACAGTTTTAGTTTTAAAGATTGGTATGAATCACTGTGATCTAGAACTGAATTGGTACATAACATGAACAGTGGCTTAGTACAAGATTTCCCAGTCTATCTTCTTCAGGTCTAAAATCTATTATTGAACAGAAGCATATCTTTAGAAAAGCATCCCTACTCACCCAGGATTTCATTTATTGCATCTTCTGCTATCTGCCTTTCCTAATAGGTAGGATAAGAAGGATTCTTGTGAAGATTATGTGCATATTACTAGTCCTCATCAGCTTTCCAGAACTTTTAAATTTGAAAAATTGTATGAGGAGGGAAAGGACATAATTTTTAGACTCTCCATACCTTTAATCTTCCTTTGTACAGGAGCTGCCAACAAGGAGTTGAGACAGGCAGCAGATGACAGTGCACCATAGTGTATCCTCATGGAGGATGGACATTGTGCTTGTGGCTGAGTTCAGGAGTGATACAGCAACATTAACCTCAGCAGTTCAGGGTGGCTTTCCCACCCACCCCATGCAGCTGTGTGGCCGGATTACATGGCAGCCCTTACATCAGCGTGGCTCTGAGAGTGCAGCCTAGATTTGGGCTTAGCCTAGGAGTTAGCTCTGATGTTGAAGAGTTGCCTTTGGCTTGACGTTGGAAGGGCTGACACAAGGTCCAGGAGCAGCTGTGTGAAGCTGCCTTATTTGTATTGTCCATCACTAATAAATTCACATCTTACGTGCTCTCATGTCACCAACCTTCTCTGTACCTCGAGATAAAAGCACAAGCCTCTGGAGGCAAAATTTCCTGTCAAGCATTTTCCTTGGTTTAGGAGCATGTTTGCCTGAGTAAAATAAAATTAGTGAGCATTTTCAGGCAATAACAGAAGTTTGTCCTCATTGCTTATTAAATGTTGCTCATCAACAAGAAGTTTAAAAACCAGTCACTGTTGCTCTTAGTTTCCTTTGCCGTGATAAATCCTGCACTGAGAGTTTCAAACATTAAAGAAAACCTTTTCACATACTGAAAAAATGTTGTGGCCTGAGTGGGTGTAATAGAATTGGCAGTACAATTTGTCTTCCCATGTGTAATTTTGTGTGTGCCTATATGTATGTGTAAAATCAAACTATTGAGAATACAAATATGACATCCTTTTTGAAAGCTTCATTTGAACCCAGTAAGACAAGGAAGTGAAAACTTAGGCTAAAGACTGGTGCTGGCTTGTATTTTAGTCGTATGGTTTGATAATATCCATTTATTACCTTGTTAGAACTAGGACAGGCCATTAAGTGAATTTTCACACCTGGTTGCAGGCAAGAAGGGAAGGAATACAACAGAACTATTTGAGGGGAAGTATTATTTGGATTTAACTTTAATAGATGAAATTCCATTCCGATGATAAGAAAAACTAGTCCACAGAAAAGAGACTCCTGAATCCCATTTACTGGGATGGCACATCAGCTGCTGGGAGACAGTGGAGGAAGGAAGGATTTAATCCACATCAGAATATATATATATGTAAGAATATAAACAGAGTGAAATTGCTTGTTTTGACATAGACTGAAATCTTTCTTTTGTGAAATCTGATAGTGGGAAGGGAAGGAGAAGATTTGATCTGTGTATTACAGTAGTTATGTCCCAGGCAAATTACCACCTTTGTGTTTCTTTTTTGTCTTCCGGGGATGCTAAACCCTATTTGAGAGTTGTGAGGATTCTTTTGTTCGTGGTGGCTGTTCTTGACATAACAAAAGCACTGATACGTGGAATGGCTACATAAAGCCATCATACAGCCAAGTGCATACTCATAAGCTGAAGAGCAGGAAAAAAAGCAAATGAGATTTTCATTCCCTTCTAGTACTGCCTGATATAACACATTTATTAACTGGTACAATGCTGTTTCAGGTATTGCTTTATTTGTGCACACAGTTACTAATATAAAACTCATCCTATTGTATCAACTGTCTTTTCTTTATGTCTGGATGTTCCCATTTCTAAATCTTTTTAGTCTGCATTTGTACATGTAGGCTAGTATCTGCACATTATCAAAAGCTGTATTTCAAACTAGGAGAAAGGAAATACAAGGCAAGAAGGACAGTGGGAAAGAAACCATCAAAAAAACCCTTGGCTATTGTTGTAAGAAAGGTGAAGCCTACACAAGGGTCACCTTTGTTCTTTATTTACCACACTATATTTGGATTCTTAATCCTTTAAAACCAGTTGCTTCTGGGCAGTAACTCTCTTGGACCTATGACATATACTTTCAGCTGAGGAAAGAAGTTCACAAACATACAGCAAAAACATAAGAAAGGGAAAGCAAATATGCCCGTTGCTCCTAGGAGGTTCAACAAAGTTATGACGGCGATGTCAAATAAGAATTTGAATTTATGCCCAAGATTCAAAATATTACCTGTGAACTCATGGTTTAGTATTCAGTACAGAAGCAGGGCTCAGCACTGATGAAGGTGTGTATCAGGTTTGCCTATTCCAAAGTTAAAGCTGCTTTAATTTAGTGGAGGGTTTGGGCTTCTTGCTCGCTTTACCACATTTTTAGCAAGCTTTTGAAATCAACAAATTAGCAAGCTAATCAAATCAAATCCTAACACTTGCAGAGTATACATTTTTAACTGTACTTTGCTGATCTTCTTCACTATAATCAAATCATAATTTAATCTCTGATAAACTGCCAAATGTCACGACAATTGCTACCTTTTCACTGAGAAAGGGAAATAAGTTTTATTTTGTTTTGGAATATCAACAAGTATTCCCAGAGAGCTGATGACAGAGGATTTCAAAGCTACCTTTCATCTTCCTGCAACAGTCATAGGAGTTTGGCCCTTACCAGAGCCAGTTTGGAGTAGTTCAGTGGACTCATTTCTGACAAAGGGACCTGGGTTTTTTTGCTTCCTTATGGAGAAACCCAAGAAGATCAGACAAGTCAGACTAGTCAGAACAGTAAATCAATTGAAATATGCCCATCATTTGTTCTGTGTGCAGAGAGAGTGTATTTATCTGCAAAAAAGCATGCACATTGATTTTTTTCATATTAATTCTTGATAGATATGTCTGTCTGATAAGTATATGGCATCCTTTCACTCAGCTTAATAAAACCTCAAGAAACAACATGTTCTTGATAACCTAAAGACATTCCCTTGGTAGCAGGGTAATACATTTTCAGATGGAATGGTCTGGTGTTTATATGTCTGCACAAGATATCTGTAAACAAATTTGAAAAGTAAGTTTCAAGTTGAAAAGTAATTTGTAAAGTTTGTTGGCTTTACATTGGCCAGTATTTACGAAGCAGAATTTGTAAGTATGGTTAACTTGTTAAAACTTCTTAAATAAAGGAAAAGTAAACTCTAAAATAAACAGATGCTTACTGTAAGCTTTAAAAACTATTTGTTCAGCTGGTATTTTCCCCGTAAGTCCAAAATCAGTATTGGAACACTTAAATAAAATAGAAGCCTTTAATGCTGTTCATTATTGGAGAAAGCTGTGACTAACTAATCCATCCTCCCACTGGACCCTAAGTGCATCTCTCAGCTAGTGAACTCTCCATTCCTAAAGCCTCCTAACACACTTTTTATTTCTGATGTCACTTTCCCACCCTTCAAGAGACAAAAGGTGGCATAGGTCTTTGCACCAACATAGACTTGTTCCACTGATGCTTTTAGATATTGACAAATACTTAAAGATATTTTACCTCATATAATAAACTGTATTTGGTGTCCTTCCTGTAATTTGAGTTTGTTGCCATAGAGGGGATGTGCAGTGTTCATAGTTAATGAGCCAGGCTTCTCTGCTTGTAAGTGATAACTATATTCTGAAATACATACATTAATTTGTTATAAGAAAAGTACCTTCATAAAGCTTAAAGCATTCTAAAACAGCAAGGTGTTTCAAATAAAGTAAATAAAAACGAGGAAATCAAATCTTCATGTCAGCTTAAGTTTATCAAATTGTTGCAAAAAACAAGCAGGTCTGTATCATTATTCCTTACCATTTGCCCTGTTAATTTCTTTTAAAACCACTCTAGCATTGACACAATTGTAGGACAAATGATATGCTGAGACTATCTTGCCAAATTTAAAAGTCGTTATAATAATCAGTTTCTTGTTTCTTGGGAACAACAACAACAACAACAACAACAACAACAACAAAAAGGTAATCATGCTGAGGCAACAGGGCACCAGGAGAGATCTAAATAATTGACAAGCCAAGTACTTTTTTTGGCAAAGACAGTGGCAAAAACCTCATGATAATTTCTTCTACAGGTTTTTTGCAATTAAACTGGGCCTTGAGTAATAGTTTGCTATGTTAAGATGCCTTTCTATACATTTATGAACTCAGTAAAATCAGACATCCAAACAGATGAAGATGAAACAATATGTTTGATGTAACCTTTGCCGGTAACCAACTGGATGTTTATCAGCAATTACATATTATAGGCTGAAAAGAATCAAATTACTTTTAATATGATGGCAACATCTGATGCAAGACATTTTTGTCTTCTACAGCTAAATAAATTGAATATGAATGGACTTGACAGCCTGTATTATGAAAGGCATTATGGTCTGGAGACTGCGTGTCGCCCTAACAACCAGACGATATTTCCTTAATTAAGTATAATTTCTTTCCTACGTGATCACAAGAAGATTCTGAACTGGTGAATTAATGATCTGGGAAATGCATCTAATTCTCTGCTCTAGGTAACTGTCAGCTTAAAACATGTTAAGCTGTCTTAGGAAGGCTGCAAATACTTGATTTGTTTTCCCAGCTTCTTTTTTCTAGCATATTATATGGCATATATTTAGGAACAGGAATATATTTATTTCCTATTTGAAAATGATATGTTTTCTGTCTCTGAACAATTTTTTTGTCCTTGATATATTTTCTCTCCAGTCCATATTTTTTTAATAGTTTGTTTGCAATACCTGTCCTGCTTACTTACTTGCTGAAAGACATTTGCTCTCAGACTTTTCCATTCTGTGTCTGGCAGTTGCGTTTCTTACACTAAACCATAAGACTTCCTTTACCACTGCCCCTTCTTCATTTCCAGGTTCCTGAATTTATATCCAGGAATAGTTATCAGTCTGACAGATATGTAATCACAGCAAGTTCCTCCAACCATACTTTTGCAATAAGCATCTTTTCACAGGATTGCATCCAGAGGGTTCTTGAGGATCGCCAGTGAGGGAGACTCCACAACCTCTCTAGGCAACCTAGATCCAGTAAGGATCACCAGCATAGTGAAGTTCTTCCTCAGGAACATCCTAAGCATCAGTCTCTTGCCTGATTGCTTAGCAACACTGAGAAGACCCTGGTTCCGTGCTCTTACACCTTTCCTTGAGTTGCTTACATACACTGACACCCTCTGATCATCCTCATGTCCCTCCTCTGGACCCTCTCAAGTAGGTCCACATTCTCTTTATACTGGGGCCCCCCAGAGCTGGATGCATCTCTCAAAGTGGGATCTCAGGAGTATGGAGAGGAGAGGGAGAGTCACCTTCCTTGACATCACGAGTGGGAGCCCAGTTTGCCTGCCATGGAAAGCCCTGAGGCAATTCTCCACGTGTTAGCCTTAAAGGAGAACACTGCTTGTAGAGGGAACAGAGAACAGTTTATCAGTTGACAGATTTAATTTGAGCGCATATGGTTTGATAGAGTAAAAATGCTGATCACCCTGAATGTAGAGCTCACAATTTCCTATCATAACCAAAAAGTGCAGATGAAGTCCAAACCCTAGGACCTCATCTGGCTGCATGGTATCCGAGACCACTGATTTCAAAAACAAAACAGGAACATTATTTTTTCGTTGCGCATGGCTCTTCTTCAGACTCTTGCACTGAAGCTGCTATGCAGGAACTGCTGGATGGACTGAATGGGTGTGTGCCCCACAGATTTGCTTTTAGACTCTTTTACCCAAAGGGAAGATTTCACTGTGGTAGTTCATTAAATAAGATAATCAATAGATTAATCTATGTAAACCAGTGCAAATTAATATCGCAATGAAGTGGCAAAAGTGGCAAGTGTTGCAGGTTTGATACACACACACTTGTATCAGCTTGTTTCCTAAGCATTTATTTGGAATAAGGACAGATAGTCCATGGAGGCTAGCTTCTGAAATTTGTCAGATTTCTCTAGGGACTCTTGTCAATGCAAGAAATGTAATCCACTCTGTGACATGAAACAAGTGTGTATTTATTTCGTATGCTGAGGGTATTACAAAAAGAACTGACCGAAATGATACATTCTTCTATCCACTCTTCTTACTCCACTGCATGCAAGGAATGAGTTTGCAGGGACTGCAGACTCTGTACTTCACAGATAGAATGTGCACAGGAAAAAATATTGCTGGAAGATGAGGCAAAATTGAATTTGTATTTCCCAGAATTTTGTATTTTTTTTATTTTTATTTGCAACTGAAAATTTGAAATCTTTAGCCTCTAATCACATCCTTGGCAAAAATAGATCTATGTGAATTGGAGACAGTTGTGTAAGAACAGGTATGCTATGAGTTTTGAAACAAGTTTGTTTTACAGGATGGTTAAACAAGTTTGTTTTATTTTGAATTTTATATTGAATTTTTCCAGTATTCTCAAAGGGAAAAAAAAGTAATTTTTTTTTAACAAATACATTCATCTACATTTTTCACACTTTGTAGCAGAAGTAATGTGGTTGTGCAAGTTTGTGACTTGTGCACGCAAGGGTACATACAAAGTAAAGTTATTATTTCATATGAAGAAATGACTGGAAATACCACCTTGTGTCATTATCTGCGAGAAAAAGAGCAGACCACACTTTCTGACTGACTTTCTCTAACCAACACAGGAAATAGCATTTTACAACATAGAACTGAAGAGAATCAGCACCTCACTAAGTCATGGTGTTGCCAGCATGGGATCTTGGGGAGTGGGAGAGCAAAAACCAAGGAATATGAATGGCAAAGAAGCTCTCTCTCCAAAGCTCCTCTGGGATGTCTTTTGTTTCATTTTTTGGTCAAAGTCTCAGTCTTGCTGTAGTACATATGCTCTTTGTTATTAATGTCTTTGTTTTTCATTCAGAGAAGAAAAATGCTTTTATACCCTGTGTATGTGTTTTAAATGGATGTTACTACCAAACTCACTGTCAGTAGCTAGTCTTATTTAATCAGCTATAAAATATCTTGAGTAAGGGTTCTTAACTGAGACTGGAAAAATCCAGGATAATTACCATAACAGGGTGAAGATCTCTGAGACTGAAGGCTTTAGAAGTCAGAGAAAATTTGGGACATATGTGTTCTGTCTGTAAGATTGTTCTATATAGGATATGGAAAATGGAAATGACAGGCATTTTGCAATGTACAGTAGCATTCATCATAGAAAGAACATATGCATTTGTTTGTCAGAAGCGATGAAGTGAAAAATGACACTTAATTGGAACTGACATAAAATGGCCTCATTAGCAGTACAAATAATATATGTGTGTATCTTGGTTGTCAATAGGAACAAAACATATTTCTTCTGACACATATATTAGTGTCTTTTAAGATTCATGTCAAGTTTCCAGTCAGGTTTACTCATTTAAAGAATGCAGGGTTTTTTTCCTTTTTTTTTTTTTTTTTTTTTTTTTTTTTTTTTTTTAAAAATGAGAGAGGTTGAACTGTAAATAATGTGTGTTTCTAGGGTGCTGTGATAACACCAACAATGGACCACACTATGTCAATGCAGCCAGCAAGCATGATGGGCCCTCTGACCCAACAGATGAACCACCTTTCCTTGGGCACAACAGGAACGGTAAGATCACTACTACTTTTCTCCATTGCAAAGCACCTATTGCTTAGTGGGTCTCCTAAGGTAATTTACTACTATTTTCAGTGCTTTTCAGGGCTTCACCATCATACAGGCACCATTAGTTATGACAGAGCAGAAATGACAAAGTAGTATAAGTAGTAAAATGGTAGGCCAACAAAACCTGATCTATATTTAAGAGGAACTATCTGTACTACTTCTCATGTAATTATGGAAGTACTGATCTATCAATTTGTTTTTTAAATTGTTTGTTTGTCAGTCTAGAAAGCGTACCACTGGGATCAGGAGTTCTGGCTTTGTGGTAGGATCCACTACTCACTTCAAACCATAGCAGCCAGCCATATATATGTTGTTCCAGGTTTAGAAATGTGATTTTTGGTCAAGGCCAGCTGTGTTTCCAGTATATCGTAATTAAACATGCATATTTCAGCAACTATTTTCAAATTTTTTTTTAAGCGTATGTAGGTCATACTCAATTAAATCCCCAGAGTCAGAGAAAGGTAAAAAACCCTCTTAATTAAAATCATTTAAGCTCTCTGAAAAGTTCCTAAAATAAAGCAACTGCAGACTATATATGGTGGTGTGATATGTGAATGTGTGCACACTGCATGCAATGTAACTTTTTGCAAAAATATAGGCATACATATTATTATGTTACACTTCTGTATCTTTAGCACATACTCTTTATGTAATAATTATATGAAACATGATTACATAACATGCTCTGTTATGCACTTACCCTTTTTTTCACCACTGTTCTACTGGATACTAATCTATAGGAACACAGTTTTCCAACTTTGTTTTTAATTTAATAAGGTACTTAATACAGTTGCATCTGTACAAAGTTATTTAACCCACTGTGTTGAGTCTCTTCCTGATCTCTTCTCTTCACCTCCTTCTTCCTTATCTGTTGAATTTAATTCTAACTCCAATGTCTCTTCACACTTCTTTAAAAAAACTGTGTTAAGATCTAAGACTTCTGTATTTTTTTTCCCTAGAAAACTTAAATATGATGACTTATTGATTATTCTTGATATTTTAAATGTTGCATTCAATAATCAGAATTAGGAATTACATTGCAAAGTTAATCTCAGCATTTTCCCCATCATGGAATTAAAGGAAATACTTGGTCTAGCAAGAATCTCTGCATGTGTAATTATTGTGATTCTAAAGCATGTTTAAAAGTTAAGACAAGGAAATGGAAAATGAATTCTGGTTATGCTGTTGGGCAGCTCCTATGAATTTTTTCCTCTGCCTTGTCATTTTCAATTCCATAACTCTTAACAGACATTGTCTTCTGCACTCATTGTCTCACAATCTTAATGCAAACTAGAAAATTCCAGTTAATGTTCTCTTCTTGCTTGAGACTGCTGTTACAGTGCTTACAGTAACAAATCCATCTGGGGAGTCAGGCAAAGGACGCTGAGAGGCAGTGGGTCATCCAGTGGTGACAATGAGATCCTGAATTTGTTACTGCAACCAAATTAAAATCTTTCCTGTCTTTGCCTAGCTCCTTACAGACTTTTGTCTTTCAAGGTCACAGCATTCCCTGTGATGATATCTTGAAACACATTCAGAGGTATACCATACAGGTTTATGTTTACTATCTGCATAACTCCTAAGTCATTTACAGAAAACTTAAAGAGCAAGAAAGAGTAAATTATTGATAAGTGCTACAGTATCCATAGGCTTTTCAAACATCTCCAGTGGCACCCTATCTTATCACATACAGGATTTCTCCTAGATAAAAAAAGCATCAGCACCATATTCTGTTTAAGTACTCATGCAGGCGGTATAGTCATGGATGTCATTGAGATTTCCTCCTGTTGGGAATTCCTCCTATCAGAAATCATGATTTGGGCTGCCACAAGCAGTTTTGTTAGATGTATAAATTCAGATGTGAAATTCATTCTTTGGCATGTATTCTGTTACAGAAAAAAAACCAAAACCAAAACAAACCAAAACAAAAAGCAAACAAACAAACAAACAAAAAACCCCCAACAAAAACCACACACCACACTTAATATGAGGAACACAAGCTATTTAGAGATATGATTCATTTAGAGATATTTTTCTTCATTTATTTGGAATTCTGAGTTTTGGTCCTGAGAGAGGAGCACTGAGAGCATAAAGCATGAAGAATTCTGCCAAGTCCAAGCTGTACTACTGTGGCTACCTCAGCAGGACTAGGTTTTATGGGAGATAAAGGATATAAATGATAGATTTCTGTTATGAATATATTTTTCAATTTTATCCTTAAAACTGTGCAACAGAGTGCAGTAAAGACACACCTGCTACCTTGCAAGAAACCAGCCAGACTTTTTTAGGGAAACAAGACAAAAAGTCACGAATAATTCTACTCAAATAATTCTACTCACTGTTGGCAGTAACTCTGTCCCAATTTAATTTAAAAGCTTCCAGTATGCAAAGCAGTTTTTATGGGAAGGGTTTCATATGTTCACTTCCTTAAACAAAGCATTTTGCTAATTAACTTAACATATTTTTCAGCCAAAACAGACCCCTGTGGTCACTTCGGTGAGAGTTGACTTCAAAACCACCTCCACACTTACCTGATTCAGGCTGAACATGGATTTCTAAAACATTGCTTCCACAGAAATTCTATTCTCTAGTGAGTGAGCTAGAGACATGGCATAAGGGCCTATGTAGTTTTGTATCTAATGAGAATTACTTGGCCTTTTGGTGCTCCTTAAAAGATTAAAGTACTCTGTCCAGGCTGGAGCCATTCCCTCTCTCTTCACAGAGGAGCAGTCTTTAGCTCTTTGGTGAGACAAGTGGTCTGAGTAACAGCAGCCTCTGCCATTTCCTGCCTTGCTCCAAAAACTGGATTTGAGTTTTGATCTCTCAGCCCTGAAGCACACATTAAAACCCTTGGGAATCCAGGGGGCAGCTGCCTCCATCCACTCGATTATTTTGTCACCAGCTCAGGTTGAGCTTGATGCTGGTAGGACTGTTTGCTTCCATCTGGGAGCATCCAGTTCAGTCAAACCAAAGTAGTTTTCCTACAGACTCACTCATAGTCAGCTGCATTTCCCAAAGCCTTCCCCCCAAAACACAAATAATTTTGTTTAGGAAACCATTTGCCATGAATGAAACAAGAAGTTTTCCTTCTATCCAAACTCCCAAAGAATGCGTATTTCATTTTATTTTATTATATTTTTAACATTCTTATTTCTTGTCTGTTATTGAATTGTCTGCATAAAATTAGTCATCTCTGCTATACTAAGCACTCCCTAATCAGTAGGATGCCTAACCAGGCTATCAAGATTCCAGGCCAAAGGAAAAGCTGCAAATCCACCTTGGTTTGATTCCAGTGCCAAAGGATGGTATAGGGCACTGGAGGGAAAGAGGAGGTAAAGGTGGGCCATTTATGGCACCTCCACCCTGTGTTCCTGTGTTGTGAGAGAAACTGGTACAGCATTTGCATGTCCCAGTTACTCTGCTTTGTGCTTCATCCACCAAGAACATAATTCTTTTTGCCTTTATGAAAATCAAATTGATTTCTGCCGGTGAAAATGCAGCTTTTGTTGCTGATGAATTGAGAGGCACATGTGCTGCTCTGATCACTTCCCCATTCTGCTTGAAATCTGGAGCTAAGCAGACAATCTGCCAGAGGGGTCATTTCTGCCGTATTTATATGTCTTTTTCATAGATACCTCTTCACTCAAAAAGAGCAAAATGCATTTACATGGCTATGCTAGCTGTGGGCAAATACATAAAGAAAACCTAAGCTTAAATTATGTCAACATTACAGCAAGAAAGCAATATCTCTGAATATTCTGATTAAGGCTGACAACCCAGTCTCAGCTCCTACAATTGTATTAAAATGAAATTTTAATGCCAGAAGGCATCATGTGAAGATAGACAAGAGGTTTAAAGCTTGATATTTTTTTTTTACTAGTTTATTATTATTTATTGTAGTAAGCCTTGTTTTTCCTATGTAATATTCATCTACAATTAGGTCTGCTATTAAGAAAGGTACTGTAGAGGGAGAATACAATGTGTGAGTCTGTAAGGGTAGCACTGAGGAGTAGCATTAGTGTATTTAATAATGTATGGAGGCTGGAATTGTTCCATCATCAGCCTGTCATTCAGAATGTTTCCGATACAGCCATTGATCTGACATCTCTTTCGTTGTTTAATAATGTTGTGATTGATGCCTGAGTGCACATAATACAAAAACCTTTATAAATGTAAAAACTGAGCAGTTTGATCACTGCTTTCAGTCATTGCTGCTCGGCACTTCCAAGTTGGCCATCAGCAGCAATAATCTGCCACTTTGGTG
The DNA here is from genome assembly GCF_021018805.1 of Prinia subflava. Classification (NCBI taxonomy): domain Eukaryota; kingdom Metazoa; phylum Chordata; class Aves; order Passeriformes; family Cisticolidae; genus Prinia; species Prinia subflava. The sequence continues at coordinate 113,201,931 of NC_086247.1, read as the reverse complement.
GGAAAAAGATTTGCTTATTCTTTCTCCTCTGCTTGTCATTCCTGAAGGAAGTTTGCTGTTCTGCACTTTCTTGGCTGGGATTTCCTTCCCCTCCCTGGTGTTAGCATCCATTTCAGATACTGCTTGGGTTCCAGTTTCATTCAATAGTTTGAGGCAGCCTTTGTTAGTCCTCATAGGCAGAGGGGGAGCCTCTCCTTTGGAACTGCCTTGCTGTAGCCTTGTTTCATCTTAAACCTTTGAGGTCCTCACCAATGGGAGAGTGAGTAGAAGCCAAGTTTTTTTACTAAAACTGGTAGTTCCACTGGCTGCTTAATTGTTCTTCACACTTGAAGTTCACTCTGCTTTCAGTTTCTAATTTAGAAACTTGATAGTCAACTTACAAAATAAACCCTCCATTGCACTTTTTAAACAACAAAACAAACAAACAAAAAAAAGTTTAATTGTTCCAGATTCTCTGTCTTAAAAATGCAGTCAGGTGAAAGAATTGCAATGATATAATGTGGGATCCTGTTGTAACTCCAAACTACCCTAAGTCAGCTTTCCGGCTTTATAGTATCACCAAAATTTCTCAGTGGAATAGCAGGCTTGTTATGCAGGTACATCAGTCTTATCTTTTACTTTGTTAGTTCTTTTTGTTGCCAGCAAGGCTTGATGATATCTCCAGAACCCTTCAATGGAACAACAAGCTTGTTATAGGTTTTTTATCTTTTATTTCCTTTGGATACTCCATGGTCACCGGTGGTTTAAAGTGTCACCTGAAGGTCTCAGCAGAATAACTGCTTTGTCAGATAGGGTTGTTTTTTTTTATTGTTTAATCTTCCATTCTATTTGCAGATACTACAGCTACATGGAGCTGAAACATCATCACATTCCCCTCGTGTTCAGATTCTTGTTCAAAAAGTACTCTCTGTTATTCTAATTGTGTGTCACAAGGTCCTTGGAGAGCTACAGGAGCAAAGTTTCTTTGCAGCCTTGTGCCTTTCACATTATCAAGTGTTAATCTTTGAGCTCTTTTATTTTATTTATTGGCTGACAGTTTCAGTTACTGTTTGTGTGGAAAATATAGGACTGAGCCTATTTCAAATGAAATAGCCTAGTTCAGACTGAAACTAAGATCTTCCTTATCCTTTTACTCAGGGCAAATGTAAGTGATTAACAACATGGAGCTGTCTGGGGCAGGAGATCTATTTAAGGAGAATTGATTTTGGTTAGAAGGGAGAAGATCAGAAAAAATTCTTATGAGATTTATAAAAAAAAAGTAACTCTCCCTGCACCTTTCTTCCCAAACATTGTCTTGAAAGGCAGTTCCAATTTACCTCATGTGTAATTTGAGATAAAAAGGGGCACACAGTGCAACTGAAAAGCACCAGATTTTAAGCAGTTAACATGAGACTAAGAACTTTTTTCATGAAGGATTAAATCAATTTGCAGAGTTCACTGCCATTAAATATTATTGAGACAAAAAGGTTAGCAATCTTAAAAATAGATTCAGCATTTCTATAAGGAAACATTTGTGGATGCAACAGCATTTTTTGAGGAAAAATTCTTAAATTGACAGCATAGGCCAAATACCTGCTCAAGTAAGCAAGCAACGGTTTGATCTGTTCACTTTCTGGACCATCTTGAAATTCCACAGACTCATGGAAGAACTGGGCAGATCAGCTCTTGTGCAGATGAGACCCTTTCTGCTCACCTGTTTCAACACGGGTTCCACAGTCTGTCTGACCATAGCTGTGGTTAGATGGTATTTTTGAATTAATAGAGTTTGTAAAACACGTATCTGTAGTGTTCCCCCTTCTCTTCTGAACTCAGCTCAACTTTCCTACCATTTGTTGGCAGTGGCCTACTGTTTGTCTCTATGTGCAAGTGTGCCAATCTTCAAAGCCACTACCTGTCATAGGCAGGAAGAGAAAATGTAAAAGATAAACAAACACAGATGGAGGGAATTCCATTTTTGGTCCAAGCAGCACTTCATCTGAGCCCAGCAGGTCAGTAGCTCTTATTCTGTGTTAAATTTTACCTTCACACAACACTTCCACAAACGAACAAAGAGCTTTTGTTAAGGACTCCTTGCCTCTCTTTGAGGTATCAGCTACTGACTCAAAGTGACATTAGCCCAGATTCCCTTTCAGAGAAGGAATCAACTCCCTGATTGTGGTGATAAAAATACGCATCAACACAAAGCAAGAGTGATGGATCAGCAAAGCAAAAGGTATCAGCCAGAAAAGCCCTAACTAATATAACTGCATTTGCATCATCAAACTAACTTCAAACTGATTTGCAGATGACTTCACATAACTGTAAGCTAGAACATTTAGAGGCTTGTTTCTCATATATTTTTTTAAAATATGACTGCTGCAGTTCTTTTTTGTGATTTCTAGAAGAGCCACCTGGTGAATGGGAGTGCAGTTCAAAGCCACCTCTTCCAAGCATGTCTTTTTTTGGAGTTTTTTTGGTTTTTGGTGGGGTTTTTTTGGTTTTTGGGGGTTTGTTTGTTTGTTTGTTTGTTTTTGGTTTTTGGGTGGGGTTTTTTGGGTGTGTTTTTGGTTTTGTTTTGTTTTGTTTTTTTAGTGATGCACTATTTTTTTTTTTAATTTTTTCCATGCACTGCATATAAAATGAACTTTTTTTATTTGTAGTAATGAGTAGAAACTGAAAGCCATAAAACTGGTAGTATCCAGCATAAACTTAATGATCTGCAGAACATCTCCCCCCAAAAAAAGCTCATCTGTAGTCATACTCCCAGAATTTCTTGTTGATATCTCTCCTACAGATGAACTAAGATTGTGAACTCATTTTTCTAACTACTAGTAAGTCATTTACCTAAATACTTTGAATTTCAAGAGGAAGAATATAATGTTCACACATTTTCTTGTGAAATTGGGCTGATGCTATAAATGACAGGGCAAGTTTTGGGGAGAGAAAGAATCTCTTTATTTAGCAGAGAAGTAGAAGAGAGGGACAAATAATAGGTTAAAAAAAAAACCCTGAAAATCTAGGTTTGGAACATCCTGCCACACACACAGCTGGCAAACTCAATAAGAGGTGGAAAACAAAAGTACTCTAAATGTCAGGTCTGTCATCTGTATTTTCTTGATGTGTTTCTCTTTTGTAAATGTGTTTTCCATTTTTCAATCAGGAAGAGAACTCTTTGCCTTAGTAGAATGAAATTTGTTTTTATTGTCCTGCCTGTGTTTAAACAAAGCTCAGGTAGTTTTTACTGAAATGAGGACTATGGCTTTCCAGAGAGGTAGTAAATCCAAACATAAGTGGTGAAGACAAGCTCTGTAGGGCTCTGTAATACAAGGCAAGTTTGAGGATCTTAGAGAGGTGAAGGGTGTCTTTCAAAACTCTGCCCATGTGAAAAGCAAGAAGTGTCTCCCAGAGGTGCTGCTGCCACAATTCTTCTCTGCCAAGAGCTGGGAAACAGATCTGGGGTCACTTCTCCTCATGTACCAGTGCACAAAAACAGAGCAAGAAGTCTTGAAATCCTTGAAGAGGCTGTGTTGTCAGTGGAAAAGAGCAACTTGATAAATTATATGGAAAACCAGCTAGTTTATCCTAAGTATTTTTGCAGTCCTTCACACAGTATTATTTAGGTCTAAGGTGAAGCACATGAGCCGTATCAACTTCAGAGAGAGATGTGAACTTCAGTTGAAAGAAAAGGGTGTGAAGGCAAAAGACAGCAGTGGTTTACAACACAGCACAGGTGCAAGAAGGGTATCCATGGAAAGGAAAAGAAATTTTAGTGGTGCTTCCAATAAGGTTGTGAAAGTAGATTAGGGAAAGCATAACTTTATTATGTTGCAGATATTGATAACACATTAAGAGCTGGACTAGTGTTTGAAATGAAGCATAGGAAGTTCATTGTTTGGGACATCTAGCAATCAACTGGACCAAACACTTTAAAATCCACAGGAGGGATTTCCAGGTGTTGACACAAACCCAGAGCAGGGGCTAATAGCCTTTTTTCATCTCCAACCTCTGTTTTTCATCACAGAGAAACATTGTTATTTCAGTTCAAAACAAGTAATATTCATTTAAGTACTGAGACTTCAGGATATTAGAAAAACTTTTGAAAATGTTTACTGAGCATGATGTACCAGGACACAGAAAAGAGCTGTGCATCTAAATAACATTTTATTTACAATGTCTGAGGTTTACAGTCAAAGAGTAAGTATATGTTGCAACTGACCGTTCACAGTGTTCTCTTACTAAAAAATATTTGGAGCCAAGAGGTAAGATTAATTCATTTCAACATGTGTTGTGTGATTAGTAAGTACACTGCACTCTTTGGATTATTTTTTTTTCTTTCCAATAAGATAGGTACATCTTGTTAAGCAAAATGTTTCTACTCTGAGCAGCAACCTTTGAATTACATTTCCTGTGTTCTTTCATAAAGGATTTTTTTTTTAATTCCAGAGACACTGGGACTTCAGAGAAACACTAGATTGCAGGTGTTGCAGGTTTTGGAAGGTGACCTGTTGCCATGTTACTGAAAACATGTACACTGGAGTCAAAAGTGAATTTAATCTGAAAGATGTTCCTTATTTTATGTATTTTAATCACAATGGCAGACATAACATAACCTGTGTATTGGACAAAGTCCTGGACCTGCAGCTGCTCACAAAAATAACATTCAATTGAATATCACTGCTTTTTCCCGTATCATATCCCACTGAATTTCAGCTCACAGTGCACTTTACAGGTAATCCACATGGTTTATCAGATGGTTGGCAAACTGGTACCGCAAAGGTTTAAACTTCCCATAAGACAAATTACCAGTGCTTTTGAGGGATCTTTCTTGTTTCCTTCTGGAAAGAGCAGCCTGTTCAGGGTTCACTCATTTGTGAAGCAAGGTTAAATGAAGGAGCTAAAGGTACAGTCTTCCTACATTGTGTGAGACACTGGGATCCTGTATATACAGTGATTTCAGCCTGAAGTTCTCTGAAAAGGATAAGCTTTGTTCAAATGATTTACAATTCTATAGGGAGCTGCTGATGGCAATAACCTTTGTGCCCTCAGATGGTCTTTTATTATCTGTGAGTTATGGGTGATTCTGTGTCAGGGCTACAAGGCTGTAGAATCCTCTTGCTCCTAAAAGACTCAATTTGGGAGGAGAGTTCTGCTGCACCTAATATTTACTATGAAACAGCTCAGTCAGCACCTTTCATTGAGCTGTATGTAGCAAGGGGTTTGAGAGCAGCTGTGCTGAGTGAATTTGGGAGTTTGCTGAATTGAATTGTTTTTCTAGCAAGGTGATGAACTGTTGAACACAGCAGATTTCTGCTGTGTGGCAGAGGTGAGCCACACCTCATCGGGATCTGTTCGTATCCCAGAGACACACCCTTTTCTGCTCCCCTGAAGGACTGCTCTATCCTTCATGACATTTTGTGACGTTTGAATGTGGTAGACACTCCTAAATAATTCTAATTTTGCCTTTTTAATATTAGTAGTTGTAATACAGCAACAGAAACTTTGTTAAGACTTTAGTATCTAAATGTCCAAATTCTTATGCATTTGCCAACCTCAACTCCCAGTTTTCCTTTGCTGTGTTTCCCTTGGGGATTTCTCTTAGATCAATATAAATATTTATATGACACAACCTGATTTCACTGGTGCAAGAACTTCGTGCTGTTTGTGTTCTCTGGCTTGTGAACCACAGCTGTGTGCAGTTTGCAGTATAGACCAAAGGTGCTGTGATTTCCAAAGTGATTTTTTTTCAACTGCTCAGGCACCTGACTTCTCTGATTTTGCTCTGCTGCCAGCTTTTTCTGCCTAAAACACCTGAACTTGACCAAAAATTGGTTGTATTTGTTCTTTTTTTCAATTGCAGTTTTTGACAGTGCAAATCAGAGTGACAAAAATACAGTAACCAGGGGAAGTGAGAATTGAGCTATGATGGTATTCCCACCAATAACCTTGCTTAGTTTATCCACCAAATCCAAAGTGGTGCTCAAAATTTTAGTGTTCAAAGTTAAATTTTTAGCAAAAGTTATCTTGCTGACTTTCTTTTAATATACAGATGCTCCTAACTAGCTTTAGTAGAACTGATTTCATCTGAAGACAATGGACTTACCTCAGAATCTTCAGTTTTCTGGAAATAAATGGCTGTTCCAACAAAATGGCCATAATTTGATTGGTTGGTAATATTTTCCTATACACATTCTATAAGCTTATTGTATTACATGAAGTTTATCCATAACTAAAAAATGCAAGTAGCAACAATTTCAGATTTCCTTGATGTGGAAGGGGACGTAAGTAAATAGTTAGAAACAAAAAAAAATTCCACTCTGTGTGTGACCATTGGTTGGAGAAGGAGGTTTCCTTATTTTTTTTTTGTACCTGAATGATATTGAGAGCAGAAGACCACTGACCTTGCTGAAATCTTTACCTCTGTTTAAAACTGAGTGTAACAGAGTTGGAAATCAGAAAATGATTGATGGGAAAATTTAAAGTAATTAATCTGCAACAGAAGGCAAAGAAAAGAATACATTTCAAGGCTTATAAATCCACTTTTCCATTGATTTTCATACAAATGTCATGAGCAGTGTTATATTTTCTTGCATTTCAAAACAGAAAAATATGGCTTAAACACCAAGGCATCATCTTGAGGTTATTTCTAGTATTAGGATTTTGGCTTTATTGCACACACTATTGGATATGTGTTCCAAGGACTCTTAATTATATGACTGCAATTACAAGTCTGGCAAAGAAGTGTAAAGTATTAGTGTCTCTCTTCTGTAATTGTTCTACAGAGATCTTTGCAGGCGGAGCTGATCCTATTGTAAACTAAGAAATTCCAGTACTTATTGATGATAGTTTGAAGCACTTATTTTTTAGACAGTTCAGTTAGTTCAGTTTATGAAGCTGTGGCATTTCTATGGAAGTTTTTAAATTCCATCTGCACATATCCTGCAGATTTATGCCAAATATTTCTTTTTTTTTTCCCTAAGGTACAAATTATACGGGAGGGAATCTGTAGCTGTTCCTCCCAAACACAACAGGCCTCCAGTCTTTTCAGACATCCTGAGGAAGAGAACAACTGACAAATAGCAACAGCAGCACCTATATTGAATTTTATATTCTCAAGGTGTTTTAAAAATTTTAATTAAACCTTACAGCATCACTTAAAAAATAATCAAATAATTGCAAACAATTTTCTTCAATTCCTTTTGAGGTAAATGACCTCCATACAGTGTAGTCTTTCTTATATTATGGACAGCAGCTCCTGTTCCAAACCCAGGGATGCTCAGCTGTACATTTGAGGCAAAGCCTCAGTGTGATGGACTGCCTTAAGCTGTTCTGGTCAAGGCAGCTGAACTAATTGTCCCATTCCTCTCAGTAAGAAAAGAGAAGATTTTACCAATTGAAGTTAGATTTGGCTTTACTGGCTAGCAGTGAATATTAATTGCTTCTTGCTGAATAATCTGCAATAATCTGTCCTCTATATTAATAATAATGAAAAATATTTTAAAATATAATTTTTCCGTTAACTGGGTTAAATTCCCATACCAAATTATATCATGAATGTCAAATACATTTTGGCATTTATATTTCCCTGAGTTGACTAGCAGTATGGACAGCTGTGTCTTGGTGGTAGTATTTAATGTTTTTAATCTTGTGCTGTTTTCATCTTCACGCTCCGTGTAGTGTTTCTATGGTCTTCACAACAAGCAAAAAAGTTCCAGTCCTGAGGCAAGGATGACAGTTTAGCAGATGCTGTTTCAGTTCACAGTTACCATTCCTTCAAGGCTGTTAGGGGATATTACAGCTGGGCAGGCTGGCAAACCGTCCCCCACACACCCTCCCATCCTAAGATGAAATTCGTTGTCCCTGACATCATCCAAGTGTGAGGAATCTGCAGATGCCCTCATTCAGCTTCAGGAATAGCCATTTTTATAGTTTCTAAGTGTTAACTCTGCTAATTTGTATTTTGGCAGTGTGGCCTATGAGTTCAGTATAACACTTGTATGTCAGCAGCCATCCTTCTTTGTGAGGTAAATCATGCAAAGTCCTGTGGCTTTAAAGTCTTGATATAAATTTATTTGACAGAAAAATGGCCACTTTGTCATTTCTGTCATATTCTTGGGCAGGGAAATCTGTGGTGCAGTTAGGACTTTGTCCACTGCAAATATTTGCACAGCACTTTATATATATATATATATATTTATATATATATATATATAAAATTTATAAAAGGAAAGGAGAAAAGGAACATTATGCTGATCAGTGAGCACCAGTGCAAAATGAAGATGTCTGAGCTTTCCAGTCAGTCCATGTGCCAGAGCCAGAAGTGCATCAAAGAACCAGAATAGACAACCCAGCCTAGAAACAGATACTCTGCAAGATCCTCCTGAGAGGAACAATTCCCTGACTCGGCTGTGGCATTTAGAAGAGGCCAGAATTGTTTGCCTGTACAGACTGGGGTTTATTTGTGCAGAGTTTGTTCCTTTTTGCATGATTGGAGCAGAGGGATCAGAAGAGCTCACTGAGAACTCCTGTTAGGGCCTGTGTGGAATATTTTAAATATATGCCTTTAAGGAAAGCCGAAGATGATTGAATTTCAGTTTGATAGCTGTAGATGGGCTTTCTCAGCTGTGGTTCTTATATTTTTTCCAGCACTGTATGTTGCATCCATGCCTTGTCACCAGTGATATTTAAGGGAAATACATCTCTTAGCTTTGCCTCCTGATCTCATGAGCAAGGGAAGGGTTGAAGATGCTCTTTTAAAGCACATGGGGGAAAGTGTTACAGCCTTTCTTTCTGTTCCCAAGTTGAAGTATCTGAAGTGTTCACAAGCCTCTGTAAAGAATCAGTGGTGTCCTAAAGAGGAAAGCTAAGTGCCCTAACACAGATTTGGGAGAGTACAGGAGATTATCTCTCCTGCTGACCTTATCAGTTATTATAGTTTTGTTGTCATTGACAATAACATTCCATTAATCTGGGTTTCTTCTCAAAGGATGTAGTGTGGTAGATTTTTTTGTCAGTTTTAATGTTCCAGAGTGATTCATAATGTGAAATTAATATATTATTTAAAGTATATCTACACCTCTGACTATGCATTGTGACACAGTCAAGGGATCTTGTTCTCTCTTGTAACACCTATCTCCAAGCTCTATTCATTTTATTTGCCATTTGGAGCATCTATCTTGTACTGTTTTCAAGCTACTATGCAGCCACTGAAAAAGGGATATAAAACTGTCTCTAAACTTTGTATTTCATTCAGGTATAAATTTGAGAAATTCTATGACAACAGGATTAAACATGTTGGAATTGCATATTCAAAGATCTTGGAGGATATTCTAGACTATCCTTCTGCTAATTGCGCAGTGCCCCTCTTGGTACACCTTTTTGTTTGCCCCTCTTGGTACACCTTTTTGTTTCCTCTCCTTTATGACAAGTAGCTCAATGGTCTACAGCATTTTCTTTCTCTCCTGAAATGGTTTTTAAATGTCCACTGCTGCAAATCCTTCCTTAAAGCCAATCATGACTGGGAATTTTCTGGTTTCCCCTTTTCCCAGCCTTATCTTTCTCTATCTGGAATTTGCCTTTGGGGCCAGACTTCCCCATGTCTCTGAGCTGGATGCAAAGTTTCCCAACCCCTTGCTTCCTTGGTCTGCCCCCAGCCCAGGGAAGCACAACCTCGTAGTGCTCGTGAGTGACACACTAATACATTGCCTGGATGAGAGCTGACAGTGCTCTGAGAAATATGACAGTACCTCTGCCCTTGATCAGGCTTCCCATTTGAAAGTTTTCATTTTGGTAATTACATCCTTCCCAGATAGTAGCCCTAGTCATTGATCATACTAATATCATTATAACTGATTCCTGTAAGTCACCTTTTAAAGACACTTTCTATGGTTTCTTTTCCCCCTATATCTTCTTCCTCTGCAGTAACAGGATAAGACTTTTTCTCTCTACCCTTCATCTGATTGATTGGAAATGCCAAATACTTCCTTTAGTATGGCCTGGTAATATACACATCACATTTCTTCCCTTGGGATCTTAATCAGAACAAGTAATGGCCTTTAGCTTTTCTCATTAGCGAAATGGAAAAGCACCATACCCAATCCATTAGAAATACAGCATTGTAATATGAATTTATAGGAAAATGGCTGCATGCCAGCAGACATGGAGTGAGTTTACCTTAAAGGATTTTCAGGGAAAAAAAAAAAAAAAAAAAAGGAAAGAAAAAGTCACCCTTTCTGTCTGGCTTGCAAATATTTTGAGCCATTACTTATCATGCCTGTCTGTCAGAAATTTTGCTGTTGCTCCTTAAGTGCTGTTTGGACATCTCTGCCATATAAAGGGCATTCATAAGGAGGAAATATGGGTATTTGAACATGTATTTATATTTTCCCCAATGTTGATTCCCATCCTGGATTATTCTCCTCATAATCTCTGTCAGAATTAGAGAGAGGAGGAAATTGGGAAGATTTTGTTATTTTGCTTTGCTTCTAATTTTCCACAGAATGTGCTAGCTGAAAAAAATGTATCAAGAGCAACCATTTCAGCATACGCATCTATCAAGCTGAGACTGGTGCTACACTTCTTTTTTAGCCCTGTCTAAAACTTTTTACAATCAGTACAGTGAGAGGGAGGACAAGACTGATTAACAATGTTTTTTCTCCAGTGATGGGAATTACTTTATACTTGGCCCAGTCTTTATTAGGCCTAGAAATTATTAAAATTCATACACTAGCACTGAAAACTTTCAGTGCTTGTATTTTCCAGAACTGTAAGGAGGTGTTAAAGCACAAATCCATACCAAATGATAATTGTATATAATTTGAATACATATGAGGTGATTCTGTCTCCTTTGGAAAACTAGCACTGAAAGAACCAAAAGAACAGCCTTGGAATGCTGCTGTTCTGCCAGCACTTAGGCACATCTGTTGTACTGGCCCCTTCAAGCATTGCTCATGTTATTCCTGGTAAAATAACTACTAAGCACACCCATAAAGCTCTATTTAATAGCGTCTTATGAAAAATGAGCACTTGCACTTTTTTATTTTTCAAACAAACCTCATGTTTCCCATGTGTTAAGTCGCTCACCTGTACAAGGTGAGAGTTAAAGCTGAAACATCAGGCTCATGATCTTGGCTACTTCACTTAGGGCTCATCAGCTGTGTTGATCACACTTCCCCAACAAAACAGTATCTAGTAGGTTAAGGAAATACTGAAGGGAAATAGTATGAAAGACCTGCAGGAGTAAAAAATGGGAGGCATTCTAAAGGGGTCTCTCTGTAGGAGGTGAATATTGATTAGGTGATAAGACAGGAGGGCTATTTTTTGAGGTATTGGGATTTTTTTTCCTTCTTGCATTTTCTGTTTTTTTCTTCTGCTGGTTTTCATCGTTTTGTTTTGTTTTGTTTTAATTTTTGGTATCTTTTTTTTTTCCTCAGCTCTTCCCCTCATCTTTTGGATGAAACAATGACAAATTAGGAGAGAATCTGTGTCATTTTTATCAGGCATGTTTAGGAGTTCAGCACTGTTATCAGATCATTACATGGTAGATAAGATGATGGCATAGCAGTGTAGTTCAGCCCACTCTGCTAAAAGTCAAGGTTTCTCCTTTGCCTTTGTAGCCCTATTGCTGATATGGTCCCATGTGTCTCAGAGATCCTCCCACAGCTGATAATTTCAATACCTAGGGGCAGACTGTAATATTCATGCACAGTCACATTATCAGTAGGGCATTGACTTGAATTTTAAGGTGATCCTTCTCCCACAAGAATTTCAAAAGTTTGTGGAAGGCGGGAAAAGGAAAAGGCAGTCTTCCCCAAAAATTCTTACTACTACCACCTTCCACAGCCCTGCCGTATAAGCAAAGCTAATGATCATGTAAATACATTTAAGGATTTTAACACAACAATTTTGATGCTAGTGAGAAGCAATATTTTGTATTTGCATCACTTTAAAACACTTTAAAAGTAAAGTGTTTAATGTAAATGCACTGAAGTTGGCACGAGCCTTTAAAGGTTAGTATTCTCCACCCTATCCAAATACGAATATGGCTGATCCTTTTGCTGAATCTGCAGAGAGAAGAGTTGGCCAAGCAACATTCAAGGTTTCCAGTTTGTGGGAAATCAATCTTATGAAATTTGGTTTCATTCTGATTCATATTCTAAAAGCTCAGAACAAACCAGAAAGATTCTCCCTTGAGCCAGAAATTCCAAACAAAATTTAATTTTCAGAAACAATGCCTCATGTTGTTCTCACTACAAAATCTAGTCTGCAAGATCTTGGCAGCTGCCAACTGGCTTAAATGTCCATCCTGGTTTCTGTCAGTTCTCAGGCAGCAGCTGCAAAACACTCCCAGGATTTCATGTTCCAGAGCAGCCTCACCATGTCCAATGCTTTGGGCAGGCTTCCAGACCTCCTGTTGGGTCAGCTTACAGGTCTGCTCACTGAGGGCCAGATCAGTCTGCAGCCAATAACCCAGGAATGTTACTTTGGTGAGGCAACCTGGTGGGCCTCTCCTGGGAAAAAAAGTGGGGCACTGGCTTGAAGATTGAAGAGGGAGTGCCAGTTTCCAGATGTGTAGGAAGAGGTAAAAACATCCCAGAGCTTCACAGGAGGGCCTGTATGAAGCAGGGCTCTTGCAGCTTGCAAATTCCCTACTCAGCCATGCCATCTCTGAGTTGAGCTGCCTGGAGGACCTGAGTGCATGATCTGTGGGACTTTCATCCACCCATGCCCAACAGCAGGCTGATTTTCCTTGTATCCTTAGGCATAAGGGCCCAGCATTTCCCAGAGGGGATGTGTTTCCCCCTGCCTAAGGCTGAACTGGCATGTTCACCAACAGCTCAGGAAGGCCAGCTTGCCAGGCATCCCCAGCACCTCTGTTCTCCCAGGGTAAGCCCAAAAAGGTGGTGTCTCCCAGGTGTTTCAGGCTCACTGAACTGACAACTTCTCCTCCTTCTCTGGATGCAGGGTAGTGGTGAGCAGCACCAGGACTTTTTTATGAAGGACTGAAATGATCCCTGCCCTCCCCCTCCTTCCCACAGTAATATCTTTCATTCTACTCAGCCAAATATTTTGGATTCTAGGTATCTTTTAGAGGTAAAGGACTGAAGAATATCATGCATTAGCTGCTCTTAACAACATCCAAGGTGTACACTGGTGGTGTAATTCTATTATCTTACTACCTTTCCTCTCTCTGGCATGACTGCCTTTTCAAGCAGGAGGTGTTGAAATTTTTCCTGTTTCTAGGAAAACTGGAAATACTAATACTCACGTGCCCTTTTGTCTGTTTTTGCTGTCCTTTTTTTGGTTTGGTTTAGCTTCCAACTAATTGTCCTGGCTTTCATATCCTTCAGTCTTGGACAGCTGGCCCATGAGCTGTCCACTTTTATCCCTGGTCTGAAAGAGCAATGGAAAGTACATGTGATGATTGGTGAGCTACTGTTATTGAACAAGTCTAAGCAGCTCTCCTTTTGTTTATACAACTTCATCTATACAGTAGGGACCTTTGCATACCGCAGTCTTCAAATTCATGGAGATTTAATAGCATCTAGAAGACATGTTTACCTCTAGAAAACAATTATTTGTTCATATAAATAGATGTGTTATTAATAATAGCTCAATGTGCTCATATTTGAGAGATTCACTGACACAATTTATTTTTTCTTTTACTTATGTTGAAAATATGAAAATGTACAGATCAGTTTTCCTTCATCTTATTAGCAGCTATTCATCAGGGACTAATTGGCAGAATTTCAGTTAAATGGAAATGTCTAAGAACTTCCAACTAAAAGGGTGCATAGGGATTTTTTTCCATATCAGAAGCCACAGTTATAATTCTGCTGCATCACCCTTAATTCTTCAGTATACAGGATTTGAAAGAGGAATGTAAATGTGACAGAATCTCAGGGATTACCAACCCTGGTTGACCAAGACTGTTGCAGTATACTCGTATGTTGTATACAGTCACTATACCCTCATTTTATATAGGGTGCTGCAGACAGGACTGTAATAAATCAAGCACTAACCCATGCTCAGAAACTTGCCCCAGAGAGCTCATAATGTGCATTCATAGAACACGTACATAGGTACATGGAGGGTAATAGAAAAAAATAAAAATGCCTGTCTTGTAGAGAAATATGTCAGAACTGAAGAATTAAGAAAATACAACAAATTTCTAGAGTCTTGTGCTTTGTTTTAAGTACAGAAGTCTTCCTCTCTTGCAAATGTATCCATCAGACCTGTGGCATATTTCAAATTATGCAAAAAAAGCAGTTTTCACATCTTGGGGCTGTTCATATATGCAGTCATACATGGGAGATCAGTTTTCATTTCTGTACAGTCCCCGTGCATCCTCACCTACAATGGCACAAGGAAGAGTGAAAATATCATGGGCATTGGTACACTCACATGGACTGCAAGGATCTTTGGCACCCTCAGGTCAAGTTCCTAAAGGCTGTTTCCAATTAATGAAAGATTCAATCAGAATGTGAACTTACTTTCACATCCTGATGAGTTTTCCTCCATTTTCACCCTTTTCACGTATTGATGAGATAACTGGAATTGGTTTGAGACTTTTACTGAGTTCATTTGTAGTGCCAGCTTTTAGACTAAAGAGTGGTTAAAGTGAGTGAGCCATTTTTTTATTTATCTGTTTATACTGTTTGCATTTACTACCATTGTTACAAATTGTGTGCTAGTGAGAGCATGGCGCACAGCTGCATGTGGGGATCTGACTGTTCTCATATTTGTTTACTCTAAATAGTCTCTATCTGATTAGTCCTGATCACTCTGCTTTAGGAGCAGGACTGAATTTCAGAAAGAAGAAAAGACCTGTTAGCTATGGGGGGGTTAGCTCATCCACAGTTTTTCTTCTATACCTTTGTATTACTCTGATTTCCAAAGATAGGGATTTGTGAAGGATGTTTAGAACTCCTGAAGAGAAAAGGAGATTAGTTTGCAAATATAGTTCCTGAAGTTATTATTCTCTCTACCTTCATTTAACTTGCTCAGAGAATTAGGTAACATCTCATTAGGAAGGTTGAAAGGGAATTGATAGCCAGCATTCCTAAATACATTTGTATTACCGAGCAGCAGGGAAGGAATGTTAAATCCGGTAAAGATTTCTATTCTCTGCCTGAACAATGAGTGCAGTGGCCCAGCGATGGGATTCTGTTGAATGACAGAGCTGCTCTTGATAGGACTGTGGTAATTGTGCAGTAAAGTGGAATTATATTATTGTATTTTTGGCCTGGCTGATATTATTAGCAAAATTATTGTAATATATGCAAAAACTTCATATCACTTATTCTCCCATTCTTTAATTGGGAGAAAGTGAAATTAATAACAGCCATTGAATAAGTACAGGATTGAGCTGGAAAATGAGAATGCTTCTGGGTAGCAAAAGATATTTTAAGTTTAAAGTGAAAACTGTGGCAGGTGGATATTGTATTTCATTGAACTGCCACTGGCACTGATGAACTAGATGGTCCTTTTCTCTTCCTGAGTTCCCATGTCTCCGTGCCAGACTATGGGATAAGAAGACACAGCAAGACAATGTTCTTTTCTATTGGAGAACAGGGTATTTTCAAATGAGAAGGTGGAACCAGAGAGAAAAAAGCTGTGGTTTTCTTCTATATTTCATTAAAGTTATAACCGCTTGACAATGGTCAAAGAGAGATGCAAGTTTTGTTCTTTGCAGGGAAAGAGATTTGAAAGTGGAAGGGCAGGTTTCCCTCACGGGGTTAAAAAAAAAAAAAAAAAAAAAAAAAAAACAAAAACAAAAAAAAACACACCACCATAGATAAATTCAGCCAACAGACTCATTTCCTTCAGTTTTCCAGCAATGCAAATGTTTTTCACATAATTCTGTTAGTGATGCACTGTCTAGACTTCTCAGAGGGTTTAAAAGATTAAAAAAAAAAAAATAAAATAAAGGCAGAAACAAACCCTGGCATTAATTCTGGGAATTCTGAAAAGCTAAGTCATTATCACTGTTCTATAGTTTATGCAGTGATATGAAACCACAAACAGTCATTGAAGACCAGATTCTGGAATCCTTGCTTATTTCAGATGCGTGGTTTAGCTTTTGCCCATGTTAGACATCCCCTTTAATCCCCGTTCAGCAGGCTGTGGTGGTTGGTGTAAATACTTACCAGCATATTCTGGTACAAGGCTTCTGCATTTTGGCTCTCACTTGACTGAAAAGGCTCTGTGGCTTCTCAGGAACATGAAGGCTGATGATACAAGGAAAGAGATCTTTGATTCATGTAACAGAACCAAAGCAAAACACCAGAAAAGAGCATTTGCACGTAGAAAGTATAAAAGGCTTCTTTAACATTTTTTCCTCGCTCATTGCTGTTTGTCCTTAATAAATCTACTGATGCTGTGTGTTGTTTGAGATTTCCAGATTTATTGCAACCTATCTGTTGCTACCTCATTTTGTAAATTCTTTTTTGTTGTCTTTATACCGGGAAACTCACTCAACATTGATCAGATTATTAGCTGTTGTCACTCTCCACAATCTCACAGTAGTGACCAAGAGAGTTAATGTATCTGCAGCAGCCTCTGTCTAATCCCAGCTGTGTTATTTCATAGGCAACTAGACCTATAAATAGAATTGAACTTCAGGCTGGTTTCCTATACATTCTGTTAATGATGGTCTTCAGAATTTAAACAGAGTGTGCAGCCAAACTCTTCTGGTGATGTCAGTGCAGTAGTTTGGTCTTGCAAGAGGCACTCTTTCAGGCAGTGTCTCAGCTGAAATTCAGTAACTAATGGCTGGTGTAAGGCGTGTTTGCTATGTACCTCAGCTGCTAGGCAGATGCCTGACTCTGCATTAACCTGGGCCTGAGAAAAGCAGGCTAAGAGCTTCTAGGGCAGATGAACAAATGGACATTACCTGTGCCACAGTCTCAGTGTAAAAGCTCCTGCAAATTCCCTGCAGGTGACTCAGCTCCACCTTTGATGGGTACACCGTATTATCCTGCTGCAGCACGCTCCCTCACTCTGCTGGGTACAGGCAGCTGCCTTCCTTCTGGTTTTTATTTCCCAGTGCCTGTCACCTTTATGGGTTTGGTGTTTGCTGCAGGCTTAACACGATCCTTGCTGGAGCCAGGCTGGGACACCCTGCTGTTTGCAGATCTCAAAGAAGTGATGTTGCTCTCTGAATTAAATATGATCCTTCTTGAGGGATCTCGTTTTGTCCCCTCAGCCCGCCTCCTCATTTGTTACCTGACTGCATTTAACTCTTTGTAGTCACAGAGGGGCAGTATCTGAAAGGAGAACAGAGGTGGAAGTGTACATTAACACTCTCGTTTCCTAGCTGTGTATTCTTCCACTTAAGTAGTTTCAAAATGGTAAAAAACAGAAACCCATGAAAAAGGGGAAAGGCATGACTTCAGTTGTTAATGTAGCATATAGACTAAATTGGTACCTGCTAAGTGCAGGGTGAATGAAAGAGTTTGGCATCATAAAGCATGGAATATATTAAAATACTGCACATCTTCAGTGATGAGAACATTTGTTCTCTGTACTGTATAGAGAAAACAATAGTTTACAACCAAATTAAGAGCCTGTTGCCATCAGCAATGTAGTCCTTTTATGTTGTAGAAGTTACTGGTTTTTAAAGGATCAGACTGCTGGAAAAGCTCCCTTATTACCTCAGATCCACTATCTTTGCCTGTACAGTCACTATTCATTTTACTGTCAGAAATGAGCAGCTTCTACTTTTAGGCCTACAAAGCCTTCCACAGCTGTGGAAGAATGAGCAGTGATTTCCTCTGCCTTGCACATACCTTATTGAATGGCCAATCACATCACAGCTCAAGAATCTTTAATCCGGGTGGAAACACATGACAAAGAAAGCATGCATTTGAGTTTTTCAGATTCTCTTATTTCAGTGCTCATAATATTAATATTTAGTGGATTTAGCTGGGTGCTGCTGAGCTGAGCATGTGAGTCATGCTGACTGTTTCACACATGTGTGGATAACAAACTGTAGTGAGTGTGGTTCATGGAGAAAATAAATGTCAGTGATGGCTTTCTGACATAGATGTCTTCTTTGTTTGCCATCTGCCACTTCCAAGTTCCATGAGGTTCCTGAGGTAGATGGGAAGCCATGTGCAGAGTATGTACATTTACAGGAACTGTAATCCAAATCAAGCTGCATTACAACAGAGTCCCTCAGCTCAAGGATGTCCTTAGACTAAAACTTTCATCCTGGGTGGTCTTAAACTGAGTAGATATAAAATACTTAACTTTTAATTTCTGAAGTTCTTTTCCACCTCCTAGCGTGGACTTTACTCACTTTAACAGATCCAGAGCACATTTTTTTAATAGAATAGCTAGGTAAAATGTCCAGGGGACCCAGGGAGAGACACAGATTCCAGTGGGCTCATTGTGTGCTGGATATGGAAGCTACTGAACAGCAGTGTTCAGGAAGCTTTTTGCTAAATAACCATGAATATTCATGACAAGGAATCCAACTCCTGCATTATCCAAACCCATTGATGTAAGTATCAACACTGATATTGTGCCTTAGCACTGCGTAATCTTTATTTATCCTGTGAGATCAGAGAATCAGGATTATGTAGTTCATAAAGGAAAGAAATGCATGTAAACTTGCTTGAGCTAGTGTCAGTTATAATAAAAATTAATCTGTCTTCTTTTTCATTACACTGTTAGTAAACAATCTAAGCTAAAGCAGCTACTCAGCATTAGTCTTCCCATGGCAGAGACTGATCCAGCAGGGCAGACGCTCCAGAATTCATGTGGTCTCAGCTGGGGCTCCCTGTGCTGCATGCAAGGGGACTTCAGATACTGGACACCAATTATGTTTCTCTGAGAATTAAGTTGTAGTTGTCCTTTATAGATTGGTAAAGGTTTTTACAGAAACGTCAATGAACCCTTCAGTGAGACCCTGGAGACAGAGAATCAGTTCCATCTCCCATAACATGTTTAATTGTCAACCCGATAACTCTTGCCTGAAATGAGGGTATCGTCACACTGGTAAAGAGGAAGACATTAAATATGTTTGCACATTCCACTGAAGGGCACAGTACATGTGCCTGTGATACAGACCACTGCTCCTGTGTGATCCAGGGCCGTTTATTAGACACCAGTGTTCTCCAGCACCCAGCCTTGGCCATTTTCCTAGGACCAAATTCTTTGCCACAAGTACTGTGACTTCATTTGTGCCATTGGTGGAACTAATTTGGCTGATAACATTTTTCTTTTTAATTGTAGAACTCTAAAGGATTTATCCAAAAATTTGAACCACCATTAGTACAGACATTTAGAGATGCAGAATGTTATATGCAGGGAAGAATTCACTCTTCTACAGTTCTCCAGGGAGTCTGGCAAGTAACTGGATAGCTTTGGTCCCTGGTGTTTTAAATCACTGCTGTTTGGCTGAATTCAGTTAAAACTTCTGCGAAAAATATTTAAACCAGGAGGTGCTGGTATCTGAAAAGACCGGGGCAAGCAGGCTTTGGCCAGGGCCACCAGTGACACTCAAGTCAACAGTACAGTTTTCCCTTGAGATTGTCTGGCAGTGAAAGAAGCAACGTGAAGGAGGCTGGAAAGTGAGATCAGGATCTGCCTTAAGAGATAAAAAATAATAGAGTAAGAAACTGCACAACTACTGAGAGGACTGCTTTTAGAGTCAGCAAAGACATCAGTTAATTCCCAGACAGTTTCCATTGTTGTGCTACACAACACAGTGCCAAAGGATTTTGCAAAAATTGAGTGATCTGAATTAAAAGGCAGCTGAATAATTTAATATTTGTGTATTAAGTCACATGGGTTTGTGTGTAAGATAGGGAATGGCAGACAACTGCATCTTATAAGAGTCTGAATGTTGATCTTCTGCCAGGTTCAAGGAAGAAAACAGGAAGTTCAAGTTGAATGATACCACTTTATTATTTAAATTAACACTTTCAAAAAACCTCTCTATATATTTGTGCAAGTGAAGCTAGACTGCATGGATGTTTAGAACCCTTGCAGGGCTTTGCACAACTCTCAGAATGTGTGCTTCAGGTTAATGTTTAATGCTGACACATTTAGAACAATGCTACACAGCAGATGTCTTCCCAACGTGTGCGGGCACCCTTGCAAGGCAGAATGAGTGGGGTGGAAGCAGCTCTGCAGCACCCCGCTGCAGCATTCCCATCAGCTCCTAATCTGTGAGGCAGGAGAACAGCCCAGCTGCACTGAGTACAACAGGGAGAACTGGCCTAAGGCTTGTGGTGGGCTAGGCTTCATAAAAAACACTATTGGATTCAATTCTCTTCCTGAAGAGCAAGGAAAAAGAGCTGCAGAAAAACATGGCCTGATATAGGTACATGCACTGAGAGCACTCCTGTCTCTTTGCTCAAGTTCAGGAAAACACTGTGAATTTGAGGAAAAATACTGTGATGGTTCTCAACACTGTATGCTTGCTCACATTGCGAGTATCCATTCTACGTCACATATGATCCTCACTTTTTTTTTTTAATAGAAAACAATTTCACCTAAATACTTTTTATTTTCTTCTGCGTGAAAGAATACTTCAGAATTTAGCTGTGAGATTCTTACATATGCTGTTGTCATTCCCTTAGGCGTTTCTCCAGCATTGCTGCAGTCTGCACCCCACTTTGCAATTTTGTAATGCATGTTTGTGACAGGCATATCAAACCATCTAGTTAGTTTAGAATTGAGGTGGGAGAATGCTTTAAATGTAAATTTTACTATAAACAGTGGAATAAAATCTTGCAAGCACTTCCTAGCTCTGCCAGGAAGCAAAGCTATATTTAACTCATTTTAAAATTCATCAAATACATTGTGGGCTGATTCAGATCTTTGGTGTGTCTTTGAAGATAACATGTTGTGGAAGTGTCATACAGTCAGTTGGGGGATTGGGCACATTCTGAGATTCTTGTCAGTGAAGACAGGTAGTTAGGAGAGGATTGTAGAAAGAAAAGAATATATAGATCTAAGGACTTAATACCAATAATTTATTTGAACTTTTGAACAATGACTGTGGCACTCAGTACAAGAGCTTTTTGAGAAGTGCTATATATAAAGAAATCAGTGCCATAACAATGACAAAATTCACATGCACACATGAATTTTAAGATTGTCTTGTAGTACTGGGGAGAGACAGTGTTTCAGGGAAGCTAATACAAATTGTTTCTATAATAATTTGCATAGGAAAGATCCCTGGATAGTTAGAATAAGCCATATGAATTTAGCTAAGGTACCTGTGTACAAAAGGAGAAACTCCAGATGGATCGTACTCTTGCTTTATTTCTCCTGTCTCAGATTGCACCTATCTACAGCTTTGTGTTCCTGTAAACTCAACTGCAGCTCTTGATAGGATTAAATATAGATTGGAATTACCCTCTCAAATTTCATGCTTCATATTTTGTAGGTGTCATTAGATAAGGTCAATAAGACTCCATAATATTGCTTATACTGCTTTGTATCTGTAACCACTTATATATATATAAATATATATATATATGCTGCTGTCATGTCTCCACTGAGATCTTTGTAAGTACAAATAGGAGTCTCTCAACGTTAGAGAACAATCTGCTTCTGTCAGTGAAAGGTTTACTATTGTCTGTATTCAGATATGACCTGAGTTTGAAGTTCAAGATTACGATTTTTTTGTAGCTGGGTTAAGTTGTACTGTTACCTAAAGTCCTTACTTAAAAGAGATAATATCCTAACTAAAAGCTCTGAATGGGAAATTGAAATAGTATCATTCTTTGAACATGGTTTTATGCGTCTTGATTGTGGTTTTCTACTGTTCATTTGCTTTTGATTTGTTCTAGTACATGACTGCTGCTGCACCTATGCAAGGGACCTACATTCCCCAGTACACTCCTGTGCCTCCAACAGCTGTCCCTATTGAAGTAAGTTTATCTCCAGCCATCAAAGTAGAGTGAGGGGGAGCAGAACTCTTATTTATTGTGCCTTCTTGCACCTGTTGTTTGAAAGGGGCCAAAAGGTTCTTTATGGAGTGGTGGCTGGAAGCTGCCAGCTTTTTAAATGAGGACTGCACATTTCTTTCTCTTTTTGTTTTCTTTCTTTCCTTTTCCTTCTTTTTTCTAACCCCTCTTAAATTTTTTTTAATTATTTGCAAGGGCTCTTGTTTTACATTGTTTTGTTGTACAGCAGGACATGGAATAAAAACATCAGTGATTATGACTATTTTTTCCCCATGTACTTGGGAGGGAGATGGGAAGAGACAGGAAAACAAACCCAGCAGGCAGACCACGAAACCAAAAGAGATTTCAAGAAGAGAAGATTGCAAGAGGGTTTGATGCGGTCCTTAGCAAGCATAGGTAATTGCTGAAACATTTAGCCACCAGAAAAAGTGATTGAGCAATGGAAACCTTCCTCTTGTATATACAGACGTGGAGGATGCTGCACTGACTGAGTGCTTTTCATCCTTGAGGAAGGATTCGCTCCCTCCCTCCTTGGGGCTGAGTCATGCTGATGACAGTCTAATGAGTAAGTATTTACTCAACCCTGTAGACCACAAGCTGCTGGGAGAGCGTCAGCTTGGCCTCCACTTCTGTGAAGCTTCATAAGGGCAGCTGAGCACAGCAAGAGGAGGGAGCCTTGGCGTCCTCTTCCCTGTGTGTTTTTCTTTGGCACTACCCTCCTTTATTAACAACTTCTGCCCTGCCCTGGGGTAGGGCAAGGAGTGCCAGGGTCTCTACTTCTGTCTTCATCTGTGTGGACTTTGGATTTTGTGCTTTTACTACTCTGTGCTTTGAGGACGTGAGTTAGTGATACTGCTGGCATGGCTTCACCAGCAGTCAAGTGGGCTTATCCTGTTTTCTCCTACATCTTTGCAATTATTCCCAGATAAGGTCCCACAGAAAAGGCTACTACTGTTCTGTCACACTGAGCTGGTTGTGTTTCAGTCTTCTTTGCCTCAGTATAATTTTGCCCTGATCCTCATTTGTTTGCAAATGCACTATGAGTGCCTCTTTTGAGTTACCATTAAGTCTCAGTCAGGCAGATTCAAGTCTGAATTAAAAGGAGATGGTGGGATAGGGAGTTGGTTCATACCACGGGATTGGCTGCACACCATGCTGACCTGTCCAAATGAGAATTAAGGTTAACTTTAATTACTTGTCGAGCCCTCCTTGCCATCACTCACTAGTATATTCATGCCTTCTAAAGTAACTCGATGTCATAATTATCTACTATAATAATCAAAACATTAGCTGAATATACAGCCTGTTTTGCTCTTATCCAGTGATGATGATTAGTGTTAATATTTATCTGTATTCATGTAGCATCATGAACCAGAACCCTACCATGCTGGATGCTCCACAAGCAGAGACCAAAAAATACAGTCTCTGCCCCAGAGAGCATGCAATCTCAAGATGAGATGGACAAAAGGAGAAGGATAAAGACAAGGAAGTAGACAGAAAAAGATGATACTGGCAGTCTGCTAAACAGTAGATACAAAGAATTTCTGAAAAATGAAACTGATATTTTAACAGATGCTTTAAAATAAACTACCTGTTGTTTACACGGGACTCAAATAAAAACAAAGCAAGTGCTTTGTGCTCCCTCTTCTGGCTCTGTTGTGTGTAATAGAGTAATAAAGCATGTTCCCTGAAGAGACTTGCTATTCATGTGACCAACACACCCAGCATGAGAATAGAGGAAAGCAAATGTATCTTGCTTTGAAAGCATACAAAAAACTTAAACCAAGTATTATTCAGACTGTCTAAATAGGATAAGAAATTGTGCACAATGTTACATTCATGCATGTAGTCTTTTATGTGTTTACTTATCTACTTTTTACAAACATACAAATAAAACAAAACTTCATTGGAGCTTTGACTTAACAGATCAAAGCAAATTTATTTTTGAAGGGAACATGCATAGAAACAGTGTGTAGAAGAGGGCAGCACTCCTCTAAGGTGACTAAAATTCTGTTGGATGTGTAATAAAGTGGAGAGCAGTAGGCCTAGATTCTGACTTTATCACCTTTTAAATCAAACAAAGTAAATGTAAACTCATTGTGAAGTTGGGGTAGGTAAGCAAAAATTAAAAGAGGCATATATATGTTGAGAAAAAGCCAAGAAGTAAAACCCAGAATCCACCAAAATCAGATTTGCCTCTAGCTTTGAATGGGCAGGGAACTGCCCTCACAGGGGAAGGTATTTTTCACTGAAAACTGTGGGAGCAAAGTACTACTGGTAGGCTGAGAAAGCTTCTTGTTGCTGAATTAGCTTTCTAAAACTGATGGAGTTTGTTGTGTTAGCATGTGGTTCTGCTACTTCAAACTCTCCCAATCTCTAGAGAAATGCGTGAACGGTGAGCTGGTGCTCTTTTACGTAATTCACCGCCATGAGCAAAAGTAGTAAGTTTTTCATGTTCTCATTTGATTCCCTAGGGTGTTGTTGCTGATACTTCTCCACAGACAGTAGCATCTTCATCACAGGAAGCCAGTGGTCAACAGCAACAGATGACAGTGGAAACATCCAGTGAACATGCCCCTGCATATTCTTACCAACAGTCTAAGTAAGTAGGCATAGGCTTTGGAGCCAGAAGGGTTTGCTTCTTGATCATAGCAGGCCAAATTTGACTCCCTCCTTCAGAAATATAAATTCTGAGCAGCTTCGTTAAGTTCAGATGAATTCTGGATATATAGCTGTGTAATTAGCAAAAGGTTTTGGCTGGCGGCCTCCATTTGGCAAAATGTCCTTGAGCTCCTGCCCACAATGATATGCTCTCTAACTGTCTGCTGCTTTTCTGGACTCAGAAGGATCTCAAAAACTGCGTTAACAATCATCATGCTGGGTAAAGCTGCATCCGGCATCAGGGATTAAAGAAGGCTTAAATTTTGCAGTGGTGAAAATATTGGCACGGTGCACATTGGCACATGGAAAGGTTTCTTTCTGAAAGTGTAGGTAATGAAGCAGTATAAATTACCCCAAGTTGGTATTTGTGATTCTGCAAAGCTGCCATGCAGACATGGAGTAGGCAGGACCTGGAAATGGAAGAAGAGATAAAAAGAGGTGGGTAGAAGCACTGTTCGATCTGTCTCCATTTTTCCACTCCCTTTGTTTACGTCCCAGGGAATGTCTTGGAAAGTTCAAAATTTATAAACTGACAACTGTATTTAGAACTTCTAAGGCGTCCCTTCAACTTCAGAATAATCTCTTCAAACACAACTTCTCTTTGCTGTAATAAAAATCTTCACAAAGGGAAGGTTGCATAGTGACAGGATACTCTCTGGGACTGATAAATGTTGGACAGATTCTAGGAAGGAGCACAAAATCAGTCTTTCATTAACACATGTATATTGAACACCAGCATCACATTGAAAATAGAATTATACATGTTTTATCTTGGGGAAGAAAGCAGAGAAACAGCCAGACAAGAAATGTGATAGATATGTCAGTCAATACATCATGACTCTGTTCTTACAGAAGCATCAGATATGTGCTGGTATAGGAAAGATTAGAATTATACCACTTTGTCAATTGCTTTACTTCATTTTTGACCTCTGGAAGTGGAAGGTGCATTTGTTTGTCTACCATATGAATATCAAATGGTTTCAGATTTAGCTGGTTTTGACCACCATAAAACAGAAGTTTTTTTTGTCCTGCCTCTGTCTGTCTGTATGTGCATATTGCAAAAACAATCAATCACAAGCTACCCAATTGAGGCACAGGCTACATATGCTTATCCTTTCTAGCTGCCAGTCTCTCTAGCACCTATAAATAAGTGGTTGCAAAATACTTACAGAATATAAAAGGCAGAGAGAGAAATATATGTCTGTACCATCCTGTTGGCTGTTTTTAATTAGTGTGCTCTGTAGCATTTGTATCTGATGATTTCTGTATCTCAGTTCCCTTTCTCTTACATCTCAAAGAAAAAGGACTTACAAGACCTCATAAGGACTTAGGTCTAGAAGTCCTCGTAAGGTAGATTCTGGCATTTTTCCAGCACAGGAGAAAACTACATTGCAATTCTTTATTGAAATGGGTGCTGTGTTTCTTGCTCATGTGGTGAATTCCCTGAAAATGAGATCCCTCATCTTTCCTCGTCAGCTACAGCCTTTCTGCAGTGATGGATATACTTGTAATGGCACTGGCATTTATATTCAGAGGACTTTCTTTCTTTTTTAATCAGACAGGCAGATCCACTACAGATTTTTTTGTTATGCTTATTTCAGTATTTTTTTAATCTGAAATGGGCCCTCTATTTATATCTGCCAGTTGCAGGCAGAAGTGCAGTGTGGGAAGCTGCAGAAACACACCAAAATATACACAATCTCTGCCTTCAAAAAATAACTTAATAGAAAATATTCCAGGCACTGTTAATATAAAAACAAGTGAATTTGTTTTAAAATTAAAATATTATTTTATTACTCTGCTTTTCAAAGGGCACATTTATTAATAACAAACATCATGCCAGATATAAAATGGCAATTGTCAATGTGAGGTATGAGAAAGTAATTAACATGACTGGACAATGATTTTGTCAGATATAGACAAAGGAACAGGCAGGCTATATAAAATTATTTCATGGAAGCTGGTCAGTCAGAAGAAAGGTTATAATGACATATTTCCTTATATTTATTTTCTTTTTAACAATCACAAAATTGCAGACAACAAAGGAGAGACAATGTACTAAGAATGAACTGGGTGGTATAAGGACTCTGTACTCTCTTTGTAAGTAAAAATAAACCATGAAACATGGAATTTAAGTTCCACTTTCTAATCAGCATACGTGATCTTTTATTTAATATGCTGAATGCTGTACTTGAGGATCACACCCACAGAGTTCAGAAATGGTAACTTCACGGCAAAAACCTGGCTATGTATTGTTTAGATGAAGACAGTCCTTGATTCTGAGCAGAGGAATCTACTTTATGAGGAAATCTCCTTAAATATTTTAAACCCTACCCCCCTTTTTCCTTGTAAATATTTAATTTTGCACATAAAAGCATGAAGATTATGAAGCGGAGATCAATGGATATCCTTGCCCCCAAAAAGTATACTCTCTTACCTCCAAGCAAAACTCTGCTGGACAACATGCTCTGATTTTAAATGTGGAAAGAATTATGTTTTTCTGGAGCCTTTTGTAGGCAAACTCAGCACCAGGTTAGATTAGAGGGCATGTGCTGTGACCCATTAGTGATGTCATTGGTGATGTATGGCACCCACTCGACCCATAGGGGCAGTAAGATCTCAGGAGCTGAGCTTCCAACCTGAGTAGTCCTAACAGAAATTATGCATAGAAAATCTGAAGAAAAGAGTTAATTGTTGCATTCCACATAAATCTGTTCTTAACGTTCAAAATATTAATTTTTAAATGTCATGCAATGAAAAAACCCTTTGGCAAATTTAATATTTAAAATTGTAGTTCTATGTTTACACTTCCAGACAAAAAGTTCTGTGGCAAATGTTAGGTCATTGACGTGCCTCACAATTTAACCCTTAATTTTTTTTTTGGGTTTTTTTTTTTTTTTTTTTTTTATTTTATTTTTTATTTTATTTTTTTTTTTTTTTTTTTTTTTTTAACTAGGCAAAGCAAATGTTTTAAATGTTTGCAAAAGGAAAGGTGCTGGAATTTTTTGAGTTGGATTTTGGTCAGGAAAGGATTTTTTTCATGTAATCTTTAAAAACTGTAGGAAAAGCCACAGCTGGCCCTTACAGATAGCCCTGGACACTGAATAGAATTTTTTGTAGGTCTTGGGTCTCTGTTACAAAGATCTCATCCAGTCTTGTTAAAGTAAGCTAGATGTGACATATCTTTAAATGGCACAAAGCATCAAAAACACAAAATGGGATGTATCTTCTGTAGGAAAAAGGTTGATAATTTTGCTTATTCTCTGTGCTAAATTTAGAAAGATATGACACTATATGATAAAAATAAAGTATTTTTTTCTAATTAATATTGCCTTTAAGGTGTCTGCTAAGTTAGCCTTAACTGGCTCATTAAGCAGACTGCTCTACACTCTAATTGTTCTTGCCATCAGAAAATGCGTTCTTTCTAGCAAATCGGTTGTATACTTTTACTGCAATTTTATTTTTCATTTTATTATTATTAATACTCAAAATAAATAGTAGCACTTATTATTATGAAAATATTCACCCTCTTATTGAATTACCTGTGAAAGATTTACACGGTGTTAAGCCATTTATTCATCTCATTTCAGTGTAGTTAGACTGCCTATTAATGCCTAGCATTCAAAGAGTAAATTCATCTGCTTAGGATGTGTTAACGTCCCCAAAGTAGGAGTTCCCTATTTTTGCCTGGCTATTTTCAGCTTAGCGGTGGTATCATATTTAAACAGCTGCAAAGTTAGTTTAGCTTGGATGACTTTTAAAAGGAATTGGGTGGAAAAAAAGGAGAGGAGGCTATTTCAAAGTTGTTTTGACTTAATGACCACTTTAATTCAATTGTTTTTACAGACAATAAACAGGACTGAAGAATGTCGGTCTGAAATCTTTGCCTTGAATGGAGAAACTTCACTGAGCAAGAAGTTGGCTTCCAGTTTGCACAGGCGTCAAATGAATGCTTTTTTTTTTCTACCTTTCCCAACGAAAACAAAACAGTGTTTTTATGTGCTGTGCAAATGGTTCCGTCATGTAGTCTGACAATTTTATTTTTGCTATTTTCTTTTTTTCAACTAAAGGAAAAACCCAGAGGAAAAATTCTGGGTTGACATTTCATCTGGACGAACATTTGAATTCAGAATTTACCTGGAGGTGTAGCTAGATTTTTTTTTTTTTAAACAGAAAAACTGATGATGTCAAGAGGGAGCAAGTTGCGATGAAAACCAATTGTCTTCCTCAAAAATTAAGCTACTCTTTTTCTCTCATTTTCTTTTTCTTCTTGTTTTAAAACTAGAGTATTTTTTTGTTTTTTGTTTTTTGGTTTTTTTTAAAGAAATGTTTAGGTAAGGTTTATCTTGAATCTTAATTGCCTTAATTTTAAGGACGTCAAAGGCTCTCAAGGCAAGCTGTCAACGTCTTGTTAGAAAACCCGAGAATGAATTGAAACTGCTCACACCGGTGCTGGTGCAGAAGTTTAATAGACTGAGTTTTTGGGGTGAACAAAAAATAAACTGTACAGTTTAAAAGAAAATGATTTTCTTCTTTTGAAGAAAAGTTGATGATAAAGGAACTGTGGCAACTGAAAGAATTGGAAAAATGCTGGGACTTTTATGAACTTTGTCTTAAGTGTTGACAGAAAAAAAATCTAGAAGGCTAAAGCATTTTACAGTAAAGTTATTGAATTGAGAAAAAAACTTGCTGCATTATAGAAAATGCAGGGTTTTTTTCTTGCAGAATGCAGATTTTTTTATTTACAAAGCGTGATCGCTAGCAAAAGCATTAGTGCTTTTTATCTGCAGTCTTTTTTATGAGCTTTAAGAAGTTTTTAGTCCGCTTTGCTTGTCACATTGCAAAAACCTAGCTTAAGAGCATTAAAAAAAACTTAAGTAGATAGGAGCTTATGGTCAAAAAAGTGCAAAAAAAGCAATAGATAGAAGAAATTGTTGACAATTTCTGTAGTCTTTCCTAGTTGTGAACAAATGCAGCCTATGGATGGCCTATTTTATACCAAAGATGAAGTGACACCCTAACGCAGTCCAGAAGATAGAGGGGTTTTTTTCTTTTTTTTATCTTTATTTGACCTACATGGCCGGACCAGTTCTTACTTTCTTGTTTGTTTAAACTATCTTCCACTGGTGTTTTACATACTGCATATGTTTATAGTGGAAATTTCAGAATAGTTGGTGTCCAAACTGTGCGGGTTTTTGATGGTGCGCTTTGGAGAACATCTCAAAGCAAGGGGGATTGGGTTACCAACTAATCTGTCCAGGCAGGCTTTAATTTTGGTGAGTTTTTCTCTTTAATTACCTGATCTTTGGTATTTCTACTGAAACAACAGTCTTCCTTCCGAATTCCAACATAACAATTCATTTCTTCACCTCAGTCTTTGTCATCGTCCAGCATGCATAGCCACCTTAATTCTGCATTTATTTCTCGGTGTTGCATTTGAGTTGCCAGGTAGATAAAAGAGAAAGCAAACTTGATCTTTGTTCTCATTTTAGCTTTTCCATGCAAACAGAAATTTTGAAAATCACGTTGTATTGTCATGCAGGCAAGAAGTTAAAATTATTCTTCTTTGCTATGATTTCTGTTGTCTTAATATGTTGGCTGACAATCACGAATTAGTATGATTAGGCAAATTTAAATTTAAAAAAGGCACTAAATTTAATCCACCGAAACCTGTTTTAGGAATGACAGTTATTTTCCATACAGAAATCTTGATTATGGCCCTTACTTCTTCCAGGCAGGCAAATGAAAAAGGTGAGAAGGAAGTCAAAAGATGATTTTTTTCCTTAAGGAGGCAGAAGTGAAGCAGCATTTCCGTATGTACATACATACACACACACATACCTATGTGTAAAAATTAAACCAAACATTTTTAAACTTTCCTCCATCCAGAAGACAGGGGAATGCTCATCACATTTATTGTGGTGGATTAGAGACAGGGTATCCATTAAAAATAAGGAAAATAAAAACATATGTATTGGATCAATCTGATTCAGCTGCCCTATCGTAAAAAGAGGCCTGTGTTTCCCTAACCTGACTTTTTTGGGGAAAAGAACACAATTATTTTTTTAAATCAATAAAACAAGATCGTATTTTTTAACATAGTGGGAGGGGGGAGGGGATTACCCAAGTAAATGCTGCTAAGTATGCAACATAGAAAAGAGAGAAGTGGGAATTCACACAGTTCTTCAACATAGGAAGAGGGCCTGATTTTCAGAAGTGATAAAACTTCTGCTTTCTCCAGAGTAGTTGTTGATACTCAACACTTCTGAAAACCAGATGATGCCAAAGTAAAAGAACATCATCCACAGCATGTTTTCAATTCAGAAAAAAACCCCAAACCTCTCTTTCTGTTTCATGTGCTGTCTCATTACTTGTTGCTTTTTGAGAGGGACACTTGAATTTTGTCCTTGGATAAAGATTCCCTCTTTCTTTAGAGGGCATATGAGGGAAAAAAATCGATCTAGCCTTATTTTCTTCCTCTCTACACATACTCTCTTTCTGTCTCTCTCTGAATTATTTGTACAAATGGAGATAAACCCAGGCACAAGTCAGTGAAATATGAAATAAAGACATTTGTTTCTGTGTTAGTTTTAATGTGACACACAAAAAGTCTCATTTACTATCAACAATGAGGCTACAAGGTAGCTACCATGTGGCTGATGAATATGCTGAGGTACCTTCTTGTTTCTATTCAGAACTCTGCTGCTTTATTTATACATTCAGAAACATTTCTCTTATTTTTTTCAGCAAAGTTAAACAATTTCAGTGTTTTTTATTAAGCCAGGCAGGCAACACGGTATCATAGTGCCTGTCACTTTAAAGTGTTTCAAGTGCATTCTGTATTAGAATTGTTCCCTTTCTTTTCCATGCTATAATGTTCAATAGTATTTGAAATTAAAAGAAACAAAGCAAAGAAGTAGAGGAAGAAGAAGAGGAAAGAAAATGGACCCCTTAAATACAATTCATCATCTTCCTGATCCCAAAAAAACAGTGAACTGGTACTTGAAATCTGTGAATTGTAAACACTGTGAGCCTTGACTATAAGCAGTCATAGATCATAAGGTAAGAAAAAAGCTTATTTGGAGCTTACAGAAATGCTCAGAAAGTGGTAATTCATTTCTAAAAGTTAAAAATGAGATAAAAGTGAACAGTGAAATAGCAACACATTTGCTACGTGGGTATTGTCGCTTGGTGGCCTCTGAAATCTTAAACTGGTTTTCTTTATTTTTGTTCTGGCTAATATGGTTTTTTTAAAGGTTTATTATTATGCTCTGTTTGGTTTTTGTGGGTTTTTTGGTTTTTTTTGAAGACGTGAATTGTTAAAGTCAATATCTTCATCTGTCTTGCCAATTTAGCTTTAAATATCAAGAGAGTTCCTGAAAGATTGCAGAAACAACTCTGGATGTCTAAGGCAATGATGCCTGGCCCAAAGGTCTAGAAGTAGCATCAAATCCATAAACTGAACTGCGTGTGTACTTTCCATCACACCTGAATTCTTGTAAATAATCAAATCTGGATGTTCAGGTTTGGTTGTTGGGTTTTGTTTGTTTGTTTGTTTTTTACCTTAAAAGATAAATACAAAAAGGGTGTCAGAAAACTATGAATTATGGCTAGAAAAATTCTGAATACCTGGGCTCGTCACTTAACAAAAAAAAAAAAGATACAGTGAAACTGAAGAGAGTATTATATTTGCAGGTGCTGACCCAAGTGTAGATCAGGGCACTGAAAAAAATCTCGCTGTTCCCACTGAGATTGCAGAGGGACTCTTCTTCCTATCTGGCTCTACTGCTGGTTTTGTAAGCACTTTTCACCTGTGACAGTCAGGCCTCAATTTGTGAATGTCCTCTTATTGCCTTCCAGTGAAACAGACTCTTGAAATGTCCTTAGCCTGTGCTTACTTGTATAGTTCTGTTTACCAAGAGACTGCCTTGGTTGTGTTGGTCAAGAAATTCACCATAATGCAGAATGAGGCATATCTGAGAGCAATTGCATCACCTTGTATCATCTTCTGCTATGGATGCATGCCCAAACGTGGAAGATAAAGGCTGGTCATTAGAGAAGTGAGGGCTTAAACTTTCAATGGGCAGTTGGGCTGTAGCATTCAAATGGATTTTTACTCGAGTAAAAATCAAATGAAGGGTAATATTTATGTATGTATGTGTACCAAAACACAGCAAATTTGAGGAAGCCTGCATTGTAATAAAGTTTATTTTTAATATGTCATAGTACTTGGATCTATATTATGTTGTTTATGGTACTGAAGATTGAGACTGATCCTAAGTGTTTAAAAAATTGCCATGCTTCATGGTTTTAAGCTTGATGGTGCTCCTCATGCCACTTCATTTTAATGCTGAGGTTGACATGAGCAAAACAGGTTTAGGCAGACTCAACTCCACCTATGGCAAGAGTCATGCTAAAGAGTGATAATGTGCTTAAGGTAATGAATCGATCCATTTTTAGTGATGAGACCAAATGTGGTGGTTGAAGATAGTAATGTTTGATACACGCATGGTCAACATTTCCTTTCAAAACTTTATTTAACATGAAATTGGTCCGGATATAAAAGAAGTGCCCTAGGGTAAGGGATTTTCCTGGTCTTTCTCTGTAGCCCACGTGAGCCAAGAAAACAGTCACGGTGTGATGGAAATGCAAAACAGAAAACAACAAAACTGCTGGCATTTGGTGCGTTAGCCTTTTCTGTTTAATGACAATTGGCCATGGTAATGAGGATTCCTTTCATTTCTAATACGCATACACACAGTCATGCACGCACACTTTCTCAGAAGGAGGGCTGAGTGAGCAGCAGACTTCTCCTCCCCTTCAGTGGAGCAGATTTCTAGAATCTCAGCAGGCAGCAAAGATGCAGTGTAAGGAGAGTTATTTTCCTCTCAAAAAGAGCACCAACTTTTTTCTATATTGCTCCTGTCACCGAAATAGGCTAGAGCTCTGTATGTACCCCAGAGATTTATTCACCTTTGTGCCTCAAAGCAGGCAGAAGAGACCCTTTCTTCTCCCCTTTATTAACATGCTCTTTGTTAAAATTGAACAGAAAATTATGAGAGTAAAGCTGTAAAAGAAATTAATCCCAGCGCTGGTTCAGATATCCATGATAAGAAAAAAATTCTTGTGTTTATTGAAGTTGTTCGGTTCAGCTGTTAATTCCCCAACAGGGACAGCTGAGTTCTTTCACCTTAATAAAAACGTGTAATGAAGTGGAAAATGTCAGTCCCTGACAGGTTCACAAATCCATTTTTCCTTGTAGGTCCAAAGCCTGCAAGGTGTAAGCACCTTCCAAGATCTGGATCTGTTGTCCTTAAAAGAATATCTGCCCAATGTTGATTTTCTGCCTTTAAGTGTCTTTCTCTTGGATAATAATTTTATGAATTTGGTGAAATTTCAAGCCAGTTATATTTTTAAGAGCCCAAAAATACAGCCTAAAGAAGAGAACATGATGTTTATGTAATTGAAGTATTATTAAATATGATGTATTCCAGAGTGGAAGAAAATTCTACTATCTTTTTGAGGCAAAACAATTTTATGTAAAACCAGGAAGTGTACAGAATTAATTTAGGAATTTTAATTGTTTTCCTTTTTAAAGGCGAATGAATAGATTCTATCTGTAAGAAAAATCAAAGCAGCTTTGAAAGCAGATGAACTTCCTATCAAGAAAACATGCATCAGAAAAATGGTTCAGAGGTTCTTTACAGCCCTTACAGACTTCACTGCAGCCAAAATGTAAAATACAGAACCTCTGTGATACATTAAATTATGAATCTTATTTATATGGACATCTGTGTGCTGATGTCTCAGAATGTCTCTGAAAGATCTGTACTGCTATGATTTTTTTTATGTTTTCCATTTGTAACACAGTCCTAAATAGCTGCCATTTTCCCACTCCTGGGGCTTTCTGTAGATCAGTGGATGTTAGGTTTAAACTTCTGTTTTCTTTGATGAAGCTTTCAATAAAAAAATAAAAAAAGAGCTGGGTGACTCTGTGTTCTTGCAGCACCTTTCTGGCGAGGCTTCCCAAGGCTGTGACTCTTGTGCTGAGCTCAGAGGGAGCAGAAAGACTTTGCAGAGCAAAGCCTGCTTCTTCTGCATCTTCACCAAATGGGAGGGAGGAATCAGAGGGACGGGACAGCTCTGCCCTGCCAGCAGCACAGCCACCCGTGTGCCAGGAGGTGAAATACAGGAGGAGGTGTTTCTCACACCAGGACTGAATGTGTAATGCTGATGGGTATCTGCTGCCCAGGCTCTCAGCTGTGCACCTGCC
Source organism: Prinia subflava (assembly GCF_021018805.1). Taxonomy (NCBI): domain Eukaryota; kingdom Metazoa; phylum Chordata; class Aves; order Passeriformes; family Cisticolidae; genus Prinia; species Prinia subflava. The sequence goes on along the minus strand of NC_086247.1, from coordinate 113,167,095 downwards.
AGAAGAACAGTGCCTCTGTTTCTGAGGTTTGTTTTAAAGAGTGACTTCAGGGCAAAAGTTGCCATATGGAAGACAGAAAATCTTTATTTGTGGAGTGAGTACAGCCTAAGCAGTGGTACAGAGAGCCATACTTCATGTTGAAAGGAAACTGGAAAGTAAATTGCCTCCTCAGCCATATCTCACAGGGAACAAGAAAGATATTTGGTGCATTCCCCATGGCTGCTTCACTCAGCAGCTCTCTTCTTGCCATGAGTATTTTTTCCACCACACAGTTTCTCTGGCAAAGGTCAGGATGGGGTGGAAGGGTCCAGCTCCAATCTCCTCCTCAGCCAAGTGGCTTTGTTCCCAGGCTGGGAGTCACGGAGTGCTCCTTTTTACCTACCAGGAATGTGCCTGTCTCCTTCAGCCTTATACATGTTTTGTGGGATTGCCTGCACACCCTCTTTTCACTTTGTTTTGCCCAGTGAAATGGGCAAATGAACAAATATCAATGAGCTTCTAATTCCCTTCAGCTTAGCCAGGAGAGACCAAAGAAATCCTTAGAAGACAGAGGAATGAGATGAGGAAGCAGGTGAGAGGAGATTTTTCAAGTGCACCTGTGCTAAAATGTGCATTGCTGCTGGCCATGATGATGGTGAGAAGAGGAGGAAGGCAGGAGGCTGAAACTGCAGCCTGCCTGGAACTCTTAGTGGTGGCTGAGGAGGCTGGGGAGATCAGCAGGAAGTGGGACACTGTGTTCCACTAACAGATGGTGCAAATGTGGTTTATATCTGATGTTCTAGTGTCAGGTTCATCTTTGTCACTGCCAGGATTACTCCATTTCCAAGATCATTCCACTTCAAGCTCTGCTAAAAGGAAATTGCTAACAACTGTGGCATTGGTGGTTTTGGTTTTATTGTCTGTCAGTTTGCTCTCTGTGTGCACATGGAACCAGTCTAAGGGGGGCTTTGCAGCAGCTTCCACAGAAGTTCAGGTAAGAAGGCTTTGTCTTCTCATCCCCTTGGTCCCACTGTCAAAAAAAAAAAAAAAAAAATTAATTGGCAAATTATATGGTTGTATCTGGCTTAGAATTAAAATAACAAGGACAAATGGGGGTTTGTAATGTGTGGCATGTGTTTCTTCCAGAGGGTTTATATCAGTGGTCTGCATCTGGAATGGATGTCCATGACTTCCATGTGGAGAAAGCCATGTCCTTTTGATTGTCACTCCTTGAGATTTCAAGTAGAGAGAAAGAGAGAAAACAAATCAATAGCTGGCTGGTGTAGCATAATTTAGCACAATTTCGTAATTAGCAGGTCTATGTAAATTTTAATTTTATTCTTTTGGATGACTGGAGATTGCACATTAAGAACAAAGTCCCAGTGGGCCAATAACGATCAGCAAACACAGAAGCAAAGGGTCAGGAGCAGACAGGACTGCAGCAGAAGTTATGGAAAGTACCAAGCAGGCCATGGTTCAAACCTGAGTGTCCACCTGACTGCTGGTAAGCTTTCTGCAGCCTTTGTCTGTGTGCCTCAGCTCCTTGGCCCATTGGTGTGGAGCTGAGCTTCAGCAGAACGCTGTTCCCTGGGCAGAAACCTCCCTTTGGCTCAGGTGAGCAGGAGCAGAGTACTCATTGATGGCTGGCAGAAGTGGTCCTGGGGCTGCACGCAGCATGGGAGGATTTGTGCCAGGCAGATAAGAAGCCTGCCTGCAGGGGAACGTGCTGCCCAGCACATCCAGACCACATCCAGACGGGCTGCAGCTGCCCACTGCTGCACGCACGGCAGGCAGCGGTGAGGATGGGAGACAGGCAGGAGACAGCACATCCCTCCACTAAAGCCCTCCCAGAGCCTGTCAGTTGGGGAAACACATGCAGGGTCATCAGGGTTTGTTTACCAACATTACAATGTTCCTGAAAAAAATCCGCTTTCTGGCAAGATGCTGTGACCAAACCGCTTCCTTCCTTTCCAAAGTTTGTGTGTATCGGCCTCTGCCAATGGTGGTCTCGCTTTTAGCAGATGCCTTGCACTGTTACCTCACTGAACTTACTTGAAGGAGCATAAATTGTAGCTAAATAATCTACTAGATATGTACACTGCTTTAAATGGAGGAGTTGAAAGTTGATGCAGTTAAAATGATGCAGCTGTTTTTAAAAGTTGAATGGGCTTATGTTTACAGTGTGACTAGCTGAGGCCTTAGATTCTGCTGCATGGAACTGCTGCTGAAAAATAGATCTGTGTGAGAAAAAGATATAAACCATGATTTACACCTATCATTTTATTTATTTCACCATTTTTTACCAGTCAGTACATTCTCTGTCTTTTGTGGAATTCAGCCATTGACGCACAGCCAACTGAAAATTGTGTAAGCTCCTTGAACATAATTCCTGTGGGATTGAGCTCCATGTTTTTCACTCAGAAATAATTTCCTCCTTATTAACAGTTGTGCTACATCACATGGCAGCTGACTGGGATGCTCTCTTCCTCAGGTACAGCAACTTCTGCCTGGTGTTTATCTTGTATGAAATACCCTTCAGTGGAGTCCAGGCTCCTCTGAGCTTTCCACACATCATCTTAGTTTTTTCTAGTTAGTCTTGGTGACATGCCAAGTTGCTCTGCCACCACTGAGTCTCTGTCAATACAGAGGGCAAAAGCAGGGAAGTAGACATGTCTCCTCAGCTGATACCAAGACAATCTTCTACAGCAGTACTTAGCTGAAGTAACGAACCACCACTGCACAGCAAACTCAGTAAGCCACCAGGAGAAGGTGGAGAGCTGACCCAGTGCTTCCTTTCTCCATTTGTGCTGCAAGTTCCAGGCTCTCTTCTTAGCAAGCAGCCAGCACTCTGACAGCCTGGCTTTCTTGCTCTAGAGGTGAGTTTTTGAGAGGCCCAGAGAGTAGCAACTTTAAAAAAAAAAAAAAAAAAAGAGAGATTGGCAATGTTTCTTCCCTGTTTTTCAGTTGTGACCCTTTAGTATTATGTCTCACGCATGCTTCCAAATGAGCAAGGAAATATTTATTACAGTAACACAAAACAGTGGCCTCAGTCTCCACCAGGTGCCACGCAGACAGAAAAAAAGACATGTTCTACTAGGCTTATGAGGGAAGGAAAAATGATCTGCCTAATCTATTCAGTGATTCAGATTTCTGCTAGACCCTCTGATGGGATTTGGTGTTTCTGGTTACTTTTTACAACAATAGCTGGCTATAACACAGAGTACAAGGACTGCTCTCCAAAACCTCTTTCCCTTTCCACATACTGATTGTGCTGTGAGGGCTTTGGGATGTAAACAGCTGTTTGCAGATGCTGATTTTTGGTGAATGTCCAATTCTTTTTTCCAGAAGAAAAAATGTTCAAAAGAAACATCTACTACTACTGCTCAGAAAAATAGTTACCCAGTAGTTTCAGTGCCACAAAAACCATCTTGAAGTGTATGATTCAGCCCTCTGCAGACCTGTATGGCGAGGATGAAATATTTCTTCAATCCAAAAAGACTTTGGGGGCCAGGCTGACCTTTACAAGGTACTAAAGCTTTGAGCGTGCTCTGAGCAGTGATGAGTGTTGTCTGTGGCAATGACTGGGACAGGATGCTCACAGCTGGGTTGTTTCTACCTCACAAGGGAACTGAATTGTCTTTGTGGAAGAGTGCCTCACCTGAACATAACTTTAATGTCTTGTGCAGTGAGCTGGCCGTAAAACTGGCCCTGCTTTTTGTCTTTTGCTTGACAAAGGGCTTGAGTTGGAAGTGTTTTCTGCAAAGGACACTTTCTCCGTGCTTTCCCTTGGAAAACGGCCCTTTCCATGCTCACTGTGTGCTGGAAATCGTGTCTGTACTTCTAGTGAGGACTCTGCCCCTGCACAGAGGCACGAGAGGCCCCTGGACAAAGAAGGTTTTCTTCCACATCAAGGGCTTCCCTTGACTGCAGTAATAGTCCTTCCATTTGCCAGTCCTGCCTGTGTGAAATATGTTTATTACTGTAATATATTTCAGCTCTTGCAGCCATCTCCTCTTGACAGGAAGTCCTGAGAACAAGGCCTTCGTGTCTCCTCTCCACCAAAAAAAAACCCAAAAAACACAGGTGTCAGAAACTTCCTCCAGCTGTGGAGACCCAGGATCAGGGAATTACAAAAGCAAAAACCTCCGCTCTTTGGCTAAATTATAGTTGGTTTTATTAGAACATCCTGCTCCTCCCAATCCACCTCAAGCTCATTTATCTCTCCCTTCCCTATGACACATCCTCTCTGACATGCAGAGTGTAACTTTCTGAGGGGATTTCTATTACTTACCCACACAGCACCAAAGAGAAATCTTCAAAAAGTATAGCTTCAATGAGCTATAACCACACTGGATTCTCTGCTGGGAATTCTTCAGTTATTTTTTCCCAAAGTATATAATTTTTTATTAAGCTTGGAAAGATCTTATAAAAAAGCAGGGACTTGAGTATCAAACCTCACTGTGGTAATGCGGACTGTTTACCTGAGAGATGCAGTTTGTCTGCTGTGTAGTAGTATTAAATGTTCTAGATAATTGGACAAAAATTATCAACAAAACTAAACAAACTTCCCAAAGAGAAGAGGTAGGAAAGAATCTTCTCTAGGCTTAGCAGGGAAGTAAATCTCTATCCTATTTTGCCTCGCCTTTGGAGACTGCTACAAAGGTTTAGATAAGTTACCGTGAGCTGCTCTGGTGGGTGAATTAACAAATAATTATGATTAGTTCTGTGCACAGATTAAAGGGAAAGAGCTGAAGCAGCCTGAATGGCTGAGGTGCATGCAGGCTGTGAGGGAACAAGGAAATTTGAATAGTAAATAGCAAGACATCAGCATCTGGCCCAGAAAATTGTTCTCCTTCTCTCCTTGTGGCACAAACAAGCTTTCACATTATTTGTGAAAAGGGCTCAGAAACACAGGATGAAAAAATTTATAGCAGGATTACTTTTTATGGTAGTGATATCTACAATTGTCCAAAATAAATTATTAAAAAAAAAAGCCCCACTTTCCTCTTTCAGTTTCCTGTTGCCTGCCCCCAACCCCGGCACACACAGACATTTAATCAGCACAGCTACACCTACCAACAGATCCTAGCAGAAGTGCAGTGAGAGACACTGAGTATTTCAGAGTAGTTTCAGAAAGAGTTACAGGAGATTCACACTTGTGTGGTAAGTTTGTTTGCAGAATAAGGTGCTGACCAGAGTTTCAAAAGATGTCTGCTTTCCATCCTTTGCAAAATTGTCCTTTCTCTGCCCCTTTATCAAATGCCATTTAGGAAAGGCATTCTGCTGTGGATATGATTGTGTGTACACGTGAATAAACAGATCTGGGATAATCTTACGTGAGAGGGACTGCACGGTGCATTACACTCAGTCTTCTTTAACCCAAAACCCAGCCTCACAACTCAAATGAAAGAACAAGCTACAGAGCTGAGAACCTGTTTCTTTCCTCCTACAAGAGTTTCAGCAGTAAAAACTGCTTGGTAGCAAGGCACACGTGCAAAATGCGCCTGTCTATTTGATCCACACCACAGTGCCAGCTTGGGCTTTGGCCACCCTTCCTTTTAGTAGCTGCAGATGCCATTAGGAGCAACAGACACAGCAGAGATGTAGTCTGTAGAGAATAAAAAGCATGGAAGTCCATGTCTCTAGACAGGAAAAATTATCTCTTTGCAGAGGTCAGAGAAAGACCTAAGCAGGGAAATCTTTTCACCATTAATGAGCACCAAAAACCCCTCTCAGTCCTTTCCCATAGCTTTACTTAAGAAGACTCCAATCCTCCTTTTCTTGCAGTAGAATTCATTACTGCTTCTGTCTGCACAGTAGCTTCCTGCAGCACAGCCTCCACTTCTCACCCAGTGCGGATCTATTCAAAATATTTGGTGTTCCTGTAAGTATTGAACACTCAAAATGCAGAGTGCCAGTAACAGCTGAGTGTGTGCTCACAGGGCTTGGTCCAACACGGCACAATTCCGCCACGGCAGCTGGCAGCTCTAGGAAAACTCTCGGGGGCCTCGTGAAATTACTGACATGAAAGTAGCATTTGGAGCAAGAAACGGAACTCATTTTTCAATTGACATTAAAGAGGAAATCATTTCAGTGTCAGTTGATGCTTCCCAGACACATTTTCAGTAATTAAGGCTCAGAAAAAGCAGTGGAAATACCTATGAGGTGTTCTAAGAATGAAGCCAGAAGCAGCGTGTGAGAGGTGCCAACAGAAGGAGTCCCTGTGCTGAGCATGACATGGAATGGGAAACCTTATGGAATACCACCACGGAGAAAACAAGAGCAGCCCAGAAGAATCAAGCATGGAAGGAGCCTCAGTTGTGCTTTTGAGTACGGTATGAGAACACAGGAAAGACAGAGGTGATTTCAGAACTGTGATGCACATGGTCATGTAAGGTATTCTTGTGACACTGAGGTAAGGGGGAAAAGCCAATCCTGTCTACGCCCTCTTGCCTCAGCTTTGAAACACATGTGAACCCATTCCTTGCCTGCATATAGCCAGTACAACATCCATATGGCACTTGGTTTCTCATTTTTGTACTCTTTCATCATACTAGATTTCACTCCTATATCCAAATACAAGCTTTGGAGGTTTTTTCAAGAGTTTAGGTCTTACTTTTTCCATATTATATTTTTTAAAATCACAATCACTTCAGATATTCCATTCCACTTCATACATTCCATTAGGAACAAAAATAGGTGATATTCCTACCATTTTACAACCAAAAACCACTGAAATGAGCTTGACTCACAGTATGAGAATACTTCCTTTTATTATGGAAGCCACAATTCCCTGATGGATTTTTCTACTGTATCTCTCTGATAGCTCTTGAGGCCCCAGGTGGAATTACTTGAATTACTTTGGCTTCCCTTTGTTGGCCCTAGGCAGAGGTGGATATATAAACAAGGCAGATACTACCAAATCCCAGAGTGTATATTTTTGGCTGTTGGTTACCTAAATAATTTGCAGATTGCCAGACACTATCAGCCCCTACTTGCCACTCTCCAAGGTTGTGTCACTACGTATGCATGGAGTTTATGGTTGAGTGAGGATACGCAGCAGCACCCCAGAGAAAAGAGCAGCTCGAGACCACAGGGGTAGTGCCCATTTTGAACTTGAACAGAAATCACTGGGGCTGAAAAGGAGGTTCCTTTCCTGCTCCCCAAAATTGTGACACCATCCCATTTACTGTCAGTTCTTCAGTCAGACTTCATTATGGGTGTGTGTTTGTAAATAAATTGTCTTCAAACGACTTTTTCAAGGTTTCAGGAGGAAATGTATCAGCTCCCTCATTAAATTCAAATTCTTTTTTGTGTTCTGGTTTTCTTATATCCACTAGGAGCCCAGTCCACCTCCCATCTCAAAGACAACATTCCAAGAACTACAAAGGGAGCATATCATGTTCACAGTTAGATTGTATGTTTGTTTATCTGTTAAGATTTGCTTTTTATGAATCTTAGCTATTTTCCTGACGTAACTCTTTATAGCAGAACACATTGCTCTCTTATTTATTCTTGACAGATCCTGTATAAATTTATGGTTCTGCATCAATAATAAGAGTCATTAATCATAGTACAATGCACATAGCAGGGTCTTCCAGGCATTCACCACTGAACTTGCTGAACTGTCCTACAAATGAAACCTTCCCTTTCTCAGTAATTAATTATTTCTGAGCTTGCACGGAAACTAAGGAATTCTGTTAGAAAAACTGTGAGAAAAAAAGATAATTTTCTCCCAATGGATTTGTTGAATGATGGGGTGGGGAAGAATCTCAGCTACAGGAAGGCAGAAAGGGAGGTTATAGTTACTTGGAAATGTTTCATTTCTGTAATAAATGGAAGTTTGCTTTTTAACAACTCATAGTCAAAACTTATGGACAAATATTTTGTTAAAAAATTGTGTGAAGAATGTTCTCCAAAATAGACATTTCTTTTGTTTAGTTTCCATTCTTCCAACAACCACATTAGCCAGTAAGTACAACTTCTCTATATTCATTGTTTATTTACATATAGGAAAGAAATAGCAAGAGAAAAGTAATCTAACAGATTAGAGCAATGGATAGTAAATCCAATTCTATACCAAGTAAAGTCAATACAAATTATTCTGCTGAGTTCATTGGATACAAGAAGCAGCCTGTGATTCAGACATCATAATATAAGCAGTGGGAAACAAAAGAACACAAGAGCAAAAGGCAAGAATTGCAGAAATAAGGCGACAGCTGAAACAAGAGTCATACATTTTAACTCTTCTTTTTTGAGTGAGATTTAAGGACACATTTTGACAATGATGAATTTTGAAAGTTAGAGGATATATTTAATTTGGCAGCTATGAAGGTGGTTCAAGCACAACTCAAGTTCTGAAATCTTATCCAAGATTTTTCTCCTTCTTTATCAAGAAAGACTGCCAATGGATTAGGATGTTCTCTCAGCAGGGATGGGACTTTTATTTAGTCATATCACCTCCTTGCCCCCTGCATTTCCATCTCATTTTTTGAGAGGGTTTGATGGCTGTCAGAGGGGTGGATGGAGTCTTAAGAGAGCCTGAGAACTAAGTGGAGAAGTGATATATAACCACTGAATGGGCAAAGGATAAAGGGCACCTGGGGAAAGAAAATGAAGGAAGAAGGGTAGGGGGCACATTTGCCTCAGCTGCAGAAACTAATTACAGCTGGTAGATGGATATGTATTTGTGGTTGCTTAGCTATGTACTTAAAGTCTCTGCATTCCAGAATATATTCTTTATGAGACACAGAACACATGACAAACTTTCAAGCCTTTTAAGAAACAACCCTGAGCATTATTTAATTCACTGAATAATTTCAGGATCTTAATCTGAAAAAAGGAAAGCTGATATTTGTCAGCTACATTTTGTTATTTAAAGCTACTTTATGAGAATATGAACATGATATAGTGTCACCACCCTTACTGATGAACATTTCAACTATTTTTTTTTCTCTACAAAGCTGTTTTTTCTGCATGCATTTCTGCCATGGAAGCAATATTATGCCTATCCCTCGTCCTCAGTGTAATTGTGAGTACACAGTTAGAAATATATCATAACTCTGTATAAAAGAACATTTCACAAATGACCAAATTTTGCATAGCCCAGCTAAGAATAAGACCCTACTCATGTTGGGCAGGCTCCCTCAGGTCTTGATATGTTCTGATGTGAGTGCTGTCCTTGAAGATACAATATTTCTCTAAAAAAAATATGGTCCATCCTTTTTTCTTAAAAAAAAATGGAGAAAACCAACCCAGATCCTTCATATAAAACATGACTGCCTCCTTTTCTCCTTTTGCCTATATGGGAAACATTACTCCAAGAAATCTTTAAACCAGATGATTGCTTTTATTGTCTAAAAGTTGTAGCATACAGTTTTATAACAAGAACTGCATCTACTGAGAGGAAAGGAGACAACTGAAACCAGATGAAGTTGACAGGGCATCAGGGGACAAAAATTAAAAAAAAAAAATTTAAAAAAATAATAAAAAAGCCTGTATTCGTGTAGATATTTGTTCATCGTTAAAGGCTGTCTATGAAATGCAGATGTGGAAGACATTGAAGATGTTTGCTGTTCCATTATGTCAGAAAGACTCCAACCCTGCTAACACAGACAGAACCGGGAAAGGAGACAGTTAGAAACGTCAGGGAGAATTTCAGTCTTTCCATCAGCCATTCAAGCTTTTTTGTGGCTTTAAATGTTCCTCAGTGACTGCAGATCCATATCAATGAGCGTGACAGTCTGAGAGAGTCAAGGCAAGAAACTTTCGGTGTTGAGACAGACTGGAATTAATTGTGTTTTGATGAGCACTGCGGCTTCCACTAATCATATGATCAGGCCTTCCTCCTTTGGGGGTTTCATCGCTTCCTTCCTGATTTTAAGGCTACTCGTACGTTTATTTTCTTAGCGGTAGGGCCGCTGCTGACTTCTTTCCACCAGATGGCACCACAGACTGTGAGCCATAGCCGCGCTCTATATGTGTGTGTGTACATATTTGTATAAATGTATGCGCATGTGAACGTAGCCACAGATATGTGTTTGTTGGAGAAAACCTATGAGTGATACCCAGCTGCAATCCTCACTTCCCTTGCCTCTTATCCTACCACACAAGGCAGAAGGAGGAGCAAGACCAACCAACGCCAAGCAGTGAGACCACGCTAAAAAATAATGCTTCTGTACTTGCCACTTTCAGGGTACAGGCACTCTGTACTGCTTAAAATAAAAAAATATTAAGGAGGCAGTGCATTTTAAGAATTTTACTTCCTAGTATAAATTGAAGTAGCCAATTTCCTCTAAACTGCAAGACCTAATGCATGGTCATTCCAATATAAAGTTCAGTTGAAGGATTATTTTATGTAATCCAGATCTGAAATCTTTTAGACCAGCTGTTCCACATCCAAATATGGGCTGCCTACCCAATGTTTCTGTAGGAAATGGGAACACTTTTCTGTCTTAAATGGTTACCTGCCTTATCTTAGTTTGACTCTTCAGTAGCTTCATCTAACACATTCCCTGTAAGAATACTGTAGAGATCTAAAAGATCTGCAGAAATTGATAATAGATACAGAAAAACTGTTTTAGAAGAAACTGGCAAATAATACTCATAAAATATTCCTTATCTAGCAGGTTGGTATTTAAAACACAGTCGGTAAATTTGGTTGTTAATTAGTATTCCCATTTTTTCTTAGTTAATTCTCAGTTGTTTCAGTTTCCTTTAGAAACAAAACCTCTCCTTGATATGAAAAGTCTTCAAGGGGATTTTCAGCTGACTACTTTATGTCTGAGGTCTTGCCTTCATAGAGATGAGAAATAATTGTAGTTGTTTTGAGGGCAGTTGTATTTAGTTGTTACTGTAAAGACCTTGCTGAAAATGTGATGTTTCATGCTGCAATGTAGATTAAAGATATATGACCATCGTTTACAAACCGTTTATCAGATGCATAAAGGCTTTTGGTTTGTGATTCATTTCCAAGTTGTTTTAATTTCTGACATGTTCATAATACTGATGACTTTTCCTCCATGCTTCTGAAGAGCTGTGTTAGCTTGTGCTGTTATCTTTACTTTGCGGCAATTCTCGTAATTTATCACAACAGCAAAGGACACAACAGAAATTATACCATTTTAGTGTATATGGAAGAAAAAAGGTTGGTTGCCTTTTTTCTCCATCTGTCCATGTCCAGCTGTTCCTTCCCTCCTTCCTGACGATTAGGTGTCACAAAGGTGACACGGCCCTCTTCTCCCCCTACGCCTGTAAGACATTAATTTCCAGCCCCTTCTGAAGTGGGCTGGCACCTGCAGAAGACATCTTCAGGCTGTCTTTTCCTCCAGTCTTAACTAGGAGCCTAAACAATCCTGAACATATTGAAAACTTGCCTGGGAACCACCAGGGGAAAAAGTGCATCACTGATTTATGGTGGGTGCCCAGGAACCAGCAGCAAAGGAAAGGAATAGTGACTGACTGGCAAACTCATAGTGCCAAAAAGCAAGTTGAGATTCTCTCCTTAGGTACCCTCTCTGATGGCTCAGAGACAGGGAGAAGTACCAAAATTCCTAGGATCATTAAACCTGGATGAGGCATCTATGTGAAAAGGAAAGCTGCTCTGCATTCAGAAGGCTGCAATTTTGTCTCATAGCATGCCAGTGCCTTTGCCCCACAGGTGTCCTGCAGAACAGGTTCTGTGTGTGAGACCCTGAGTTTTGTACCCACATTGCAGACATTAAACCCCAGGCTGAGCCTTCCTCGCATGACAGCCGTGCTGTATAAGCTGCAACATGTGTGGGAGACAATAAATCATGCTCTTTGGAAATACTGCAATAGTCAATGACCAGGGAAGACAGATAGCTGGCCTGGGAAGATGGATAATTGACTGGGGAGACACATAGAAATAGGTCTTAGCTTCGCACAATGGATAGAAACAGACTGAGATGCTTGTTAATTGTTTTTTTCAGTCATTTCTTAAAAGCACACTCTAAAGTACATTTTAATGCCTCATCCTTTAAATCTATTTCCCCTTCTTCACTCCTCATAAATGCATTGGCCTGTGGGCTTGATGGTACCTAATTTATATATTTTTGCTTAATTTGATGAACTGTAAGTGCTCTTTCAGCCTACTGTGTGCATTCAATAATCCAAAGTGGCTGTGAAGTATATAAGCCCTGTTGCTACTTTATAGTGCCTGATTAAAACAGAAATAATGTATTATAAAATCCCACTCAAACACCTTTATCCATCATAACTCAGGGTTAAAAAAACTGCCTTGGCTCGCTGATCTATTTTTCCCCCTCATTATCAGTCTACATTAGTATTTGCAATGAAGTTAAAGCAGTAGCTGCCTCATGGTTCTCTGAGTGTTTTCCATTAACAAGCAGTTTTACATTTCATTTTAATGGTGATGTCTCCATCCCTTCACCTGTGTCTGGCCAGTCCAGAGCTGTCTCACACTACCTTTTGGGAAAGGTTCCTCAGTTTCTCCACATGGAAAAATGGGAATAAAAGTCTTTGCTCAGCACTTCAGCACCTGTTTGAAAGCATAATTGATTGTGTTTACAAAGAATCTGGGACCTTCAGATGCTTCTCCTTTTTTAAGGATACAGCACAGATTATTTTTGGATTTGTCTGTATGAACTGTAAGTGACAATATTTTTTCTACCTTTTCCTCTTCAGTCTCTCCCCCACCAAACCCAGATGCTGAAGTAAGAGTGGTTAGGCTTGTGACAGCTCAGACCTGACTCTGGCAAAAAAAAAAAAAAAAAAAAAAGCGCTACACTTGCAAACACCTGAGCCAAGCACAATAATCCCATCCTTTGTACTACACATCAGGAAGGAATTCTATGTGCATTACCTGCAAGGAAATTTTTCCTATAAAAAGACTCCCTTCTCCTCCTCCTTCCGCTCTCTAGGCCGGTGTTTTCGGTTTTTTTTTCTTCATTTTCCGCTTTCACATGGTCCTTAATATCAGGATACTCTAACCTACTGTTTTTAGAGAGGCTAAACGGAGCCTGAAAGCTCCAGGAAAGCGCTCTGTCTCCTCGGGCTCCCCGGCAGGCTGCGCTCCGTACGCGGCCCCGCTGCGCTGGATCGCTGCTCCTCTCCGGGTGTGAAAGGAGCGGGCGCTGCCGGGGGGGACACACGCTGCGCCCTCGAGTGCCCATGCACACAAACAGGGCCGTCATTCGAGGGCTGCAACACACAGAAAAGAACAAAAGGCAGGAGATACTGGGAAAGAGGAGAGAGAGACAAAGGTGGGAGAGCCCTAGGTCAGAGAACAAAGGCTAGAGAGAGATGAATATCAAGCTTGCTGGTACAATGATGAAACACCCCAAACCAAGCGGGTTTTTTCAGACAGATAGAACGTGCCACATGGGCTCACTCATGCCAGGTAGCACTCTGCTGTGAAAATAGGTCCCCTGAAAACAGTAACACATCACAGCGGCACATAAATTTTAAGTGAAGACTGATTCTGTTGAGTGATGGAACACCTGAAATAAAAAGCCAGAAAAACAGAAAGTTTGCTTTCCCTCCTCCCCACCCCCACCAATGTATTGCAAATCTGAAGCTTTTCCCCAGTAAATTGTTTTGATTTATTTTCGTTTTATATAATATTAAAACATGCTGGCATTAAGACTCACTTCTATTTTAAAATATAAATTCCAAGTATTCCTGGCCATTAAGGTTAATGTCTAACACCCCTTTGCCAGCTCATCTTTCTGACTCCCCTGAGTCCCATCAGGAGAATATTTCTGAGAGCAAAATTGTATGGATCCTGCAGCTGGGCACGTATGAGGGGACTGTGGTTAGGCAGGCCCTGGGAGTGTTGTGTAGGACATGGGACAGAAGGTCTGGAGAGACTGGAGGAAGTTTGATGCCATTGCAAGTTATCCTTTTCCCACCAGAGTGGCTGAAGAGCAAGGGCCAGCACAGGCAGCCCATGTCCCCATGACCTGTGTGTGGGTGTCTGCTCAGCTGCTGCAGCCGGGAGCAGCACCCTGAGTGACCACGGCTGGCCATGGGTACATCTCTCTTCCATCGTCACCTCAGAAACCTTGGCCTCTTGCAACATGCATACAACATGAATGCTGTTGTCTTCTCACCAAGGTTAGGGAGCGTGGGCAGGATTTGCCCTTGCTGCTTCTGCATTCATCTACAGCTCCTCTATTTCACACTACTTATCTCTGATCCCAAGGTAAACACTTTGCTGAGATAATGATTCTCAAGTAGAAAACTGTGTTAAAAACTGAGATTTTGTGAAGCTATTCAAGATTTTTTTTTAATTTAGTGGTGAAAAAAACTCCAAGGCCCTGTCTGCTCTGCATCTTTTGAAACCATGTAATTTCCAATAAACTAAGTAAAAGAAAGATCTGCGGCTAGGAAATAAGGTTAGTCTGGAAAAAAACCCTAAAAATTATGAAAAAAATGCCCAGTGAAATACCAGAAGCACAATAACATTTGCCTGGCTTTGGGATTTACTACCAAAACTAACACCTGAATGCCCTGCAAACTAGGCTGTGCTGTGGGCAGGGAGGTGAGAAAGGGCACACACGCCCCTTCAGGGCCATGCAGAAAGGGGCAGCCATCTCATGCTGTCCCTTCTGATGACCTGTCACTGGAAGCAGATAATAGAGCTAGACTGAGTTTCACCTGGGTTTTGGGGATTAGTGCCTAAGGCAGGAAAACTGAGTTAATTCCAACTGCAACCACTTTTTCCAGGGAATCACAGAATCGTTGAAAATACATGTAAGATTGACCCCAGCCATTAATGCAGCACTGCCAGGTCTGCTACAGACTGCATCCCGAAGTGCCACATCTGCAGGTCTTTTAAATGCCTCCAGGGATGGTGACTCAGACACTTCCTTTAGCAGCCTGTTCCAATGCTTGGCATGCCTTTCAATACAGAAATCTTTCCTAATATCTGATCTAAAACTCTTGTGATGCAACTTGAGGCCATTTCCTCATCCTATCAGTTGTTAGTTGGGAGAAAGAACTGCCTGGCTACAACCTCCTTTCACATATTTTCCTAATTAGCTCTTTCAGAGAGCTAAATAGAAGTGCTTGCAGCTGATGAGGAAAGTAACCAGGCATATGGAATCAGATGTGATTCCCTTTACCTAGCCCTTGATGCTGACCCAGCAGAATCTGACTGTGTGGTGCTCCATCCCATGGTTATTGCTGGAGTCCAAGGAGTGCAGCAAGGCAGCTGAGAAAGGAAACTGTGAGTAATAATTAAGTTGCTATGAGGACTAATGTGTGATCCAGCTCTCTTGGCAAGGTGGAATAAGGTTGTGATTTTTCCAAGGTAGTTCATTATCATAGTCAGCAGTTTCTTTAGTTTTCTTGACATGTGGTCTCATTTTGCTGTTGCTGCAATTTTGCTGGTGGTTTTAGGCTCTGCATGTGCCCTTTACTTAGTTATGAAATTCTTACTTTTAGCTCCTTTAATTTAGGCTTTGTTAGCACAGGGCTCTTGGGTAGCAATGTGTAATAGTGCTCTGACTGCAGCAAATAGACGTACACAGCTGACTGAGTGTGACATTTTCCCTTTATCTCCAAAAAGCTGTGGAGTAGTTTTGCTGTTCATCTTGCCCTTTTCCACTGCTCCTGAGCTCTGGAGTGTCTTTGTAAGGAGCACATTTACTGGCGATTTGTATGGGTTTCAGTGCAAACTGAAATCAAGGAGAAAATGATCAAGAGACGTCTGGGAAATCATTGCCCATCATCTTTGCATGCTAGGCTGCTTTGTGAGCGCTAATATCGGTAAGCAAGCAAGCCCAACAGCTAGGTAATTTCTGTTAATCTCCATTGAAATTCAGGATTCTTCTGTGCAAGGGTAGAAAGCTTAGATCAGGAAGGACATGTTCTGCCTTTGTTGTTAACCTTTTGAGAGTCTTCTTTTTATGTTTTGGTGCATTTATGTGGCTTAGATTCCCCATTTCTAAAGTGCCTTGCACCTGTTGGTCTCCCCAAAATGTATGGATGGCACTGGCTGAATTCAACAACAAAAAAAGCCTTATCTTTGTATGTGCATTAAGAGGTTCCCCAGCAGACCTGCAAGCCTGATGATCTGTGCAATTTGCACTGTGACTGTGACTTTGATGTGACTGCAGCCCTGGCTTTTTGTGTACCTCTTGCTCAGATCGTGTAAGTACTCACCAGACATGAGACTTTCAGAGCCTCTCACACAGCCCCTTTGAAACTGCAGCCCGCTGTGTTTGCCTTGAGCACTTCAAGCCTCTTTCTGTGTTATTTTCTAAATGATTTGATGCCGCTCGGCCATTTGAAGTGAAAAGCGCTTTCAAGCACAAAAGACTTTAAGTTGATTTTTCTTTTGTTTTAACTAAATTCTTTGAGAAGAACAGGAAGGAGGCAGCTTTGTGAGGTGAGTAAATGATAGCTAGCCCTGTTGTGGGTACGAGAAACAAGGCTGTGTGCACAAACACATGCAGGGTAATAGTCTACTTCAACAGTAGGTTCTCTTGCTAATTTGGAAAGCTGTTCCAGCTCTGGCTTGATTCCATTTCAGCCTCAAGCTGTGAATAAGGAGGGCTTTTAAGCTGTCATTTTGTTAAAGACAGCTTTAAAACACAAGAGGAAGAGACATCAATTACCACAGCAAACAAACCTGTGGAAATAAAACTCTTTTCCTTGATATGTAATTCAACACCAACAGCGAATGCTACAAGACTTTGCCTTTTCAGTTTTTTTGGTTGGTTATTTTTTTGTTTGCTTTGTTTTGTTTTCTTGGGTGGTTTTTTTTTAATTGTTCATAGGTTGTTGTTTTTTTTGTTTTTGGGTTTTTTTATTTGAGGGGGGGACTTAATGACCAGAAAGTTTGTTTGGGCAGGTGAACATGTTATCACATGAGTATGCAGCACAGGATTTGATTTCAGGCAAAGTCAAAATAAAGGTAGTGAGTTAACCAACTGTAAAATGTACTATTACTGGATTTGTATTTACTTTTTTCAGTACCTGAGAGAAGCATTTCTGGAGCTAAAGTAAGGTGTGATTGAGTCCTTTTCTTTCATGGTATTTTCTCCAATCCTAGAATGAAATCATACTAAAGCAGTGTAGCTCAACTGTATGTATGACTCCTTGATGCATTAAGAAGCCTGGCAGAAAGACAAACACCATTTTAACCAAAACCATAAAATCAAATGAAGCCTTTTTTTTTTTTTTTTTTTTTTTTTTTTTTTTTTTTTTTTTAACAGATTCTAAAGAATTTTCTCTTGGTAGCTAGAAGTTACAACCTGAAATATAAGCTTCTCAGAAATAACTAATAAATTAATGATAAATAAATAATAATAAGTAGTAATAATTACTACTTATTAATATTATTAATACTATTATTGATGTTATCACTACTTATTAATATTATTAATAATAATTTAATTACTCTGTAATTAAATACAGAGTCACAGAACCGTAAGGTCAGAAGGGACTACCAGTGGGCCTTCTGGTCCAGTCTCCCTACTCAAACAGGCTTATTCTAGAGCACGTGGCACAGGACTCTGTCCAGACAAGTCTTGAATATCTCCAGTGAGGGAGACTCCACACCCTCTCTGGACAACCTGTTCCAGTGCATAGTCATCTGCACAGTAAAAGATATCTTCCTCCTGTGCAGGTGGAACTTCCTGTGCAATCAAGTTTCTGCTTGCTTCTTGTTGGAGACACCACCAGTGACAGGTTCCAGCTCAGCCCTGTGCCACTGACTATGACCCCTGGGAAGTCTCACTCTGCCAGTCCTCAGCCCACCTCACCCTTTGCTCTTTCTGAGTTTGCCCGTGAGGATATTGTGGGAAGCATAGCCCGAAGCTTTGCTGAAGTCCAGGTAGACAGTATGGACTGCTCTCCCCTCATTCACCCACATAGTTTTGCCTTTGTGGAAGGCAATCAGGTTGGCAAGCAGGATTCACCCTTAGTGAATCCATGCTCACTGCTCCTGACCACATTCTTGTCTGCCAGCTCTCTCAGCACTCGTGGATGGATCCTCTCAGGCTCCCTGGAGCTGCAGATGCCAAGTTTGATGAGCTGATCTTTAACCCAATCCTCCTTGACCACGGGAAAAACTTCCTTCCACCTCTGATTTTCCCTGGACCTAGGCCAGAGATTCCTGGGGGCTGGTCCTGTCAGTGAAGCCTGATGCAAAGGAGGTGTTCAGTACTTCTGCCTTCTCATTCTACATTCCTTCTTGCTCCCTAAGTGTACAAAGGCAAGGCCAGCTATTTCTCCATTATAACAGAAACCATGTGTTCAGCTGGTATAAACGACTATTGCTTCATTAACAATGGCAGAAGCATGCCAGATCATCCTCTGAGATTCTTGGCCTATAATTAACTAAAGTAGTGGTTGCACGGCTATATTTTAATATCTCTTAATGAATGAACTGAAAACTAAGCAAATACAGTGAAATTATAGCCTATCTCTTTATTTCAGGCAGAGCAGCATTCTTTTCTCTCTGCTTTACTGCTGGTAGACTTCTAATGTTTCATTTAAATTTACACTGAAAACAGAGGTCCAGGTCTGCCTTGTGCAGTCTCTGAAGCAAGTGGAAGACGTAGACCCATGGCAGAGGAGAAATAATTCCCTGTGCTTACTTAATATGTGTGTACTGCATTGTGGTATTATTTCCAGGATGTGTTTCCTAGAAACAAAGCACATGGTAAAACATGGCCACTGTGCATTCTAAGATGGAATTATGATATATGACTGCCTTTGAATCTTGAGTGTGCTGCAATATTTTTATGGAATGTAATTTTCATACAAAATCAATTTTATACAAAATACATGCAGCACAATTGCCTGCCTACTTTAGAGCTATTAAGGAAGATGAACATATTAAGTAATATGCCCTCTTAACTAAAATCTAGTGTATCTCCCACTAAGATTAATTTTCAGCCATCTTTTATTTTTCTTATGAGTACAAACATACAAGAGGGTTGCATCAGAATTTGAGAGCACATACACAGACAGTGCACTTTCACATACTAGTGCAAAGTAATAAGTTTTAGCTCTCTGCTCAGCCCTTCTTCAGCTGTGTATTTCTGAGGGTGTGGGAGAAGGTGGAAGAAGGATGTTGGGTTTGTGTGTGTGCAGTTGTGAAAAGCTTAATTTGTTGCTGTTGTATGTACTTTTACTGGAGTCTCCTGTAGAAATAACAAACAAAGCAGGAAGAATAAATGAAGCTGTGGTTTGTAATTCCAAACAGGAATACTGGGAAAAAATAAATTGGTTGCAGTTGAGTTAATGAATCCTGAATTGCTATAAATTTAGATATTGCATTCTCTTCACTCCCCTGCCTCCCCATGAGTTTCCTGTTGCATCTCTTGCTGTTTTCCCCATTGTGCTCTTATTGTCTCATTGTAAAACCTCTAATCTATCCCCTGTCAAGCCTTCCAGATCTGGAAGTCCATCATACCATAACTGAGTCACAGATAAATGTGGCCTGACTGGCTGCCTGGTTGATGGGTGGCAAACGTCAAGCCTGTTTAGGCTAACTAACCTTTGAGTGCTTCATCTGCTTCCTGTTTGAACTGCCCTTCTGCCCATTTTATGAAAAAAACCATGTATTAAAAGAACATACTCTTGCTCTGAGATCTCTGTTTCACTCTCAGATTTGGTAAAGTTAACCAAGAAGTTCAGAAATTATGAGCTGTGATCAGTTAAACAATAGGAATACCTTGTTCCCCAAAAAAAAAATCCAAACAGGCAGAAAACAATAGGAAAACATAAAAATCTCCATAATTTAAAAAAAACCACAAAAAAACCAACCAAACAAACAAAAAAAAAACCTCACCAAACCACACAGATTATTTATGTTTACTCACCCTTGTGGCTTGAGGTATGGGGTGGTGGGTTCATTTTTGTGTGGATTTTGTTTTTTGTTTTCTTTGGTATTTTGTGTTTGAGGGGTTTTTTTTTTTGCTTTGAAAGGGTTGGTTGGTGTTTTTGTTGGGTTAGGTTTGTTTTTTTTTACAAACTGAAAATGTTTACTTACAGCAGATTGTAAGGAAGCAGCTCATGTGAGTGTATGGTGTATTCCTAGTGCCTCAGTAAAAAAGTGAGATCTTTTCAGCAGGGTGATAAAAAGCTGCTGAGGGCAGAGGACTACTCTGAGGCACAGGAGTTCATATTGTGCTCACTGATACTGGTGCTGCAGCAGGATTGTAGGAAGAGGGGGCATCAGGAAACCAGTTGTGGAACCATTAGCTGTGGCTCTGCTCTCCGGTTAAGGGAGGAAGCAGGACTCTGCGTCTTTGAAACTTCAACTTGAAGCTGCTCCCTCTGTTTCAGCAACACAATTATACCAAAGAATTATACCTGCCATGAATCTGGCATATCCTTTTGATTTTAGGTGACAGAGATTCTGTTTGTAGTGCAGACAGAGAAGCATGTCCTGGACATTCTTGGGTGCACCTATTGAACAGATGCTCCTTTGCTCCCTCAAAGGGCTCCTGTTGAGCAGGACTATTGAGCACCCACCATATACTTTGGCCACCACTTAGGCATGACCTGTGCATACTTGAACTTTAGGTATTTGGTGTCTGCTTGGAGAGGAAGGAGACAAGGAGGGAACTCATGGCATTTGAAGTGACCTTCAAGTGTTTCAGAGGTCATGAAAGCAAATCTTGAGAGATGCTTTTCAGTGCTGCACTAGTATAGAGCGAGCACTGAAACGAGCTGAAAGGCATCAGTCAGACTGAAGTATGAGAAATTAAAAAAGTCATGTTACAGTGTTGATTACAATACTGCACTCACTCTGTGGGGCTTATGATTAAAAAAAAAATAAAAATACCCTACCCACAAACAAACAACAAGGCCTTCCATCAGATCAGTGTCTATTATGACTCTAAGCCACACTTAGGAGCAGTTTGTAGATGAGAGCTAGTCATGTACTGTGCACTGCATAGCTGCAGGCTTCTCACTTTCTTTCAGCTGTCAGTCTGTCTCCTGAGATTTATCTGGAAATTACAACTTGCATTGTGCTAGGCAGAAGTTGAAGGATAAATAGTTTCTACAGGTAAAAAATTACTTGTTCAAACGACCCCATTTGCAACAAAAAATGTTGTGTGGTGGAGGTCATCTATCTGGACTGCATTAAGACACTTAATATGTGTCTCATTTAAAGTCATATGTATAGCTGGCAGTTGGAAATGTAAGACCATATCTAAATGAAAGCATGGCTTAGCTCAATTACACCCAAACTGAAATCCAAACTGAAACTTAGGGGCCTCACCCTTAAGTACCAGTCTAAATCAGAATCTCTTAGAGATTCAGAAAGCTAAAATAGAGGCTAAGGGGTTTAGAAAACAGGTTTGTATAAACCATAATTTTTTATCTTAGGTTCCTACTTTTACAAGCTCTTCCTTATTTGCAGAAGCTCTGCTTTGAAATCTACATTTCGTCTGCTGGATTGCCTCCTAGTAAGTGGTAGAGTATAAGCTTAATGTGGTACTGTATTTAATTGTCTGCTCAAGATGAGCAGAAGTAAAACATTGTACAATGAAACTACACTGCACCAGAAATACAAGGTGTGCGGTGATGAGGAATCAGCCTCTGAAAGTCTCAGTCACTACAATGTGAAATTGCTTCAGCAGAATGAAATAGCTTAAGACAGAGTGGGCAGGAGCAGAGCCAGTGAGAATCAGACTTTGCTGGTGAGTGTTTTTTCCCCTTTCTTCTCCATCACTACCCAAGTAATTCACTAATTATAGCCAGGAATTTTTAACTTATTTCTCATTTCTGCTTGTATTTTTACCTGCAATTACCTTCTGAAGAGATGTCACCAACAGCTTCATTATTTCAGTCCCCTGAGTGCTGTAGAAGAGCACAGGGAAAAAGTCTTGTTGTACAAACTGACTATTAATGACCTTTGCCAGATCTGAAGACCAAGTGGTGCAAATAGCTGTCATTTATACCACCAACATATTGTCTTTCCTAGTGGAAATGTAGTATACAAATGCACGATTGCCTCTGACTGCTGGCTGCAACATGTAACTTGTGTATCTAAGCAATATGAAGCAATCTTTGCAGAAAAGCAAAAGGAAACAAAATGCTTTTCCCCCTTAATTAACTCAGAGAATATTAATAATATCCTCAAAAAAATAAAGGCAAAATCCTCTCACGCTTGCAGCAGTAACAATCATTTTTACTGAGCCAGTGAAGAGTTGTACTTCCCTTCCATCTCACCTTTAGGACAGCAGTAAATCTTGCTTGGCTGCTGAACCAGTATCATCTAAAAATAGCCTGTGTCTGAGTGGGAAATGCAAACAGCTCTATTCTGGCAGTCTGTCTGTGGGACTTCTGTCAACCTGTATCATATTCCAAATATTTGGGTAAATTTCTTAGCTGAAAATGTGAATGTCCTTGCTTATATTTGGGGTGTCTTTTTCTGGGGGCAGAAGTAGTTTAATAAAGTAGATTTCATCCAAAGCACAAGTTTTCAGAGCAATTGGTCAAAGAATCCATTTTGTGCTCAGATAATGCTATTAAAACAATTCAGAAAGCTCACAGTGCACAGGTATTTCTAGACTCTGTTTGAAATGCAATTGCAAATTCTTCCTGAAAAGCTATGAATTTCTTGAAAGAGTCATCTTATTCCGTCTCCCAGTACTACTGATGTGTGTCTCTATACCTTTGGTCAGATAGAGGGAACTTAAATTGGAGACTGCTAGTGAGGGATTTAACAAAGGAGCTGCTCCAAGATTTCCACCATGGGTCTTCACAGCATAGAAAAGGAGATTTAGCAATGTCAGCTATTATACATCATTGGGTTGCTGTTATCCTTCACTGAAAAGGGAGATGCTAAGATAGATTGTGGAGAGAAAAGCAGTGTGACTAGTAATGTTATCATGTTAGCATATTACAGTAATCTTGCCACACTGTAGAAAAACCCTGTCAGTAATGCAGTACTGAAATAATAACATAACCTATTTTGGCTGAAGAGGGTGTTTTGACCCTCTACTGGTTTGTGGAAACATGCAGAATATGCTGTTCTCCCTTCAATTTGGCACAGAAAAACACACTAAAATAAATGAAAAAGATGGTGAATGAATCATGCAGTAGTTATCTCTTGGTAATAAGCTTGTTCAGAGATGGAGAGTGAAAGATGCAGAAGTCATGGGCTTCTTTCAACCTGTCAGAGGCAGGTTGAAGAAGTTGTTTTTGAAGATGTTATATCTGAGAGCAAAAATCATATTACTGGTGTATACTACTGTATCATACACAACTATAATGATATGCATTATGAACTACCATTGCTAATTAGAAAAAGAGAAAAGTCTATTAATTTGAAGCATGGTGCTGAGCTGCTGGGTGTTGGTTCTTCTTAAGTTTCTTTAAACTGACAGTGTTCCATAGCCTTGCAAGTATCTGTTCAATACTTTTCACTGCTTGAAGAGAAGAGTGAAAGTAGGTCAGTAACAATATTCTTCTTTCAATATATTGTTCAGGAAGTGCCTTCCTCTGAGAAATCTGGTATTGTAAATCTGAAAGGACATTAAGGGTTATTAAACAACTATTTCAGAGAAATCTTAGATAATATAAGTGATAAACTTTTCCTAAGTATGATATAGTCCAGCTTTTCATGCTGATGACCCATTGATGAAGATAGTGATATATAAACTGAATATTCTCAGTGCAAATGTTACAAAAATCCCCAAAACAATAGAAAAATCCTTTTCCCCAGCACATCCTATGACATCAGAAACCATAAAAATAAGACCTATTTTTCCCCATGTGGTGGGGGTGTGGGGGGATTTTGTTGGTGTGTTTGTAGGTTTAGGGATATTTTGCACATTGTCTTCTGTAATTTTCCTGTGATGTTGAAAATTTGAAATCAAAATGGTTCTCTTAGGTCCTGTTTATGACTGTCATTGATGTAAGAAGATCTCAAAAAACATTTACATGCAGGTTTAAATCAATGTCTGATAAGGAAAGCTCTTAAGCATATGCTTAAATAAAAGTGCAAGCAAAACTACCATTGAACTCAAACCAACCCTGTGTGTTCTGCGCAACCAAAACCAGGGGTTTAGTAATTGCAATTATTTTACAAAGTTCATTCTGCTTGGAGAATTTGACTCTGCTCTGGTTCTCCTCTTTGTAGACACAAGCACATTGAATTCCTAAGGTTTTTAGAACATGTGCAAACATATGCTTTTAGATGGGCCTGGATGTATTGGACACCAAGAATGAAGGATTTTTTTTCTGTTGTTTCTCGTTACCAGAAAGATGACTGAGATGTTTTTTTCTGAACCATGCCTCTTATGACACAGCCTGCAAGGGGTTTGTGATCTCCAAACAAATCTGTGTATGTCAATGAGCAGTGGTGGCTGCTGAGCCAGATTATTTGCGCAATACTGAAGAATTCACCAAGTGGGCCTTAGAAAGTGGTAAAACTTACCTCAGCATTTCCTCCATTTCTTGCTTCTTCATTTTGTGAAGCCAGTTAGCTTACATGATTAGCTGATTGGGGAGGTAAATATGACAGAAAACTTTCTTCTGCCCCAATCCTATTTTGAAATAGTAAAAAAAAATGCTGACAGGGCTTTTTGATCTTGAAAACAAAGTGCTCACTGGGAGTATTAATCACTCAGAGAGGCCAGTGCCTCTTCAGATGGAAAAGTAAAGCATGTAATATTTAAAAATTCCCATCCTTCTATGCTAGGTACCAATCTTCTACTCTACCTTAGCACCTCATATTAGAAGTTATTTGAGTCTGAGCTAGTTTTCCTAGGTTTCTTCTAAAGAGATGAACATTGCTGGGGCCAGTGCTGCTCCTACTGAGCCCAGCTCTGAGAAAGGCCAGAGGACTCAGTCTTAGGAGGCACCTGTTTATCTCCCTTGACTGTGAAGAAAGCCCAGGGAAACTACATTGCCTGTAGAAGTCGAACTTGAGGTCCCCAGGCTTGGGTGAGATCTTACTTTAAAGTAGTCAGAGAAAAAACTGTTTTCTTCCCCTTTTGGGCTGCTCTATTTATGGCAGTCAGGAAAACTTGCCCACAGTGAGCTTACAAGAGCAAATGTAAGAAAAATAGTTCCTTTGCATTTCTTCCTGTCGTGTTGCTCAGCATCTGGAGAGCTCTCAGTGTCACACAAGTGGTCTTCTCTGTTTGCACTATGCCTCTTCCATGAAAAAAATCAGGAGATTTGAACCCCCAGGGATCTTATTCTAGCAGCTTTCATGAGGGCATAATCCATGTCCAAAATCCAAATTTTGCCTGAAAAAGCAGAAATTCTTTTATTGAGGATGAGAAAAGATGAAAAATTTGTCAGTTTTTTCAGTAACATTAGGCCACTAAGTATTAGTGAATCAGAGGGTTTATCTTTTGTCCTTTTTATTGCTATTCTATTTTTTATTTTGCCTTTTCTCCTTAGGGTGTTACTATTGTACAGGCTATTAGCTTTGTATTTTAGCCACTAGGTGGAGAAAGCAAGCCTTCTGTAATTTAATAGCCTTTGTATTATGCTATTCTGACCTAAATTCCATAGATATTTTGAAGCAGAAAGGTCCCTTCCTTCCTGCAGTACCTCAGAAGGTAGAATAGCAATGAAAAGTGGTGAGTGGCTAGCTGAAAGCTTGCTGGAATAGATTTTAAGAAAATGTGGTGGAAAATCAGTCTTAAATATAAAAGGAAGTATATCACAGGCAGCTTCCTATAGTCTTCTGAACTGAAATTTTGATCATCATTCCTTCTGATACTTGTGTTACTAGGAGAAAGGAGTTGTGCTGCCACTGCAAAAATACTGTATGGAGAGGGTGGGCATCTTCTCTTAGAGCTGAATGGCCTGTCCCAGCTTCATCAGGACAGGAAGAAAAGCAGTGGCTGTGTACAGACAGCTTGTGATGGGAGGCACTTTAGAGAGAGGTGGGAGCCATTGTTTCAACCCATCTGTGGTCACACATAGGTGAAGTTTAAATTCTTAGCTGGGAGTATTGGATGTCATCCACTTTGGAAGATGGAAAGACTTTCATTTTGGCACAGTTCAGTCAGAAGAGGCTTCTCAGTGAGGCCCTACCCCAAGCTGGTATGGGTGGAAAGTGACCCTCATTCTCCTACCTTTTAAAGCAGTGTCTTAATATGGATACATGCATTAGAAGGGAGGGATTTGCACTTCATCCTATTGCAAATGATGTTTGAAGAAATAATAATGGGTTTGGTTTGTATTTGCCAAAAGAGACCACTGCAGCTGTCTTTCTTTGAAGTATGTGCTGAATTTTATCCAAATATGCTAATAATTCATCCAACCTGTCCTGTTGTCCTGATCCTACTAAAAATATTTTTTTCTGTGCTGTGGAGACATCCCTTGGTCTAGTTATGAAGGAATTTCAAATATCTGTGGGACAGCATGAGCCCCTTGTTAGGCAGCATATATTCCCAATAAAGACAGTTTCTAACACTAAACTTCCTGGAAAACATCTCTGGGCAGCAGTTTCTGTCTTGAGGACTGACAAGTTTCTTCTTCATTCAAAGCCAGCATGAAAAGCTGATAAATCTGTTTCTTCCCTGTCCATCCTAATCCTATCCTAGCTGTGCTGCCCAGTTTGGGGAATGAGTTTCTTGCCAGCACCTTCTGCTTCAGAGGAAGGAGTGGTTTAGATATTCTATATGCTTGTAACCCATCCTTTTTACATGTATTTAGTTATAGCAACCTAATACTGCAGTTTGTGTTGACTTCTGCAGGAAATAACTTTGGCCAATTGTTTTCTTAAACCCTGTTCAGGACTGCAGCACCTTCCACCACGAATCACGAAGATACATTTGACTCACTGTTGGCTAGAATCAGTTTCTAACAAATTGTCCTGTCCCATGCAGCAAAAGGCTGCACAGAAGTAGTTCAAAAGAGAATGCATAAATTATGGATCTTGACCAGTGAAGTCAAAAATATTTTCCAAGTAATTTAAAGGCTTTTCACCTATTTTGATCTGTCACTCCAGCTGAAATGAGGTAATTTTCCTGTCTAAGGTGCAGTATGGGTAACTCATTGTGCAGCATGCAATGTATGGTGAATTCTGCAGGTGAAAAACCACGTTAAGGTATAAAAATACATAGAGAAAGTACATAATAAATGAACAGGCAATGTGTTTATAAACACCTTTCAAGCTAAGAAAAGGACCTCTTTAGATTCTGCTGGCCTCACTGATTATTGCTGTTATTTGCTGGTTTCTATTTCCATTAAATTCTTCCAGTACAGATTTGGATAAAACCACATAAAGCCGTAAGGATTTTATTCTAAGATTGTCCATTCTTGTAGGCTATCAAACAGTGTCTGAAAATTGTTTAGCTTCAGTGTTCATTCATGGTCACTCCCAAACAATCTTTTTCATTCAGTTTGGTATTTTAGGATTTTATACTACTGCCTATTATTATTATTATTTTTTTATTGCTCTTTGTACAGGTAAAGGGGTAAGTTCAATTTTTATGTGTATTTTCAGTCAAAGCTTATAGCTGTTTCACTTGGTTTTTTATTTTTTTTTCCTCTGCTATCCTGCCCATATCTGATCCTATGTTTTCTTTCTTTATATATATATATACATATATATGTGTGTGTGTGTATATATATATATATTTTTTTTTTTTTTAATGAAGAAAGGGTGGAGGGGAAACCGAAACCATATTTTCATTAGCTCAATATCTTTAAAGTGGTTGGTTTAGCTTTTTCTTATTTTTCAGTTTCAAGCCTAAACACACTGTACTGATAGATGTTAGGCTATAATTATAATAAGCAATTCTTTTGACTTCCTGGATGCAAATTAGGTTTTCAATCAACTAAAGAACTTGTATACATACTGCTCGACTAACTGCAAATCAGATGTCCAAGAAAGTTTGATTTGTGAGCTGCTGACCTGTCTGAGCCTCACTGATAGAGAGGCAACAGCCCCTGTGAAACGCTGCTCAGAAAGAAAAGGAACACTGAAGTGTAACACAAAGACCAAAGCCAGTACGTGTCGGAGCCAAGATTACTGCTTTGTTCTCATGGGTTATCTCAGCTCTGAAGGGAATTACAGAATGTGTGTGATCCTTTTTCAGAAGAGAACCTTGGCTCTCTCATAGCTTTCAGAATACCTGTAGTAATCAAGCTGAATGCATGGGCTGCTGTGAATGGGATCTGACATTGCCCCCGCTGAAGGCAATGTGAGGAGTCTCAAAAACTTCAAAACAAGACAAATAGGGATTTAAATGCCTGTCAGACTTAGGTGAATGCATGTCAGTTCCCCAGAGCAGCTACTGTGTTACAGAGGCAAACACATGTTGCAAAGGGATGTAGAGAAGTCATCAGTCCCAGGAAAGCTGTTGGACACCTGGGAAATAGGATCTAGGAAGATTTTTCCATTAGAAGAGTGGGAGGACACAGTGTAGCAGCCTTCAAAAATATGAAAGGGTTCTGTGTAAAGGAAGGAAGGAGTCTTTGCTTTCCTTGTCAATGACAGGTGAGACAAGAAGTGGACTTAGATTTCTGTGAGATTTCTTTTCCAACTGAGAATGATGCTGACTTTAACAGCTGGTGAATACCCAGTCAGGCTAAGGAAAGTGTTTCTGAGTACAGGCTAAAGAAGCATTTTGTGGGAATTATTTAGACTAAATATGCATTTTTCTGTTGACTTAGTAGCCTGTGATCTCTGCAACTGCAGAAATTTTAAATAAATAAAGAATCTTTAGGTCTATTAAGTCTAATTTGGTTGAAAACAGCATCTGTTGTATCTCTCAGAAAACTTCTGCAAAACAACAACTCAGACCCATTCAGCTCACAACAGTCCAGATTCAGATTCTGGAGACAATAATATATATATAGGTAAGGATTGAAAACTTTATAAACATACATATGAGCGTAGGGGAGAGGGAGAGATTCAAAGGGCCCATATTTTCTGGTACTCCTTCTAAATAAACAGCAAACAACTGAAATTCACTTTTATACCTCAACTCCTCTAAGTGGCAAAGCCAGAATCTTAGTGAAGAGTTCTCACCCTTTAAATGTTTAAATTGTTAGAGGATATGATGGCAGTCCTTTAAGTTGAGGATGAAAATTCAGTCTGAAGTCTAATCTACAGCTGATGTGTATTGCTTTGGGACATGTGGTTTTTGACCACACCTGTGATAAAATGGCAAATTGTCTTTTACAGGGAAGTGTTGTCACCAGGCTTGTGGGCTCCATTGCTAATGAGTATAAACACACCAACAGTGAGGTTAAGTGGGAGGAACTGGAGTGGTTGAAAATTATTAAGTACATTATTGAGCTTAGAAAGCTCAGTCTCACATATTTAGTAACTAAAATATTAAGCCCAGTGGTCAGTGGAGGACTACTGGAGATTTCTAGAGTGTTAGACAAGTACTCTTTTCTGTAATTTACATCTCTGCAGTATTTGAGAATTTTTTGCTATAGAATAAAATTTCATACTTACAGATGCTAGAAGCTGATTTCTGCACCAATTTATTCAGTTTTACAGCTCAGATAACTGGTTGCAAATGTGAGTTAAGGCAAGGATGGCAGGTACAGATGGTGAGGTAAAAGTCAGCTTTTCTACTGTGAATAAACAGCTACATTAAAGTTAATCTGTGGTCTATGTAAAAAAAGTGAAGAGAAGCACCTTGGATTAGATTGGGTAGAGTAAGAAAATTAGGGAGGGAATTAAAAAAAGATATGGATGATGAGATGAGCAGGAAGGCAAGATAAGAAAATGATCTTTGAATGGCTAAGTGCAGGGCAAGGTTGCATTTGTCTAGGTTGAAGGAAGACCTGTTGCAGAGTGTGGTGAGGAGAAACTTGGCTAGCATTTTAAGTAGGTGACCAAAATAGGGACTACCACATCCTAGATTCTGAAAAAAGAAGATCTAATTATTAGTCATCCTTTTAGAATGAGGTTCAAGCAGATGTACTTTGAATATTAATAGGCATGTGTCCAATTTTAAATCTGTATATTTTCAGTTTAGTCTTCTGGTACTTTGTAAAGAAGAAAGGATGAAATCCAGGCTGTTGGTTAACACAGTTAAGGGATTTTACCTCGGCTGTGTTTGCAGTGGAGAGCGTTCCAGTTAAATCCATATCACTGTGCAGGAAACAGCAGCCAATTTGCTGGTCTAGATTACAAGTGTAGCTTTGTATTCTCACATGGTTGCAGGCTAGCCTGGACAATTGGGCAGTGTTTCAGACTGGCTGGCAGTAGGCAGTCAGAATTCAGATTTTGAAGCCTGCTTGCTTTCTTTATCCAGACTGGCTACTTTTCCAAGCCCTTTTGGGGGCTCTTTCCCAACAGGGCAATGTTAGGCAAGACTGCAGGGAAATAAACTTTGATACTGGCAATACTGTCATCACCTGGATTCAGCAGAATCTCAGGGGAATGGTGTGGTAATGCAAGTCTGTACACTGAAATCAGTTTCAATTAAAAAAAAAAGGGAGGCATACTTCTCATTTATTCAAAGACATGGCACAGCATCCAGGATTGTCAGGAGAGCCTTACACAGGCCAGATAAACTAAATTACCCTTGTAAGCATTTCCTATTCTGCGTGCGTCGTCAGGGTGAACTAGAGCAGAGGAGTGTGTGTTTTGTACTGCTCCAGGAACTGAGGCAGTGCCAGGGCAAAGCTAGACAGACTTTATGTTCCCAGCAGGTGGGTGTAAAATTATAGCTGTGGTGATTTTTTTTTCTGGTTTTTGCCTCTATTTCCACTGAGAGCAAAGTTTACCTAAAGGAGAGATTAATTTCTTCGGTAGAATACCTTCTCCTTACAACAGACAGCTGCCACAGGTCTTGCCATACAGCAGTTAACAATAGTTTATTGTTCTGCAAGAGCTTTTAAGATCATCAATTCTAGGACTTTTTTTTTTTTTTTTTTTTTTTTTTTAAGTATTTATCAACTTTGGGCCCCATAAATTATTTTATTACACTATTGAAACTGGCATTAATGATGAAATAGTTTAATTTAAGGAGAGGAAGTAAATTAATTTAAAACTCTATGCCAGAAAGCTTGCCCTGCCTTGCCTTCTATGACCAGCCAAACTTTAGGGCCATGGGAAGATGATGTTCTTTATTTCTTCAACTGACTAGTCAAAAGACTGCCATTTATGACAGGGTGACAGAGAGAAAGTGAGTGCAGATTATGCAAATTTAGTTTTGTCTTAGGTTAAAAGGGGATCTGTAACTGAGCTTTCCAAAAGTTACATGTTGAAGATTATTTCCTAGGAGATCCTGTTTGTGCTCGATGTCCACAAAGTTCGAGACATCACAAACACCATTTTCATGTCTCCTTTTGGCTGATTTTCATTTCAGCCTTCAAGGGGAGATTTCCTAGAATTAGAGCAAGTAATGAATTGACCAATCACACCTCAGTGGTCCAGACAGGTTTGTGCATGGGCCTCATGACACACAGATAAGTCAGTAACAGGTTTTTTAGGAGTAATTCCAATGTGTAAGAATTTTCTTTGAATGACTTCCACTACTTTTTTTTTTTTTTTTTTTTTCATTTTAAATATGAGGCATTGCTACCTTAAACAATGTGTGTTATTAAACCAGCTTTTGACCTTTGCTAATGTTTACTCTGGAGGGTCAAAGCACTTGTTAGTGCACTGAACTCCCACCACCTGCTAAAAGTGTAATTCTGTACCTTATGTCCTATTATCAAGAGAAGAAAAACAGAAATGCAGACCAGAAACACAATTTTTGTAAATTTTTGTTAGATCAAGATTCCCGGTTTCTGGTAAACGTATCCTTTGAAGCACAGAAGTGTTTGTCTGCTTAAACTCCTGTGGAGTCCTAGCACAAATACCTAAAAGGCACAGAAGAGAGTCACTGTGGGGCTGTTCAGCTCCAAGCATATTTATGCAGGAGCACTGTACCAACACTTCTTTGTTGTCATACAAATAAATTTTGGTGTAATTTTAGGAGTATATGGGCAGGAGGGACTTCAGAGACTGTGGGTGAGAACTTCCCCTGCTGGAAGGATTA
Source organism: Prinia subflava (assembly GCF_021018805.1). Lineage (NCBI taxonomy): Eukaryota > Metazoa > Chordata > Aves > Passeriformes > Cisticolidae > Prinia > Prinia subflava. The sequence continues at coordinate 113,135,182 of NC_086247.1, read as the reverse complement.
ATATGCTAGCAGCCTCTCCTGGAGCTATCTAAAAAAATAAATTCTAGTAGAAAATATTTCTAAATAACTCCTTTTTACTAGTTGATATGTTGCAATTCTTGATTACACTCAGAAGCTCAGAATATTTCTTAGGCTTCCCATAGTAGCTTTTGATTTTTCTCCATTGTATATACTGGAAAAGTGTTGCAATGTCTATCTTCAACTCTACTAATTCTCTTCTTTGCAGAGAAGACTACTTCATCAAACCTATCTGCTTTTCTTCACTGATTAGCATGTTATCCTTCATGCCATTCTTGTTATTATTTTCTTCCCTTCTTCAATAGTTCATGTCCCAAATTGAAAGGTGCGCCAGAAAAATTTCACCTCCACTAAATACAGTGCACTGAGGAAAAGTGATGCCATGTTTTGGCCTCAAAATTTATTTATTACTTAATTCAATTCCCTGGCTTCTCTTTTGCTGCAAAACAGCTTACATATTTTATCCCATGTCTTATATTTGATCTGTCCTTTCAGCCTGTAGTATTTTACATTTGTTTTGAGGTTTTTGACTTCTGTTATTTCAGCCAGATTCAGTTTTCAGTGCTATGATGAACCCTACCCTTTGCAGTCCTAATTATTATCATTACTGAATATATAAACATATTCTCTCATACCTCATCCTGGTCATTTAGAAAGCATTGAGTGGAATCAGGCCTAGAGCACATGCCTTTAAAACCCATTTGGAAGCCAAAGCAACTGGTTTTTTTCACCCACTGTATTGTAATGGAGTCATTAGTTCATTTCATAGACTGCTGATGGAAATTCTATGTCAAAATCAAGATATACTGTGTCTAGTGGGTTTTTAACCCTCACTCCCCATTGCAGCCACAAGGCAGTTCCTGTAGCATAGAAGGAAATTTAGGTGACAGGACAGATTTTAACTGGAAAATTTCAGGGCCTCTTAATAGTTATATATAATTCAGGAGCATGTTTTTATCATAAAGTTAATTCTACAGTCTCAATAATAAATAGTTGCTATTCTTATGACTACTTGCCATGATTCAGGTTGTCTTCAGAGGAGGTGCTAGAAGACAAAAGATTCATACTGCTGTTTATGAACTAGCATAACCCACAAGCTGTTGTTTACTGTGTCACTCTATAGAGCAGGGAAAGTGACATGTTGTTTTGGGTAATGGAGCAATATATTGGTCATGAAACAGTTTCAGCCATCACCAACACCCTCTGCTGCCTCCCAAATACTAGGAATGTCTACCACACCTTTTATCCACAGCTGTTTCTGCTGATGGCTTTAGTATTTCATTAGTGCTCAAGATTATGCTCCCTCAAATGCTGTGCAAGGTGAGGATAAATTTTTTAGAGTGGGTCAATGAAGATTTTTCTGCCTTCATCTGGGAATCAAAGGGGGCTAGCTGAGTTGACTGTGATCTTATTTCTTCCACCTCTGCATTCTTTCTGCTGTGTTCCTCTGAAACAGGGATCTGTCAATGCAGAGGAGAATGCGCTGATCTTCACTGAGAGGTTAGGAGGGATGTTGTAAGTTGGTGCTGAATTTTGATTTCTGTCCTGCTATCCATGCAGAATGCTTTTTCATTTCCTTTACTTGTGTTATCTTTATTAGCACAGATGCTTTTTATTGCAAATAATAAAGTCACAAGCCAGTAATGGAATTTTTCAAACTCATTGCACAATCTTTGATAATAATTAGGGGGAGGCAAAGGTGACTTCTCTCATTTTCAGTTGTTGTATTGTACAAACTAGATGTGTTTGTCAAACAAATGCAAGGAGATGTGTCACAATACAATGGTAGATGCATTCCTTTTTTTCTGAAAAGTTCTGATTTTTGTTTTTTTCTCTCAGGCTGTTTTCCTCACCATCGAATGTGTTTTCTTTTAGTAATAGGGGAGGAGACAGAGAGAAAGAGATATTTATAGCCTCCTCCTAGGACAGTTCTTTTAGCACTAAGCACAACGCTAGGATGGAAATGAAATGAACTTTAGCAAGCTTTTCATTTGAAAGCTTGTCAGGATGCTCAACAAAGGCTATTTTATTTTTATGTCTAAGAAATTACTGAGTAGTGCCAATATTCACATGTTCTGTCCATCATCACTCCTGGGATACATGAATACCTTCTAAATGTAATTATATCTTTTTTGAAACCAGTTGAGTTTGTGAACATCAAGGTAAATGTACACACTTCAAGAAAAAGGGACCAGGCAACACTCATGCTCTGGATCCTGGACTGTCAGGATTAGTGCCCACCCTGCACCTCCTCCCCACCCCAGCTCTGTTTTGGGTCATACAGTCTGGCTCTCTAAGACACCACATGGGTACAACTCTGTGAAAGTGCACACTCCACAGGCTTCCCCCTGTGGGAAGACAACTGGGTAAAGCTGCCATATGTCTGGTGGTGCTTTCTCCTATGATTTGTCAACATAATGCCAGCAGAATTTACCCCTCAAGCATCTTCATAATGTGCTCATGCAACACCCAACTTCAGCTTAAAGCTGCAGACTCTGATAGATTACAGTCCAGTCAGTAATCACATGGGTCACTCCGAATCCAGAGACTGAAATAAAACCTCTCACTGGTAATTTTGTCTTGGTGCTGTGCAGGGAGTACAGGGAACTTGGTAAGAAATGATTTGCAGTTTTCAGATAAGCAGTTTGTAATTGTGATTTTGTCAGACACTGACAGAAGCTACCTTTTGCTTACTGGCACATGAGTGAGAACATACTCATTTCTGGTGAGGGGAAACACTCTTGTATGCTAGGCACAGGATTGGGATGCAGGAGGTGTAGATCTGAATGAGCCCTGAGCCCTGCCACATGCTTTCTGTGTGATCCTGAACTTATTTGTAATCAACACTCAGTTAGCTGTGGATGCTTTAACCAGTTTGAGGTTAATCATACAATGGAAGCAGAAACACTTGAGCCTCTCTCCTTCCCCAGCCAGCACTGGGCTGCCCACACTTAATAGTTTAGGCCCAGTGCCAGAGAGAGGCAGCTGTGCTGCCTTCCCAGCCAGCTTGGGTCTGGGAGCAGTTCAGCCACACTGTGTCTCGGAACACAAACCATAGCCCTGAAGACCCAGTCTCATTTTGTGGAGTCATCAGGAAGGTTTCAGCGCTGTGTTCCTATTTTCCACAAGGAATGGGACTGCACAGAGGCAGTGCAAAGCCAGCCAGGCTTCTTGAGTGCCCCCTGGACATCTCTATACAGCTCAGGAGGTTCCAAGAAGATTTATTTGCCAATCTAGTAAATCACATCTTGTCAGCATGTCTGCTTGTAGGGCAAGCACCTTATTCAGCAAGAGCCTTTTGAATTCAGCGTGAAGTTTCTGGTGAAAGGTATTGCAGTTTAGCCTGTGGTGCCTATAGTGCTTCAGATCCCAGCTTTGTTTATTTTTCTTATGCTTTCTGCATGCACTGCAATGGGACACAGTAGCTTTTTAAATGGGATTTGTCCTGCCAGGTTACTTATAGGAAGTGAGAAATCACCTGAGTTGTAGGATGAAGTAGTAAGAATAACCAAGTGGCTGCATTACCTCCTTTTTTTGGGGGCTAGCTCAGCAAATTCACACAGCATCAACTGATCTGTGACAGCTGCTGTGGAGGTTCTACCCCCTGAGGTAGCTTTCTGCTGCCCTGTTAAAGGATAAGCCACCACAGACCACACAGAGGGGTACTTTTGTTGGAGTAGCTCATAAACTGTAAACTCATATCCTGGATTCTTAGGTTAAGGCTAAAAACTTAAATATATATTTATTTTATATGAAATGCGAGGCAAGCAACCCTTCTTTTGTATGACTTTTGACCAAAAGTCTTAGGAATTTTGTAAGGAAATGGTCATTACAACTATCTGACTTTTTGTGAACCAGTGCAAAGAGAAAGGGCAAATTTTTGTCTGTTTTTCCAATGCTTCCTAATTATATTTAAGTCAATGTTAGTCTACAGAGAATGTCTCAGAAAAAGCTGAGGGAAAGTCTATAGCGGGGGTTAATAAAATGATGTTAAAAGATTCCCAGATGTGACACAAACACATCAAATAATATTCTCCTTTGCATTTTCAGGAATTAGTTGGAATAATCGGATATAATACCCTACCCTAAAATCTTTGTATGTTTATATATCTAGGAAGAAAAAGAACATGCTGTTCAATTAATATCAAGTGCCAGTCACAGCCTATGCAGCTGATCTAAAACCTGGTTGAAAGCTGTGTAACTCAGAAAGTTTGGCTCAGACCCCTTAAATGTGAAAGCTTCATTCATTGACTCAGGAGCAGAAGGAAGTGGAACCCTACACATTGACACAATGTAGATTGTCGTGCCTCACCCAGCCAGACACAAACAGGTGATAAAAAATGAACATACTGGAGGTAGCATGAGTGTGTCAGGGAGACAAAGTAACTCGTTCAGGTCTGTGGTCAGGTCAGACTTGTTTGTAGAAATTTGACTTACTTCTGTGTGGGTGCATAGAAGCAATCCACGATGGAAGGCACGTCCTGAAAGCATTACAGAGACACTGGCACAGCTCTGAATCCACAGCAATCATCTCTGCCTTTCAGCAGGCTGCACTAGTGTCGTGATGCTGCTTCCCGTTCCTGAGGTAGCTGGTTAGCTCTCTGCTAGTGCATTTACCAGTGCAGACATGTCCTGAGAGGGACATCTGCTGTGCTCCCCTGTGGTGATTGTTTGGGTTCTGCAGCAGGAAATAGGCACAACCTCGAGTCTACACTTATACTTCAGAATCAATTTTTTGGTTTTATTTAAGTTTCTAAATATAGTTTGTGTGTTTGTAGTGGGATGTGTGCTACTAGGTGAGGCAGGTCCTTCTGAAAATTCACTTCTACAAAATTAATTGTATGTATTGAAATGTTGGGTGCAGAGTAAAATGGGACCTGTAAAGCAAGTGTTTGTTTTTATAACACTTCAGGACAAGTATTTGTTTTCTAAGGAAGAAAACAAAAAAGAGAAACTTCTCTGTCTCTTAGATTGTTAGATTTAATCTAGGAAGAAATATTTGGTTGAGTTCAACACAAAGAAATCCAAAGTCATCAATCTTGCTCATCCGGCAAAAGCATACAAATAAGAACTATAGAGATTGCTATAGGAATTAAAACTTTCCTGGTTTACCCAGGCTGAACAAGTTCTGATTTCGTCTATGTTTAGCAAACCAAAAACAATGAGTCTGAACATCAGCTGCAGATTTCTGGGAAGGGAAAAAAAAACAACTAGTGGACACAAGGGTGGGAAGGCAAGGGTTGACTCCAGAAGAGAGGAAGGCAAGGGAAAGGAAATGCAGTGAAGGAATCTGAGATATACAACAGGGGAATGTGTGGAGGGAATGCAGGGTTATGGGGTGTTGAGCCAGAGCCTCCTTTCATCTGTGGAAGTGTTTCCATTGACTTGTGCAGATACTGAACAAGGCCCTACCAGAACGAGTTTGTGCCTCTGCAGAAATATCTGAAGCCAAAACAAAAATAATTACAGTACTGAATGGATTGCATTGGCTGACTTCTTTAGTGTCTAATGTTCTTTGGCAATGCTTCATCCCGATTATTCCATCTGGAGATAATTGTGTGATATCATCCATAAAATTAAAACATAAATCAATCCAAATAGTGATCAGCCTCATGAGCTGCTGTTTAAAAACACACATGGAAATCTAGCACTCCCTGCCTTTTTAGCAGGATGTGCAAAAAAATCAGTGAAGTGTCAGGAAAAAATAAAATCATGAAACCTACAAATCTTTCATGAGCTGTAACAGTGTTGTCAGCACAATACATGGAAAATAATAGAGGAACTCTGTTTTTTCCTTATATTTTATTTAAACTACTACAATAGGCAATATTTGAACTTAAAAAAACTTTTCATATTTTTTGGAATAATGTCTTCAACTTTGTACAGTTGCACAGCAATAAATTGCTGACTTAAAGCAAGAAATCAATTATTAGCAACTGAGGAAAGATATCCCTTATGGAAGAATCATTTTCTTCTGTTGGGCTGGTAAAGTAATACCCTTATACCAATAAAGTCATTCTGCCCCCTTTCTGTCAGGGAAGGCCATAATATCACTTTATGTGGCATTAACTTCTATCAGGTAGTCTTTGAACCATGAAGAACTAATTCAACTTTTATCTTGCCTAGTCTTGAGAAAAGATTATTAGCAACAAAGATTAACAGCTATTCATTTTGCCTGCTAGCAATTGACTTTTGTTAGGAGAAATACAAGGAGTTAACCTAGGTCATTTTGGAAAGGGCCATTTAGGAGATTAATTTATGCCTTATTTCTCTCATCTCATTTTGGAGGTTTTAGGAAATGTTACAAATGGAATTACTTCAATAGTCTAGTCATCTCTAAAATAACTGCAGTATTTAAAATGTGATATAACAATGCAAATTTTAGTATTTTTATTATATATCTATATATACTATATGATGCACACAAGTGCTTATGGAAAACACCCTAAGCTCTCTTTTGGGGAATATTTTACTTGCTATCCCTGTGGTAAGAGCTCTCAACCATACAAAACTGCAGAAAGCAGACAGAAGGACACTGTAAAAATGGGGTAGTTATCCACAAATGTTCAACTGAATCTCCATGGCAAGCTATACTTGCAGGACTCAATCAGATATGTTTACTGCAATACAAATCCTAACAACTTGATTCATTCTGAATAAAAACCTATTGTGAGAGCAAAAAATTTACTCAAAGTTTCTTTAAAGGTAGATAACAGGTAAGATATTACTAATCTTTAATAAGGATTGTATGCTTCTTCATCTTATCCATAACATGTATCCATAAATATTGAAATCAAGTTTATCTTATTCTGGGTTAAATTTTCAATGCTCTACACCTTGTTTTGTATAGACATTAGCCTCAGTCAAACTTGCACTAATGTTTTGTCAGTAGATACCATTGTATAGGGCTTCTAGGAAAGCTAGAATAAATTGAATTATAGTGTTTCATTAAAAAATATATTTACCATATCTGGGATGTACTGGTTTTGACTTCTTCCTTAAGAAAAAATTGAATTAGGAATCACATTTAATGCTTCTAATATCACACATATTTTGTATACATATCTATTTTTATACATGCTTTATATCTCTTTATATGTTTATGTGTACTGAGTGTATTTATATACTGCCTTTATACTTTATGTATATATATACACACTTTATTTGATTAATAATTCAAGATACTAATCTAAAGAGCAATTGAAAATGATAAGATCACCTCATCTGGAAAAGAGAAGAAAGAATAAAGTTGAGTCTTAAGCTATCCTGAAAGTCCTGCAAGACATCCTGTTTAATGTAGTAGAGGAAAAAATAGAAGAAATATGTCTTACTGCTTTTAATTAAAGGTTTAGATGCTTCTTTGCCAATCTTCTTTGACTACCTTATGATTAGGAATGAAAGATTGATCTCTCCTTTCAAAGAAAGTGAAAAGATGGAGGAGAGATTGTCTGTCAATCCCAGAATAAATTTCCATAAAAACAGATAAGAGGCCACAAGAATTGGTAGCTGGAGGAACAGTGACATCAGCTCAAATGTGTTTGAAATTCATTTGATGTTTGCAATTTTACTTAGAAGTCAGTATCTAATTGTCAATATTTCAACCATATCCATCACTCTGGCAGCATATTGTCTGCATTGGGAGTTTGTTAACACAAAATAGAGAATAGGCACAGCACTCAGCTCACTGGGTAACTGCAGAAGAAAAGCTTTTGTTTTCCTAATACTTAAATAGTGACTCAAGATTAGAAGACATAGCATTTTTAAAATTAGAACTGGCAAATTTCGTTATTACAGCAAGAGAGAAAGAAGAGTATTTGACATGAGATGACATCTGCTTTTTAGAGTTATTAGACTATACCCTGAGGAAAGAAAACAAAATAGGAGGGACAATATCTCATCACTTTGCAATGTGTCTTCATCATATGGCTTATTTTTCATTTAAAACTTGGCTCAGGTAGATCATGAATTACGAAAGCAAGTCCAACTGCTACATGCAAAACTGCAGCTAGAATCTCTCGAGGCTCTAATGCTGCCTGTGTGGCTAACTAGCTGTGCTGCAGAGGTATCAAGCTTCACCTCTGAGACTTGGGAAAAAGTAGCTGATGTATATAACTTGACTTCATTACATGCTCAGGCTGATGACTCATCTAAAAACAAGAAAATTAAGAAGGAAAAGCAGTTCTGTGCCATCCACTTCATCCTCCTACAAATGTCAGCTTCCCCTTAATAGAAGATTACTTGGGGTTTTGAACAGTTTCAGTGCTGTGGCTAGTGAACCCACTTCAATTTCCTACAGGGAACTTCACAATTGTTCCCTTTTAAAATCTCATCCAGAACACCACTTTATTTAACTTCATTCCTAGTTGCTTACTAGTAATAACACTGTTCTGTTGCTTAGCTAGTTCTCTTCCTGGTGCTTCCAGTTGCCAGATATTTCATCATCCAGTCCATCCTCTCTCAACCTACCCTGGTAGGTTGATAGTAAGGTAGGATATGGCTCCTTACACACTAGATGCTCCTGCCAGATTTATTCTGCCCTGTATCTTGGCTATGGTCACAGTGTAGTCATAAACTGTTTTATACTAACCTATTAGGAGAAGTTGATTTCTATGGACATTAAGTGAGACTCATACCAAGGAAATTTTGCCACCAGTTTTGTGCTTTCTGCAACTTGTGTTGTTACGGCCTTTGGTGGTGTGCATTCTTGAATTAGAATGTAGTGATCAAAACCACAGTTTTATGCTCCCCTCCTGTAACACACAATTATAGTCTGCCAGTTGGCCACAGGTTAGTGCTTTATATTTATTTGTGACTTTTGTTGGAGTTGCTGGAAGCCATTAAAGTCTGAGGTGTTCTATCTGGGGTTGTATGAGCATCTCAGAAGGGCTCCTGCTTACCCTAAATATTCTGCCATAAATACATAGGTGGAAAAGGGGTGGAGAGAGAGAAGGGAAACAAAAAACTGTGAGGAAGAGGCAACTATGAGCAAGACCTGCCTGATGTGCATGGGATGTTTAGTTGAAATATATTTTGCCAAGCGTGTATATATCTTTTGCTGAAGCCATGCGTGAAATTTTTGTGCAAGGAGAAAATTAATTTTATAGTAAGTGCAAAAAACCCCAACAAACCACAAACCAAGACACAAAGAGAATATTAAGTTCCTAGTGAATTTCACTGTGCTACGTAATTGGATGTACTCTATCCATGGATAAGCCCTGTCATGGAGTGAGTAGAGCCTATTTCTCCTCAATGTTGTCTCTGCCAGAGCCTTGAAACTGAGCCTCCTTTGGGGGCATGGAGAGAGCAGAAGTGCTGACACCACAGCTTCCTCCTCGCCTTCTCTACGTTCAGATGGAAATTACATTCTGTTCTCTCAATAGCCCTGTTTCTTACTATGCAGTGTAACCAAGTAAGCTGGGCAATTTGTTTACTGAATTTCAGTGTGTACATTTGTAAAAGTTCAAATAATCAGTGGGATCCTGGACTAAAAACATCTGATTTTCTCAGTGGTCCAACACTGCCTGTCCTTTCACAAATACACTTTAATTGAAACAGGCCACACCGGGGTGTGCATTAATGGGTTGCTGTTGTACTGCTTGGGTGGTAGAAGGTAATTGGTCTCTGGTCCAGTGCTTCACAATGCTCCACAGGCATGTGCCAGCGCTCTGTTAATGCACACCCTGTTGTGACACCGCTTAATTAAAATCTTGGGCTATCAAAAGCAGAAAGCGCTAATGAAGAAGTTTCTCTCAAGCTGGCAAATACAGCGGTGTGACATATTAACCACTATAGGGTATGCTGGCTGCCTCTGGCCTGCAGAAGGCTCAGTCGAGTCCGTGAATAGGACAGGAGCCCAGGCTGGGGCTGTATCCACCCTTGCTGAGCTGTGCGGGGCTGTAACCAGGTTCCTGCAGGCGGGTCTAAACTGTTTTGTGCTTTTTTTTCTATGGATCTGCTCCTTGCTGGATGAATTTGAGCTTTGTGCTATCAAGTGATAATCGACTGTGTTATGAGGTATTTTCTAAGGTGTAGACAGATTTTAAATAAAAATAATAATCCAAATTTCCTTATGTAAAGATATCATTTTCTCCCTCATTTTTGTTGGATTAAATGAGATAAAGTATTTGTAAATAAATTATTTTTACAGGTTTCCACCAGGAACATTGGTTTTTTCATACTGTTCTTGCCACCATGCATGTTTTATTATCAGTTTATGATCACAGCCATGCCATCTACAAAATGAAATTAAAATCAAGGGCCATTTCTTCACACATTTTCTAAAGGAGACATACACAACTTGTTGGGTTTTATTTTGTTTTTGAAAAGAGGCAAGTGCAACCTGCTTAAGGTTTTGCTGGGAATATAAAAGGAGATACATATTTTAGGAGCTGGCCTGCCAAATGTGAATGTATTTTCTCTAGGTATAAAAAGTATGGAATAAACTAGTAGTCTGCTTCTCATGACATGACAGAGAATGGAGAGAGGGGTTTTGGAAGCTCCAGTCTGCCTGTTTAATGTGAGCGTCAAGAATAGCATTGATGTGCTGCACTCAAGCACATCAATGAAAGAATTAGTCTTGTTAATTCTTCTGATTCTTCTGGAAGTCTTTAAGATTCACTGTCAAGGTACCTGTTTGTCTTCTCCTTTGTACATTCAATTATACAGTTCAGTTGTCTTAAGTCCAGGGCGGTCTTAAATTCTGTAGGGACAGCCTTCAGAAATGGAAGCTGAAGTATGACATACAGAATAACACTGGAACCCTAGACATAGGCTTTAAACTCTCTAGAATATTAACTTAATATTATTTTCCTCGTGAGGTATGTGCCATTATCTTATTCCTTCTCTAAAGCAGCCAAAGAGTGACAGTGTCTTTCCAAAACTTTTCCAGGAAATCTGTGTTTGAACACTCCACTGTTATAATAGGCCTGTATGGATACCCTGCTGCAGGGTAAGCCAGGCTGTGTTGAGCTTTATGCTGGTTAAATTTTGTCTGATATTGAATAAGTCAGTTTAAATCGAGAACAAATGTCATTAGCTTACTGTTTTCTTCAGCTCAGATCTAGCTTAAGGAGCTCTTCAGGGAAAAAATATGTTTTAGATGGTTGTTTATAATGTTTATAAAACCGATAATCATGTCAGTTCTGCTGTTACTTTTTGTTTTATGGAGAACTAATCTGTTTGGCCATAAAGAACTTAAAATTTTTAAAACCTTAGGAAGAATACCCAAGAAGATCCAGGGGAGAATGAAATGGAGACTTCATTTTAGTTGGAGGACTGGGACTCTCAGAATTTGTTGTCTGCTTAATAAAGCAGAGACTTGGGAGCATTATCTCTGTCCTCTGCTGATATCTGCTTTCTTTCCGGTGTAATTCAGTAACGTGGCTTTAATCTTCTGCTCTGTCCTGTCTGTGTGCTGTGAGACAAGAGAGACAGATGAGTTGGGAAGTCAGGGGGCAGTGGAGCTGCAGCACACAGCTGTGTGCCTGTCAGGTCTCCTCAGCCATGCATTTGATCACGGTGCTTTCAAGGCCTGTAGAGATCAGAAAACAGCCCTGTGTATGCCACCGTCCCCAGGGAGAGAGCAGCTCAGCCTCGCCACAGAGACTGGCTGCAGAAGAAAGAAGGTCTTCTGAGAAAAAAAAAAAAAAAAAAAAAAAAAAAAAAAAAAAGAAAAATTAGGGGCCTTCTGCTGGTCTTGTCTGATTTGAAGGGGGTTGCTGGTAGTTACCCTGGTAGAACTGGTCCTGCTGGGGCCATTGTGGCTTATACTAGAAAGAATCTTAAAGCAGTTCTTAAATGGAGTGATCTGTCCTTTTATGTTCCTGTAACTGTATTTCCTCAAAAGAATTTGCTGATTCCCATAGGTGTTCTAGCACATAAATTTAGATGTGACATAAGACTTCATAAGTAGGGAAATGAATGTGCTATGGATGTGCTATCTGTAAATACAGAATTTTCCAGGCAGAATGCTTCTTCCTGTTGCCTTTTTTAGGGCTAGGCAGCATGGAGATATTGGACAGATATACAGACTCAGGAAGGAAAGGGAAATTTTACTGAGCTTTGTACCATGGCCAGCTGAAGCGTTAGGATTGCCCTTTCCAGTCATGGTTTTACCCTGCAGCTAGATCGTCACCTAAACATCCATTTTCCCCATCCTGTTTTCGCCACAGCAGCAGAGTAAAGGCATGTTTTATGCCTTCAGGAAAAGGTGTACTCCTCTGTCCACAGTAGCTCTGCAGGATGTTATATAAAGTGTGTGCCAGACCTCGTGGTGCCATTTGAAATTGCTGACAGGGAGATGTACCACATCGTAGTCCAGCCTGGGCTTTTTATGCCTCTTCTTTTCTTCCCAAGGAATTCCATTCTTCAAAGTTATATTATACATGGAGACACAGCACACTTCTTTTCTACTTTTAGTGTTGTAAGGTGGTTTCTGTTAAATTTTAATGTGCTAGTCTTGATGGTCTAACTTTTCTTTTGTTACCCTTGATGCTGTCCTGACCTTCCTTGAGCCCTTATCCTCATTTTTAAACCATATTCCAACAAAAGATCTCAGACACAAGATCCAGCTTCTATAAATTCAGGGCTTGTGCATGCTTGCATGTGGACATAGATACAGGCTGAGACATAAGATTTAAATAACTCTTTTCATTCTTTATAGCATTTCTGTTAGAACTGTCTCACAAAACTGCAGCTGGCGCATGTGGTCTCATGAAGTTTCGTGTTAGTCTTCACAAGCTGACAAAGAGTATGAACAAAGAGTATGATTCTTCAGCTGGAGTTGCTTGTTCAGGTGTTGCGTGGTCAAGCCCCTGCAGTTGAGCACTTGCTGCCTTGTCCTGTGGCACTGGCAAGTTCAGGCAGACTAGTGGAAGAAGAGTTGAGAATGCTTATAGACCAAAGTCCTAAGTGAAACTTCTGGTCCAAATTTCTTCTCCCCTGGCCTCTTGTCCTGTTGCACTTACTGTGGGATGTGGGGGCTGCACAATCTGGTGCAGAACTCCTAGGTGGTGTCCAGCATGTGTGCATGAGATAAATCATAGGCAAAAGGAATGATAAAGGCCTTATCTTTCCTGATGTTCAAGGGTGTTCAAGATGCAGAGACTGTTCCCAGTGCCCTGGAGAAGTCTGAAACCCTGCTGAGTAAGCATAGGCAGGATATTTTTGCCTAGAACGTCCTCTCTAGACAGTTGGAAGAGTGGTCAAGTAAAACAACACAAAGTTAAAATTCTAACTGGGAATCTGAAAGTTAAGTCAAGAAACTTAGCAAGAGAACTAAAAAACACATGGGTTTTGGAGTAGACCAAATGAACTATGCTTCTCTGTGTGCATGCAAAAATAATTTCTTTAGTGGTTTTGTTGTAGTATCAGAAATTTTACTGGTACTAGTACATCCCAGCCTCCCCTGTTCTATGTTCCTTTTCCCCACCATCTGAATGTCACTACCACTTAACAACGGGGTGTCTTTTGATAATAACTTTCCCTTGTTGCTGGAGCACACAATAGCCATCTAGATAGTGAAGGAACATAATGGGGTACACTTTCAGCATGGGCAATTAGATGTGCAATTCTCATTAAGAATAACAGGGCTTGCAGTGAAAATTTTCCTCTATAAATCCACCAGCACAAAGCTTTTCCCCTTATGAGCAACAGATGGGTTTTTCATAATGCCTCATTACCTCCTTGCTTTGTCATGCTGCCAGAAATGAAATATAAAGTTATTTATGGATTGAGAAAGATGCACAAGTCACTGTAGATTATTACTTGCCATATTTTATAGTTTATCTGGTTAGTACTGTAAGTCTCTCAGGACCAGGAAGTTTCAGAAGATGACAGGGCATTACCTGAAAATTAAGATGAGTGTCCTTCTGCCTGGTTATTTATCCTGATGGTCTTGCATCTCCAGGGTGATGCTTTGGTCTCCACTGGGACTGGTAATTTGGGTTCTTCAGTAGAAAGGAGGCCATTTCTCAAAAGAAATTTTGTCAGCTGTGACAACCCATTTCAGTGAAATTTTACTGTTAGGGGCAGAAGGCAGCACTGTTTTGCTATGCATCATAAATTTGAAAAGTTAGACAAGTTACTTGATAATATTCCTTATTTGAAATTGGCATGGGGGGATGGGATCATTGCTTGGCACATCAGTGAGAGATGTCATTCCTTTGACCACTGATGGTGGAGGCCAAGAAGAAAGGCAGTTCTGATGTGGACAGTTCTTTTACTTACAGTCATTTCACATGATTAAACTCTTTATATTGGAATTTATAGCCTGGATGTACCACAGATTCACTGTTATTTCCACAAATCCTTGATGAAGAACAGTTTCATTCTGCAAATGTGTTAATCTGCCACCTTTAATAAGTAATATCTTTATGGTGACTTACATGGCATTAGGGTTAAGAAGCTGAGGGAAAAAAATTAAATATTGTTTTAACAGTACTTAAAGCAAGCATTCTTCTCAAAAGCATCAGCTAGTGAGTAAATCCCAGTACAAGTGCAAATCCTCTCAGAGATGCGGAGATCTCCCACCAGCCTGAGAGATGTGCTTACCAGGAGTCTTTCCTGCTTACATTCAGAGGGCATTTTAATTTCGTTTAAATCTGATTGAGATTGGTCTGACTTCAGAAAATGTTTAAGTATTAACCTGATTCTGGGTAGTTGCAACCATGTGCTTCTGGACTGAATCTTTAAACAACAAGCCAAATATTTTGCTTATCTTTGAGCTCTGGTTTTGTTCTTATTAAGTAATTATGCAATTTGAGGAAGTTCACTGAATTAATCCCAGAGTCAGGAAAAGGAAAGCAGGATCTTTTGTGCTCAAGACTGAATAAAAGTGTATTGGAGGGGGCTGATATATGCATGACCTAGAAAATCTATGGACCCCCAAGTGTTTCAGTTTTTGAAATCTTGCCTATTTCATAGCTTGGCAAATTCAGTGACCTATTCATAGATGCAGTAGATCTGTCTCCTTTTGTAACCAGCTGTGCTTTCTGCATATGCTCCTTTGGAATGCTGCAGTGCTGTCGGGTCCCAATCCGTGGGAAATGCTTTGTGCAGGTCATTTAAGGTATAATATAGAGATGGTCACGGGGCAGTCTTTACATCTTCTCTCAGTGATGTGTAGGAAAGAACATAAAACAGGTGTGGACAGCTGGAAATGGAAATGCTCTGTGGCTGAATGCATGCTCTCTCTTTCTGTTATCTGTACAGATGATCTCTTGAGGTCACATTCTGCCAAAGGTTTTGGCCCATGGACAAAGAGGGGACTCTAAACCTGGATGCCAGCTAAAGAGGGTGCTGTCTGTTCTCTGTCAGTTAAATTTCTGGAATCAAAATTTGCATCAGTTTTCAATGTCTGTTTTTGTCTTTTTTTAGTAGGTTCTCCTTATTACATTTTTCAAAAAATTATTTTATATTTCCTATAATCAATGCACTTTTTAGTTCACTGCGCTTTTTCTCCTCAAGCTGATGAAAACCACAAACAAAAACAAAGTGTTTGCAAGATTTCATGTTTTATCATCCTAGAAAAAAAATGAAGTTCTATACAAAATTTTTTTTGACCATCAAAATTTAAACAATTGGAATCCACCTTTATCTTGCCAAACTATCAAGGCTACCCTATCTAAACTTTTTATATATGCAAGATACATAACTTATTGAAAAGACTATTTTGTTATTGTTGAAATATCTATTTTGGTTGCCCCAGAGCATATTTTCTTATCTTCACTCCTATCCCATGGTTTGGAACACATTCTTGTTCCACAGTTTAGCAAAGAATTAAATATATATATATATATCTTTCAACTTCTCCAAGTGTTTTGTCTGCAAAATTCCTCAGCCTCAGTTACCTTGTGTCACCACAGATGGGGAAGCACAATGAAGTGTGATCAAAGCCTGTTGGAGTCTAGAACATCCCTCTGGCCACCCTGGAGGATTTGAAGACTGTACAGGAGGGTCTGGGATCTATACAGGGGGCTCAGTTAGACCCACACAGATCCCAGGAGGACATTGACTCTGATTCCTGTCCATGGGAGTGAACACTCACATGCAGGAAGAATCACAAATCCTAAGAATTTAAAATAAGTAGTGGATGGTTTATTATAGAATATAAATATAGAAATTAGGATTCTTAGCATATGGGGCTGAAGAGACAAGATGGAGGAATTGGGGAGTGGCCCCTGTCCTCCTTGTTCTTGCTCTCGTCCCCCATCTTGTGCTGAGTTGGATTTTAGAGATTGGTTTAGAGTAGAAACAACATGTTAGCATAGGTAGTAGGCATTGGTAAAATTTTGTAAATAAAAAGTACGTTTTGTTCGGTGGTTGGGTCAGGGGTACTGTACATAAGGTGCGGGGCTCTCTGATCCGCCCAGTCCGCCGCGTGTCCTGCTGTGCTGGGGATGCCTTGCAGAGCAGAGAAAGAACTAAGATAAGGTACCCTGCCAGGGAGGCCTGGCAGAGCTGAGAAAGAACTGAGATAATGAAGAATAAACAACCTTGGAAATGTGCATCAGCGGACTCAGTTTGTCATCTCTACCTCTGGTGTGAAACACTTAGGGCAAAGAGAAGACTGAAAACCTTATTACCTCTGGGAACAGCAACCCAGAGGAAACTCCCAGGGAACAGCAACCTTGGGGGAACCCTTAGTACCTTGGGGAACAGCAACCCCAAGGAGAATCTCAGGGAAACAATAACCCTGAGAAAAGCCCTCTTCAGCTTTTGGATTATACTTGTAATTCATTATGAAAGACCATTTCACTGTGAGATTTAAATGCTGCTCCAATCAGAAGGGAGACTATTTCTATATTAATATATTCCCTCTTTCTCACTGCAGAATTATGCTGACTTCAAAAATGCCAAGTGTATATCTGTTTAACATTCAAAGAGCATGTCAAACAGTTTGAAAACATAATAATATTAAAAAAGTGTGCCTTCCCCCATGCATATTTAAAATGTTTGAAACATTCCCCCAAAAAGACCACTGATTTTTCCCCTCTCTAAGTTTTATTTCACAAAGCCTGTTTATTAGCCACTTGAGCTTTTCTGCACCTACAGCTTGTCTTAATAAATCACTGACCATTTCATGCTGCTGAGGCTACTCAACCTCAAGTTTCCAAGACCTGCTTGCCTGAGCAAAATAAATGAAGGAAATTTCCAGGGGAGGTAGTTAATAATTGTGCATGGTATTTTAAATCCAGATGCAGTAAAGTGGAAGCTTGTAATGCTTCCCCCATTCTTGCTGCTGCAGTTACAGAAGAAGCAGATGCTGACTTTGGATGACTTTGAAGTATTGAGTATAAAGCAAAAAATAAATGCCTAGGGAGGATTTTTTTCTAGAAAGTGGCCTGATGCCACAGTTTAGGACAAGAACAGCAATGGCAGACCTATTAAAATAATGAGTTTTTCTAGGCCCTTAGAGGTATTATGATCACCCTGGGGAAACTGCTTAATCCTGACTCTCAGAACTGGACACACAGGCAAGGGTGGGTTCAAATAAAAGGCCTGTTTATTAAGTGAAGAACAAGGATATCAAGCAGCTGGGATGGATTCACTTTGTCATACTGGACATGACTGCTGTTAAGGGTTCACTGTAGGACTGCACCCAACACACACTCCTGTTTTAGCTTGAGTGGTAGCAAGGGATTAAGTGAAGCCTTCTCCTGCACCAAGATCTCTGCAGAAAGGCATCACTGACCTCATCACACCTTTTCCTTCTCAGTCTCTTGCTTGGTGATCTTGTCTGGATGAATCTAGATGATTTACTTACAGAGAATACTGGCAACAATTTTAGGGAAGCTTAAGCCACTGCCCTGCTCTCCTCCCTCCCCCTGTGCTTTCATTTCAGTAATGAAGTCAGCTAGAACTCCATTCTCTTACTGGGTAAGGTGAGCAAGGCTGACTGGTCTGGGAACCATTCCCTTAGGATAAACCCCAGGGGGATTGCATTTGAGATCTAAATGCCTGGCCACTGTTCATCTGCCTTCATGTTGGTAAACTCATGTGAATGAGACAGACTGTTGTGAAATCATGTTTTCTCATATTAGTAGCAGCTGTCTTGTGGAGGGGAGAAGTGAGTGAGTGAGGCTTGATTTCAGAGGAAATCTCTGATGCTGCATTTGGACACTGCCAGAAGCCTTTCTGACCAGTTATAAGTCTGAGCTTTAAATCTGACAGTATTTCATCTTTGGATTTGATGTGCCTAATGTATCAGTTTTATGCATCATTATCATCTTTCTTTTGCAGCCAAGGTATCTTGGTTAAAAAAAAACCCAAACCAAAACAAAATTCCTTTTGACTTTGTGGCAGCCAGTGTTTGCTGTAGTAGCTGTGTAATACATACTCCTTGGGAGCTGTAACAAAGCAAAACCTAAACATGGTTTAGAGAAGAAATAGTGTTATTAGAGCTCTCTCTCTGCAGATGCACTGGGCTCTTCATTTCCCTGCACACTGCTCTAATCCTGCTGTTTGTTCTCATTGCTCAACCCTGCAAGCTCCATACTTATTACAAATTAAGCCAAGTCACAAGAGATGGCTTCAGTGTGAGTGGTAGGTCACCAGCACTTGCTAAAATTTGACACGTGTGTAACACATGCAATACCTCAGGTCATAATATAGTTGTCTATCAGATGATTCTCCTCCCCCTTACTTCTACTGGACACAACTCTGCCAAACTGGAATAGGTTCATAATAATAATAATAATGTCACTGGCACAGCTATTGATTGTTGTTCCAAGTACTTCAGAAGGCTTTATAAATTTGTCATGAGTTTCCTGACACAGTGCAGCCACACATTTAGAGATCCAGGATGGTGAAGATGCTTGGGCTCATGTATCTGATAAAAAACTCTGTGTATTTGTGCCCTTTCCAGTCCAGTGGGAAACAGAACTGGTGTGAAATGAGTTGTTGGTCAAGATCAGAAGAACCACAGGCTGAGTAGTCTCATTCCTATAACTTAGCCATGTTTACTCCTGATGTTATTGTTCTGCTGTTCAGCAGAATGAATTTAAAGCACAGGGTGAATTGATTTGAGGGAGAGGGTGGGGAAAAGGCTTTTGAAGTATTTTTTGAGTAGTTTGCTTGAGATAAGATGGCCAAAGAGCTGGAGGGAAACAGAATAAAAGAGTCAAACTCATTTTCACTAGCTACTGAAGGAAGAAGATGGAGAGTTTAGCTTTTACACTCAATGTTCTGGTCTTACCTTCAATATGAGATTATGGTTAATAGTATGGACCTACTTCAGTCATATAACTCTGTGTCCAAAAAGGAGGAAGTATATATCTCTGTGCTGCTTTATGAGCAGGGCTGGTTATAATGATGAAGCTGAAAGAAGAGAACAGTGCAGGAGTGGGCTTGTTTTCTGTTTATTTTTCTATCTTTTTTAAACGCAGTTATTTGCCACAGACTTCATGCCACACCCAGCAATGATCACTGGGAAAGTGAGAGCAGAGGCTGAAGTTCCCCTTTATTTCTCTGAAAATCAGTGTGTGCCTGTGAATGTATTCCAGACCCTGTTTAATACATGTGGTTTAGCTTTTGAAATATTAAAATTCTGTGTTTCATTTTAGTTCAAAAAACAGTTCAAGGGTGGCTTTTTACCTTGTTTACAAAGCAGAAAATAGCCTCTCAAACAGTCTGTGGTGTATATGTATAATCTATAAAACCATCTGAGTTCTTCCAAATATACAAATGTGATAGGTATATTATATATACCTAACACAAATGTGTTATTTATATTGTGTATATATATATAAAAATGTGTGTATATATATAAATGTATAACCATATACATGCATGGATTAAATCCAAAATTAAATGTTCTACATTGTGTAAGGTAGATATCTTTGCTATCCTTTTGTACATCATAGTTTCTTATTTAGCCCCTGAGAAGAGTGACATAGTTAAAGACTTTGACAGAATCAATTCCCTGAATTTTTTTGCCTGGGGTTGGCTGTTTAATTGCAGTGTGGGTTGGTAAAAATAAAATTCTTACATTAAGTCACGCAAACCTCAGGCAGGTAGATGATGTTTTACGTTAATAGTGCATAGCATGTGGAGTTACCTTAACCTGAAGGACTAAGTATTCTAAAAGTGATTACATGATTTTCCATGGCTAGGACATTGTGCTGTTTGGGAGAGAATCCCTGTCCCCTACTCTAGCATTCACTGGCAGGATTTTGGTGGCTCCCTTACAGTCACTTCTGAATTTGGGATTGTTTGGGCCCGCAGGCCTATCTTCACTCTTGGTTCCATTATTTTTTTTTCCAGCTTGTCTCGTTTGCTTTAAAATGACTGAACTCTAGTACCCTCTTAACATTCCACATTGGAAAGGGATGAAAAATCTCTGTGTGTCTTGAATCAGATCAAGAATTTGAAAGGGGACGGACACTGTGCTGTCTTCTCATAAGTGCAGATGGTCTACCCAGATGAGGGTTGGACTGCTTGAAATTTGTGGAGAAAAAGAGAAGAAAAGTAAAAGGAAGCAAACTCTGCTTTTCCTTGCTTTCAAACTGTTCTCTAGTGAAAGGAGGTCAGCTGCCAGGACAGTCCCCCTGACTCTTTGCAGGTGTGCTAAATATGCTTGAATAAAAGTTAAAGGGGGAAAAATGCACTTTAAAAGTGTTGCCTTTTAAAGAGTGTAGACTGTATTTGATTTCCTCAGTTGCAGTCAGACTTTACACCACAACTTGCCTCCAGAGGTCTCAAAGCTGGGTTAATCATTTTTCTAACACTTTTTTTTCCCTCTTCTGTTTGGAAAAAGCAACTTTGTTGAATCAGAACCTTCTGTCAGAGTTTTCAATGACACTTCATTTTGGAAAATTTCTACCTCACACTTTCAATGGTGCTGACATTGCCGGGAATGAAATAATTTAATATTTTGTTTCAAATCAGTATTTCAATTTTTAATACAAATATTTCAAAGGTTATGCAAAATGAAACTTTTGAATAGGAAAGACAAGTTGGATCAGCACCTAATATTTCTCAAGAAAATTTTATCCTGTTTGGAGAAATCCTCTGGTTTTGTGTTGGATAGGGGGTTTTTTGTTTGTTTGTGTGTTTTTTATTCAAGTGGAAATATGAGCAAATATTTAACTACCAAAATTGTTTCCATAATAGGAATTCTGGAGGGGTTTATAGCTGTGGTGTAAAGTTGGATGTTTATCACATGGGTGGGGACTGACCATAGGGTTTGGTGTGCACTGGGATGATATTCAGTTACCTCAGCACGATGGTGTTCCAGCCACAGTGAGTAGGAACACTCTTTTTAGTCTCCTAAGGACAGTTGTGGCAGCAGGTGTGCACTGTGCATATTCTCCAGTTGCCTTCTTTTCTTATGTCAGTATAAAGAGTTTAGAAAGATGTAAAATGAGCAGTGCAGCCATTTGCACATCACAAGGCAGTTCAGACCAATGCTTTCCTCCACCACAAACCCTCTGGAGGAGCAGCAGCATGTAATTTAAACCACCTCTCAACTTCATTTAAAGTTGTCAGACAATGGAAAAGTCTCCTCATTGTTAAATAAGGATTTGATTGTTATTTTCAACACAAAATGTCTAGCTTTCATTTTCACTCATTGTTTTTTGTGAATCTTTATTACAGAATTTTTTTTTTCTGTGTATTATAAACCCCAGACCAATAAATCCCTTTCCTCCGAAAAATGGAGTTTCATTCTTTCATTGCATGGTGTATTCTCTTGTCATGGGTTGGCACTGGCCAGATGTTAATGCACCCATGAATATGTTTTTTTCTAACAACTCCTGTGGGATGTGATCAGGAACAGAGCAGAGCAGGCTTAAATCTTGAAAACAAAAAAAACACCAAAACTTTATTACATTACATAAGAACAGCAACAGAAAAACTCTTAAACACACACAGAGACAGAAATAAAAACTTCCCAGGACATTTTTTCTCTTCTCCCAGTTTCCATCCCCCACACATTACTCTTCACAGACCAAACCTTTGGGTTTTAGATCAAACAATCACCACTCAAAAACAAACAAACCAATCTTCAGTTCAGCAAGGGAGAGAGGAGTCTCTCTCGCACCACAGACTGTTCTCCAGAACACACAGGTCTACTCCTTATGTGTTCCCATGTCACCCATGGCACTGCCCAGAGAAGTCTGCCAGGGTGACTCTCTCTTTTTTCCTATGTCCAGCACTCTCACCGCTGTCTCATAGGCCAAAACTACATACAGGGCTTTTTAAGGATGCTGCATGCCGAGCTCTCCCCTTTTCACCCAGGGGCCGGGGTTCTAGGAGCAGGTCTGCCCTGAGGGCAGAGGGCGCCACCTCACCCTCCCCCTCGCTTCTCTGCTCGCTCCACTCTTCAAGTGCCAGTCACTGTAGCAAAAGCAGGGCAGCTGCATCCACCCAAAATGCAGTTTATGTTCAAAAGAGACTTAAGTTCAGTCCATGGCTGACATTATGCAAGAGAAGTCCAGCTCAGAAGGCTACTCCTCTCATTCTTCCATCGGGTTCCTTCCAATCATGCTTTATCATCTCAGTCTCAGGCCGCTTCCCTCTCTCCGAAACCACCAGTCATGAGAATCAATGTCTAAGAAAAGTTTCTTTCTGCCAAGCAAGGGTTAACAGTTTTTTCTCAGCAGGGTGCAGGCTCAGGCACTCCCAGGCTCCACAACCCCCACGTGGCTGGGCACCTTCTCCCGGAGTTTGGGGGGGAGGAGGGGGGTGAGCACACACAGAAGGCACTTCCACAGTTTTCCACCCCTCCATCCTGGACAGGGCAGCTCAGTTCCAGTCCTGTCCCCTCTCTTCTCCCCCCCGGGCTCTGGCTTACCTGAGCCGACCACGTGTTTCCCCTCTCCCACCCAGCCTCGTGGCTGGGCAGGGGAAGGAGGCCTGACACGTCTCTCTGCTGAAACCTGGATCTGAAAAGAGGCCAAACCCCCTTGGGGTCCTGCTTTTAACTCTTTGTGTCCTCAGAGGCGTGTCCAAACCTCCGAGTGACCAATCCAGGTGCCAGCAGAAAAGCTGATCACTGATTGGACTGCCTACATCCCCCTGGAAAAATTCACCTCCCCCGCAACCATGACATCTCTATTCTGTGCTACTGTTTTCCATTGTCAATTTGTTAATAGGCATTAACAAGCAGCAGGAAAAATATGGTACTCAGCATATGTTTGCTTATTGCTATAGCACCCCATGACAGTAAAAAGAGGATATCAGTGAGTCTCTTTCGATTGCAACTGAGCTGTGATGTCCTACACCCTGTAAAGGATTTGGCCTTTTCCTCTTTCCTGCTTTTGCACCTAGCTCCTTTTCTTGAGAGGTGTTTGTAGGCATTTTGGGCAGACAGAAAGATGCTTCTGAGAAGTATTCAGCACAGCTGTTGAGTCTAAGTCCTTAGCTAGCCAGGTGTTTAACAGAAAAGCTCTTCCTTCTGCTATTAAATAGAAAATATCACATAATAATAATCTACTTCTTCCATAACAAACCAAGTCAGAGAAAAAGACTTTCCCTGACTTTGAGTAGCTCTCTGAGCTACTTCTGCAGGTCCTTTCATAGCCAGCTGTGAATTGTTTGGGCAGAAATTGGACAGGAACAGCTGCTTAAACACCTGCTACAAGGCCTTTGATCTCTTCTATTGCAACATTAACTTCTGAGCCTTTGAAAGTTTGCTCATCTGGAGGAGAAGATACAGTTAAAATTTCACCGCTATCAGAGCTGCTGCAAGGGTGTACATACCAGAGTGGCTTTACTGTTTCCAGGTAATTCTTTTACATAAGTGCATAAATTGACTTTCAAACTGTTTATGATCATGGGGAAGTAAATATCCCTGAATGTTTTCCTGCAGTGAAATGTGGAGTAGAATGTAATTGTCATATTCTGGGTATTATACTCTCTTCCAGGCTGGCCAGTACCATACTTCCAGGCTGCTTTGCTCTAAGGACACCATTGGATAGTTGTTTTGCTCTTCCCCGTAGTTAAACTGTGCTTATCACAGGGCCAGCAATTTGAACACACAGAGGCTTGCTGCTCTCCATGATCTGCTGCTCAGGAGGGACTGAGCAGGGTTGTTAATTCTGCTTTAGACAAGCATGGTGCTGTTTAAGTGATGCTGTGTGCTCTCTCAGCTTGCATTTATTCCCACTTAAGCAACCACTTCCGTGGAAGTATGAGAAGGAGGGTATGATCCCCAGCACAAGTTTAACAGCTGCCTTAATTTTCTTGAGCCTCATGAGGTGAATAGCTGGTTCAATTATCTTGATATAAATGGAAGAGATGTAGTGGGACACTAGATCCTGTGTGCAATTACTGTTTCTATCATGTATGGGAGTAATTTCCTGCTTGATTTTTCCTAATCTGGAACTAATGAAATATTGATGACAACATTTGGCATATGCACTACTAAAGTTCATGCCGTTCTTCGTTATGCACATTGCTGCAACACTGATACCTTGAAACCTCTAACTTACATTATTATGAGGCAATGGCTTTAAAATTTTAGGTTTTGTCATAGATTCTAAAGGTAGGAAAAAAAAGTAAAAGGAGAGTAATACTTCTAGGTCAATAAAGTAAAACTGGAGCCAGTAGAACTTCTCTTGTTTTTATCTGTTCCTGGATAGCTTGATATCTCAGGTGGCAAAAACCAAGATAAGATTGACTGTGTAGTTTCTGAAACTGAAATCTCCTATGGCTTTTCCCTCTCTGCTTATAAATAAATACATTATCAGCTGTTAATAAATCATTCCAACCATAAATAACCTTTTAACAGAACAGTTATTTTGTATGAATAATTGAGGTTGCAATTATATGGGTTCCACCTTGGTTTTATAACATCCAGCTGGGAGAGTTTTGGGGAAGCTGATAAAATGTCTCTATTAAAAATTTTGAAATTTCAAGAATACTGGAGGGTTTTCTTCACCATCCTTAATCATTCAATGAAATTCATGTCTACTTTGGATTAGAAACATGTCCATGGAGAAACATTAATCTTTGAAATCTACATGATAGAGCTCATCAGCATCTCCAGCAATCAAAATTAAATGGTTTGCTTAGATAGATATTTCTAAATAAGTACATAATTTTAATTTTAGGAGATCAGAGTCAGAAACATTTGCTTTTGAAGAGTGGTGTTATTGCAGGTTGATAAAGAAAAGATGTCATGCATTCACAAGGGACAGTTGCTGCTACTGTGGTGGGATATTAACTCCCTGCATTAGCTGCTACATCACTTATTCTAAATTCTTTGACAGAAGGAGCAGCCTCAGTTTTGCTTTTTGTGATCCTGTCTAGGCAAGGCAGAGGACAAGGCTTTTCCTGTGGTGCTGCTTCTGAGCCCAAGCCATCCTTTCAACCCTTCTCCAGCTATGTATGGTATTTATTAAACACCTATTGCTTAGATGGTGTTGCATTCTGCCTTTGCCTGGAATCTTTGCCAAGGGCAGGCAAATTGAGGCTTCCATCAAGGGGAAAACACCAGTCCCAAGAAGCAGTCCAAACAATTTGGTTAAGGCAAGAGAGGTTACCAAAATCAGCTGCAACAGAAAATATGGTCTTGTGCTGTCTTACCACACTGACGTTTTCTGTCAGTCTCACTTACCAGGAGCAAGGCTGTTCCTAGCAACAGCAAAAAAAAAAAATCCACTAGGCTTAATTAATTTTATGAATTATGTTCAAACAATGCACTCTCCTAGCAGCTGTTGTGACTCTAGAACCTTCCAGACTGTGCAGTTTGAATATAGATTCAGAAAATATCTGCAATGAATTTCAGGCTTTCTTAGTGGTTCTGAGGCTAATTTTTAAGGTCAAGGTCTGGCATAGCTAAAAAGGTTCTGTTGCAATCTGTGCAATCTGTGTCTGTAGAGCTGGAGATGTCTGAGGACTGGACAGGAACCACTAGGGATCCTGGAGAACAGCCATCCACGGGCAGCTCTTAAGAGCAGCGTGGGAAACACATCTCAGGCCTAGGCAAGCATATTTAGTCCAGTCTTTGGGACAGTACAAGATGCCTCTAAGAAGCCATCCAGTTCTAGCTGGAGCATCGTAAGAATCTGAGTTTTTGGTGGTCCATCCATACAAATCTTTTCTTACCATTTTGGCAGTATTTTTCCTGTCTGATGCTTTTATTGTAAGCTGAACTATGTCTACGTAGCACAGTCACAAGTCTTTCTGATGATCTCATGAAGGTTTTTGTCTGTAGTCTAACACCTACCCCCAGTCCCCAGTCACACTCATCTCCCCCCTGCAGTTTTTTACTAACCCTTTAATTGAGGGATGCACTAATTTAAAAACTAAGTAATTTTCACCAAGGAAAAGAACTGCTTTTGAAAAAAAAAAAAAAAAAAAAAAAAGGCAACTGTGTAACATATGTTGAACTTGATCTTCCATTACAAAACTGACTTTCCCATGACTTGTTTAGGTTTTTTTCAATATTTCCTAATTTTAAAAAAATTTACATAAAATTCTCAACCTAGTCTAACAGTGATATGAACTTCTGAAAGAGTGTGTACTAGTATCTGCAATGCCTAACACCCAGGAAAAAGGATGTCAAGGAAGATGAGTGTGCAGTTGAGTAGGGGGAGAGGAGGATGAAATGGCTGAGTCAGATTGGTTTATGCCAAAGCATTACCTGATGGTTTCTTAAATCACTGTTTAGCTTATCTATGAGAGGTCAGAATTACTGCCAGAAACTTTTTGTGGCATTTATATCTTGGATTCAAGGATTCAAGGCCTCTTGAGGCACTGGGGAAGGAAGGGACCTTTCTTTGTAAATCAACCAGATTTCTTTTCTGCCTATGTTGCCATGGAATATGATGCCCCATTATGCTGGGCTTTATATCTTTACACACGCCAGTCTGGACATAGCAACAAAACTTTCCTTGCCAAACTAATTTTCTTTGACATTCATTTACATTAGCTGAATACCTGGCATTTCATTCTTTTCACTAAGCTGAGTTGTTTTCCCCCAAACGCTCCACGTATTGACACCTATAAGAAAATAATAATGAGTGATTACCAGAAGCAGCCTGACACTTTTGACAAAGTGCAATGCAAACAATCCTATGGTCACAGGAAGCAACATAAGCAAGTTTTATTATAGCATGAAGACCATACTAAAGTTTTATCGTACCTAGTAAAAACTCCCAGTAATTTGGGTAGATAGGAATCTGGATGCCTGTTAAAATTCATTATTGTCCTATGAACAAAAATTTTGGAGGAAACCACAGTTAAACCCCTTATTTTTATGTGTTACTTTAGACTCTTGTTAAGTAAAAAGGTAAATTAGCTATGTTCATCATTATGTGAGTTACTATTATACTTTCAGAGAAGGTAACCTTTCCACTGTTCTTAGCCACGGAGTTTAAGTATAATAATTTAATTCTTTATTCATATACAGTAGCATCTATGGTTCTCAAATGGGACTTGAAGTTAAAACGGCTCTTTGTTTTGAAAGTAGTAGGTCAGTTTCTGGACAAACCTTTGCATCTTAGAATTGACTGTGATTAGCCATATCGTGTTAACAAACACCTTTGGAGGCTACTTTGCTCAAGGATGCTGTAAACAACAGCTGTCATAAAATGCCCATGAGATGTGGAATCTATTTTGGTGTTACAGAGAGTAAACAGCAATGAGGTTGCATAGGTGCTTTTACTTAGTTGGTTCTGTTTGCAGTAGAAAAAATAGCTTTTCTAAAGTCAATGGAACAATTCTGTGGCTCAGGCAAGAATGGCCAGGTCTTCTCCTTGATGGTCCTATAACCCCCTGGCCAGGCATCCCTGCAGGAGACCTGAATTAATGCTACCTTGCCAAGTTCCTTATTAAAGCTTTATTATAAAGCTCACTCAACAGCAAGACAGTTGTGCTGGAGGTCCACTTTTTTCTAGTTTGTTTGAGTTCTGATATTAAAAAACTCAACACATACAGGAAGCTTTGTGTATCCTCTGTGTCTTTCCAAATGTTATAAATTCCACGTAAACAACAAAACTTTTGCAGCATAACGATGGGATAGATTGTGAACTTTACCTTTTCTTCGTTCTCAAAGACTATTCTAAAATAGGCACACATAAATGAACTAATCAAATTTTTAATCTCGTCTGACTCCCACTTCACTTAGCAAAAGCAAGATCTTTGATATGCCTCACTTGTTGCATAGTAACCAGCCCACTTTGAGAAATGCAGCTATGCAAGCTGAGAATTAGGACTCATTATGCCTTTGCTGAGGGCTCATTAGGATTGCATGCTGAGGGTGCCATCTTAATTAGGAATGAACCTGACCACCTGAAAGTAATTCACACTGGCAGCCAACTGTGGTATTTTCCAATTTTGGATTTGTCTGGCTTCCATCTGCCAGCTTTGTCTTAGCACTTTCTGTTGACATCAACAGTGATGTTTCTAATACCCTGAATTGCATCCTGTCTCTTGGGTGCAATCAAGTTGGACAGTTCCCTTCACAGCATGGTTCTGGGAGGAGGCAGGCTGCTAGCTATAGAAGAGTCATGGTCAAGAAGATGAAATGGAAAATATCGAGTGTAAGAAAAGACATGAAGTATATGACCTTGAAAAATAAGAATTCCACCCAAAATCTCCTGCTTCTTCTTCTAAAAAATTAAGCTAACAAAGCATGCCCTTGCACTCTCTGCCATCAAAGGCAGTCCTGAACTGATGCATGAATGGTGCACAGTGTTGTACTTCACTATGTTTCCTGGGATTTATTTGCACCTATTTCAAAGCTATCCTAAAGAATCTGTGTTAATGTAACCGACCAACCAAGCAACTGGACCTTTATTTTTATGCTTGTCATATCCTAGTGCAGCCACAGGACAGAACAAGGTGAGTGGGTCCAGATGCTCTGTCAATTATTTTGATGACAGGACAGTGACATAAGCAGGTCTATAGAAGAAAACCTGCAGACTCTCAGGAGCATGAACAAAAGGAATTGTGTGAGATGCAACAAGCTAAAAGGGTTGGAAATTCACTCCTTTATTTCAAATACAACATGGAACCATAGGCACGCTGCTAGTCTGTTAAATATAGGGAAAAAAGAGTTAATTTAAACCATAGCAACACACATGTGATTGTCACACTGTACTGCAGGCAGGCACATACCCCTCACCAGCCAGACTAATAGGAAGTGGAAATTGCAACATATCCAGCTCCATTGAGGTTTGTTTAGCTTTAGCTCTGACACAAACATTTACTGCTATCGTGGAGCCATGTTTCTTGAAAGTTAGGGATTAAAAACTGAGACAGGTTGTGCCATGTTATGTGAGGTTAATGGAACGGTTTCCCCAGGAGATTACTTTTCCAATTGCTTCTGTAACTCAGGCTAATAGGAGAATTCAGTATGCTGTACTTCTTGATATGTTGATTTTTCCTATTGAATAATAACACTTAATCATGTATTTAACATTTTACCTTTCACTCAGGGACTTCTAGCATGGTTTGCTGCCTTTCTATGTTTGAGGTGAAGCAGATATTTTAAAAATATCTCCTCCAACTGAAAGAATGGATACATGTAAAGTGGACAAATGGCTCTAGAAAAAAATGTCGGATTTCAGATCTGCAGAGAGGTTTTACAGCATTTCCACCTGCACAGAATTTTTTTGAGAATTGAAACCTAATCCTCAGGAAAAAATAATTTCAAAATTATGATACTGAACTATCCTGAGGAATGAAGACTTTACTACCATTCTGAGATTGAAACCAAAAGAAGTAGAAACCTAAAATATTTATCACATATTTGTGCATTCAGTGTCCGTCTCCAGCTCACACTCAAGCACTCAGTGCTCAGCTCATTTTGCACTCTGTTTATGGGATTAACTCTTGGAAATAACCACTGAATAACCCTGTGATGATGAGGTACACTAGTAGAATCTGTACTCCATCAAGTTTCCAGGTGACATCCACATCTCCACAGAAATCAACAGCCTTGAAACCACAGGCCAAAGGAGGTATCTCACTCTCACCTTCTCTACTGGTTCCATACCATGCCTCACCCTGGCAAGACAAGTGTTTCTCACTGAAGTTTCTAGGCTTGTGAGCTGTTTCATGCAGAGATATCACACTTACAAATACTGGATTTAAAATTGTTGTGTGACTGCTTACAGAAACTGACACAAAGCCATTCTCCTTACCATTCTCATGTCTAGTGGTTTGTGCACTGTCAGAAAGTCAAATAATTTAGGGGCATTGAATTCCCTAGCACAAGTCTTTCATATTGGTAAAACAAATCCCAAGGCTAAGGAATTTCAGACAGAGTACTGCCATTAAAGATTGACTACACCTGTAGGTAGTGTAGTTTATTTTCTGGATTTGTTCTGAATTTGGATACAGTTGAATTCCTGGTGCTGACTTTGTGCATGTCTATAGATTCACTGAGTTTTTAATTGGTGTTTTACTTAAAACAGCAGCACCTTATGTCATTTTCTAGTCTAAGCTATTTGCCTTGGACAGGTTCTTCAATAGCTCTAGGAGAAATGTTCACTTGAACATCATCCTTCACTTGAACATGATCCTCCCTAACACGCTCCTGTCTATTTTGATTAATTAATTTATATGCAATGGTCTAATTTCACCCCTCACCAGTTGCACCTCATCTCTCTTCGAGTGGGATAAACAACAGAACAGTGCAGACAAATGTTTATATAGAGATTGAGTTTGGCTGGAATTTCTGACTCTTAAAAAGAAAAATTCTTGTACATTATGTACTAGTGGAACAGAGCACACAAATACTCTATTTTGTTGAAAGAAAGCCATTATGAATAAGTGTGAACAGTAATAATATAAAAGATCACCTCACTTAAGTTTAAAAATTAATACCATCTGCAAAACTGTTCACAAGCTGGAATAGAAAGCCACAAGTGACACAAAAAGTCTCAAAAGAATATTCAATATTTAAACATGACTGTTTATGGTAAAAAGAATTAGAAAATGGCAGAGAAGCTTTTTAACATTCAAAAAAGAACTGAAATATGTAAAACACTGAAAGAGTTTCTGTGGATTTCCAGTTTAGTGGAACTTTTGGGGATTAATATGTATAAAGACGTATCAAGATGCAAGGCATGAGGCAATTTTACTTTAGTAAGTTTTTTTACAAGTTTACTGTTGGGAAAAACATAGATAATCCTTTAAAATATAGCACTTAATAAGAACCACAGGCAAATTTTAAGACAATTCTCTATAGTGGATCATTACTTCTCCTTGCCCAGGATAAAATCAGCCAACAGGTAATTATGAAGTTGATCCTAATAAACAGATTTTGTTGTTATTTGTTGCCCAGTAAGAGCCCCTAGAAGGAGTTTTAAAGAGCACAGATTGAGAAGTCAAGCCCTCTTTGTAATCAAGGAGGTATCTAAGGGCATTAAGCCAAAATCACTTTGATCTGTTGGATATCTGATGACTAATGGAGCTGCCCTAATGCATCTCTTTTTCCATGAACTCAGAATTTCTGAGGAAGAGTAATCTGAAGAAGGTGTAGACTCAAGAAAGCAAGAGATCATCATGCCCAAAGTGTTTAGCACTAGAACAGCTGCACTATTGACCATGAGGGTGTGTTCTGCTAGTTCATGACTTGTCTTTCTGCTGCTAATAATTTTATTCTTTCTGCTTTAATTCTTTCATTTGCTGGCAGCTAAGTCCTTTTTACAACTGAAAGGGTTGTGCAAGATTTCTCTTTTGAATTATTTTGTCATATAAATATAGTCTTGTGTGGAAAAGAGGTTTATTCTCTATTGGGATTGGGAGGGATTATGGGAAGTAAAATTTCTAAAGATTTTTTTCCTCTTTCTTTTGAAAAGCAGTTTTTGGGACTTAGATTTGCATTGTTATTTTACTGCTTTGTGTTCTAGCATTGCACTGAGCCACTGGCAGTATATCAGGAAGAGCTGTTGTAGCAATTTAGCCTGCTTAATATACAAAGTTAATGAATTTTTCTAATGTTTAATATACTGGATTTGATACTTTTCTACTGAAGTCGTCATCTCTGTGGATGCAGTTCTCTCCAGATCAAAATGTGGGGTTGATCATCATATCCTTTGGTCATGTTCTTCAAGGAACTCCCCTTAACTTCAGAATTTCTTCAGTATATATATATATATATGTATATAAAATTTTGGCTGTTGCTAAGGCATGTAAGGGGAGAAATTCCTCAAACATGTTGATGTGCTCCCCTGACCAGGTAGTTTCTTTTGTTTTCTGGGTTTTTTACTTGTCTTTGAACATCTGCAGTGCACAATCTTACAAGCCTCTGCATCTTATTGCTGTGTTGTTGATTGTTTTGGGTGTTTATGAGCTGATCTTCATCTGTCTTCAGTCTCCTTACACATTACACCTCCCAAAATGGCAGCACTGGTATGAGAGACAGCAGCCACAATGAGCAGCACCCTAGGTGCTCATGTTCAGCTCATGTTGTTTACCTCACGTTGAGAATGACACCTTCTCTTTTTGTGCTCCTTGGATGAAATGCTCACCTTGAAAATAGTTTTCAATCAAAATTAACTTTAAAAGATTCTCAGAGTTCCATTCTTCTTCAGTAAAAAAAAAAAAATTCTGACTTTCGCTGAAGCACTTCAGCTCATTCTGGGTCAGGTTAGTCAAAAGTTTCCCTTTGTTTCACCAAGCCCATCTGAATGTGCCTGTTGAAATCTTGTCAGGAGCTATGATCTTGAGGTTGCTCATCTCTTTGGGGTTAATTTTGGAAATCTCCAACTGTCAGTCAACACTTGGTTACAATAACCTGAGGTGGGAAGTGGGGAAGGCAATGCTTACACAGAAGTGATAATAATAATAATAGCTGTAGTGATGGAAAAATAAATAGTAACCAAAGTGGATAAGCTTAGAGAACAGTGCAGAATTTCTTTCTGTTTCTTGAACTTTTCTTTTATGAGACTCCAGTGAGGCGTACACAATGCAATGGTTTTGCTAGGCAGGATAGAAACCTTCTAAAAGCAGGATTAAGTGTTTGATGTTGTTTCCATTTGGAGGAATTCAAGCCATAATTATTCAGTATTACAAAACCAGAAACCAGCAATATTTGGTAGTTTCTGCTTTAGGCTCTGGAGTAGAACACAGTCTTTCACTGGGTAGTACTTGTACTGTACCCTCTCGTTCTTACTAAACCAAAAACTCCATTTAAGCATCCTGTAAATACTGTTCTTCTAAGAGCTGCAGAAAAGAAGTGTGGTAACACCAAAATGGATTTATTATTAGCAGCTGTGTTCTACAGAGAGCACCATAAACAATGCAATGGAGATTTGTGATATACTCTCTTTGACATTTGGCTTTTAGATCTGAGAATGAGACATGTGTAAAGACTCAAATGGGGGGATTTTTGTATGATTGTACCTGTTGTTCAGAAGGCGTAAAAATAAAAATGGACCATTCCCCATTCAATTCTGCCTGTGAGTGCCTGGCACAGCTTACACTGAATATGATAGGAGCTATTGAAATCCATGCCCGAAAGCAGACTATGCCTTTTACAACAACATTTATGTAACTGATTCATGTATACAGGCTTTTAAACTTACAAAAATATTGATTGCTTCATCTTCTCTCTTTCTACCCAAAAAAGTTAGCATGAATATAGATTATTACATCAAGCTCTCTTTGAAACTATAATTTTAGGGGGCTTTTAAGTATTTTAAAGTGGATTCCCCCTGTGCCATTTCTAAATCAGCATTTGGTCAAGTATAGAATTTTATTTTCTAAATGTGACATGACATGGAGATGTGTAATCCCAAAAACCTAAAGCATCAATAAACTAATGAAATCTTGTAAATCGTATTTTTCCAGTTTTACAAGCCCCATGCTTCTTTAAGCTAGAATTGTAAAAAAATCTTATGAATGGTAGACGGTACTGTGATTGTTCATATGTTTTATAAATGTAGTGCATCAAACTCACTCAAATCCTATTGACTTCATTGGAGTTAGAGAAGGTTTTGGAAATGAATTTCCATTACAGAACCACACCCCAAAGTGCTGTAGCTATTTTAAACGGTCACGAGTTTCAGTTTTTTGTTGGTGGTTCTGAAAATGTTAACACTTGACAACTGCTTCAGTTTTTCTATTCTAGTCCTTTTTATTTTTTAATTACTTAATTTATTTTTGCTTCCATAATATCAAAAAATGGGAGGGTTAAGGGAGAGGTGATTATTCATAGTTTTGTAAGTATGAGGGAAGAGGAATTTGGCAGCTCTCTTAGACCTCCCTGTCAGAGCACATATTGCAAAAGTAGTCTGAAATGTATCCAAAAAAGACAAACATAGGAACTGAAATTTTAACTCTTATTGGCAGTGACATTAGTAGACTCAACACAGACTCTGGGGTTTGGATATATTTTTTTTTGTTTTTAACTACAGGGATTAAACAACTAATACAGCTTCAATTCCTTCATCCTTTGTGGTATTTTGCTTTCACGGTGGAATATTTTGCTCTTGCCATCAGACCTCTCTGATGTAAACTGGAACTTGTACTTATTTTAAAAGAGCACAGTAAGTCCAAACACTGTGCACACAAGCATTTATGTACATCTTCCAGCGTGCACTCTCTACATTCAATTATTAGGAACTTGAGAAACCTCTGTGTGTTTATAATGTACCACCTTCTGCAGGGTGCCTAAGTAAAGCAATACACTTTTTTTCTTCAAAATTATTGTCTCAAGAGCTCTTAAAGCTGTTTACTTTGATTGACCTTTAGTATGGGATTGGAATATTCTGTGCAGTGAATTTGTAAACAGGCCGGGAAAAAACAAGTAGTAAAATCTGTAAAAGCTATAGTTATGTGATGCAGCATGTCATTGTGGTCTGTGGCTTCCTCTTAAATTCTGTCACATCATGGCTGAGAAGTCAAATCTGCCCTTCTGATTTCTTCCCCATACCTGTTGAGCTGGTGGCTGGCATGTTTTCCTTCTGGGCAGTGTGAGGTAGCAGCAAAGGCCAGGAGAAGGAGGGGACTGGGACACACAGTGAGCGGGCAACAGGGGATGGCTGAACAGCTGTAGTGGGTGGAATGGTGGCAGCAGTCAATGAAAGCAGAAAGAAAAGGAAGGAGCAGCCTGCCAAGAGGGTTTCAGAATGACAGAAGGGATTTGCATAGGCCAGTGGTTCCTGTCTTTTCTGTGGCTTAGACGTACTTGAGGAATTTGGCATTGTGTTTTGTTTGACTGAGCTCAGCTCCTCCTCTCTCCTGTGCGTGGAAATTCCCGCTGTGTCTGTGTCCCCAGACCACCCTGTGCCTGCCATTTCTATCCTCAAAAAGGCCAGCAGACACTGGACATGGCTGCAGATCGAGACAGGGTAGTTCTGGCAAACTTTATTCCCTTGAGCTCTGTTGCTTGTCAATTCTGTGTTCTCGCTTCAGCAAGAACTACATATCTCATTGGGAGCTGCTAGGAGAGACCACACTTTGTGGTGTTATCTTTGCTATTAATAGACTCTTCCAAGTGGATGGAGGTGCTGCTGTCTTCCTTTACTGAGGACACATCCTGTTCAGAAGCCAAATTGTTTCTTTTCATCTCAGACACTGGGATCATTCATGGAGAATGCACTACCACAACACTAGGTGTCTTGCCACAGGCAGGTAATGACAAAAATGGAATATATGACAGCAGTCAGCTTTGGGAAATTGAGAAACATGTTCTTAAACCATGGATGTCAATGACAACCAGAAGAGATAATATTACCACTGCTGCTCCTAATAACAGAGATACGGGCAACAAAACAAGGTATAGCGTGCCTCTCCTTTTCAGCAGCTGTACTTCTCAGCAATTTCACTATATCAGCTTTTTTGTTTCTGTCTCAAGAAATGTAAATAGCTTCAGTATGTGAGCCGAAACCCTGGGTCTCGCTATAATGGTATTTCCCTTGATTTACAAGCACTCTGAGGGCTTTAGTTACCACCAGATTAGGCTACAGGATCTGCAGCTTCTTAGAGCTTGATTTGATTTATTTTATATGTCAATTTCCTCCTCTCCAGTCCACCTTTGTTGTCTTCAGCCTAAATTGCACACTACTATTTAATATGGGTGGTGTGTAGTGTAGTATCACTGTTCACTCATTGCTAACTCCTTCAACGTGCAGCAGGGTACACCCTGGAAGTGGGCACACCCTAGAGAAGCACATCTGCCTTCCACAGCTTCAGCTCCAACTCAGTTAATAATAAATCTGTACTGACTTTTCTTGGTTTCATACAAATACTATCATTTATCTCTGTCTCTTCAGATCCGACATAAGCAAGAACACCATTTCTTGGGAAATGTCATGCTTTTGGTGTCTGGATTTTCACCCAGGCCTGCTGATCTCCCTTGTAGTACATGATTCAGTGTCTATCAGTCAGCCCCAACTATCCAAATTAAACTAGGCAAAATAATGGACAAATTCTCTTTGAAATCTGACATTCAACCTTCTTTTATCTTCATTCAAGAAAGCACAAGAACCTACTGACAGAAGGGGAGGGGAGGGAAAGAAAACTTGTTTGGCTCAGTTTTGCTCTTTCTCAGTCAAGCATTGAAAACTGTTGTTCAAAGTACGCTGAGAATTAGAGAACAGCAAATTTGTGCAATTGAAAACAGTTATGTAAATTGAAATGCCAAATTTCATGTGCCAGATGCAATATGAATTCACTGTAGGGCAAGAACTATCATTAGAGCTCCCTAGGAAAGGAACTAGAATAGCAAAGTAATGATTTTAGGGTAATATGCTGATGTTATTTGAAAGCTGGGATTGGGATGCAAACATTTGTGCAGCATTTTGTTTCATGCAGTCCCTTGTTAATGCATCTGGTATTCATTTTAACACTGCTAATCCTAATGGATTCATTTAGCACTGGTGGATGTCACAGGCATTTCCTGTAGGTGTTGGGCTACAATGAAGAACTTGATACTGGACACTTGAGGTGTTAGCACAATTCCTTTGATTATGGAATTTTTTTCACAAGCTGTCACAATAAAATTCCTCCTGGTATGTGTTAGCAGAAGCAGCTGTATGCAGAGACCATTGTATCAGCAGTATTTGAATAATGTCATGGCCGTGGGGATTCAAGCCTAATAGGTAAAACATTCCATTACCCTGGCAGTAAGGGGAATTTGAAAGTGTTTCAGAAAAGCAGTCTTGGTTGCATACAGAGATACAGAAAATGGCCAGGTTTTGTCAAAGTGGGAAATTTAATTAAAAAAAAGCAACAACCTGCAGTCAGTCAGCATTCAGTTTATCCAGATGAAATTTTTCTGGTTTTTGTGTGGAGAAAAAGGACATGAGTGGGGCAAGGGGGCACTGTGGTTTGTTCAGCTGGATGCTTGCTTGTTGTCTCTCCAGAAACTGTTCTGTCGATCTTATACATTTGCAGTTTGTAGTGGCATTTGTTCAAGAATTAGCATTGTCTTGAAAGATTTCCAAATGCTTGACTTTATAACAAAATAAAAAAGGCTTGCTAAGTGATTACTTTCAGGTTTCTTGGTGGGGTATTTTGAGTTTTTGTTTTGTGGTTTTTGTTGTTTTGGGTGGGATTTACACTATGGCCTAGGAATGTGTGATGGAACTAGATCAAAATGGACTGGAATATTTGATTATATGGTTTGAATTATTACTAAACTGAAAAAAATACTTTCATGGTAGAGTTGTAGCTTTTAATATGTAGGTTTGTCTCACATATCACTGCATGTGATCTATAGCATAGTACCTTCAAATTAATTCTATAAAAAATTCTGCTACTTCTTTTCTCCACTGCAATAAAATAAATGCAGAAGAATGTCTCACAACTCTGTCCTTGTCTAATATGTCAGCATTATACTATCCAGCTCAATAAAGTGTCTCACCAACATTAAATGTGAAAAGTAAGGCTTCACATCAACATTGGGATAACGCAGACTCAGATTACTGCAAGTGAATCTGGCTCTTAAAACATTTTATTCTGATTCAGCTGCATCCAATTTTTCAGAATTAGTGTTTGCATCCATCTCCTCCTGTCAGAACAGTAAGGGAGTTACTTTGTAAGTACTGGTCATGTATAAAAGCCTACTGAGTGCTCACATCAAGACGTCTAAAAGGGTCAGAGAAGATGGAAGTCTGTTTCCACAGCTCTCTATCTTCCAACAATTGCACTAGCTTGTGGAGAAGATGGAAACACTTTTCAGAAGGGTGGACATAAAGGAAAGTTATTCTGATATTGTATCTTTAGCCAGGACTGAGGGAAAATCCAGTATCTCCAGTGGCAGGAAAAATCATTGCTACAGATGAGGTGTTTCTGGTAGCTTAGTTTGTCATGTAGGAGGTGCTATAGCTTTGTGGTAGCAAAACTCTTTGTCAGCAACTGCTATGAACCCAGCAGCAGTGTCTGGGAGCACAGCTGCAAGGAGCAGCCTGCAGCTTCTCAAGGCACCCTGCCTGCCAAGCAGATCAAATCACCATGAAAGAGACTCATTCTCTTTAAATGTCCGTGATATTGCTTATATAAAATAATCCTAAATGTGAATTCTACTGCTTTTGTCACTGTGACTGCTGAGAGCTGAACTAATTTATCATCCCTGCAGTCACTCATTTATCTGTTCAGAAAGGGGAGTTAAGTGGACTCTTGCAGGATTGAAATCAGTAGTTTATGTTCTCTCTGGTTCATGTCAGCATTTCGAGTTTGTTTTTCCAGAAGCTCATAGAAAGGTGGTCCCCTTGAAATTTAGGTCTCACTGTTTTACTTCCAAAATCATAAAACTCCAACTGCCTTCACTCATGTCTTTTTTGCTAAAGTCATACTGTGAAAAAAGATCTATAATAATGCAGATACAGCAGCTGATGACCAAATCAACCCTATAATCCACAGCTAATTGATTCCTGCTGATATGAAATAATGGCTTTCTGAATATGTTATGCCTTTCTTACAGAACTACTCTTTGGGATAAAGGATAAGTTTCACTCATCATTTTCTATCTGTCTTTGCCTTCCCTCTCCAACTCCAGTCTTTTTTTTAGTCCATGCTGAAATATCAGAAAGCAAGTCTAATGTAAACAAATATCTATTGAGACATCGGTGGTTTTGTATAACTGTTTTATGACTGACTCCCACCACCTGCCTTTCCCCAGCTCCTTGATTAAAGACTACAGTGTATACAGTTGCATTTTCACTTGAAGGAAGATTATTTCCCATGACTCTAGATTATTATAGCATTGAAATAATGAGATGCTATTGCCTGCTAAAAATCACTTTTTACCTCCAGGCTACTTTTCACCCTCTTGGTCCCCTGGAAAATAGCTGAGGTTGTAGAAGGAAATTTTGCATATCTCACATGGCTTTCATTGACAGAGAGGAAACTTGGGAATGTACTTATTTTCTTTTTTTCTTTTCTTTTTTTACTGAGTTACAACTCAGGTCGCCTGTTAATGGGCTGTTGCCAGTGTTAGCTCTGACTTAAAATATGTGAAGCAACTAAAGTAATTTCTTACCACTGAATTTTGTCAAAATGATTTGGGGAGAAGGGACCTTTTTGTGCCTCTTACATTTCCTTTCTGTTCCAATCCATCTATTAAGGTGATACCAGATAAAAGATCTTCCCCGTCTTCATTTACTTGAGAAACTCTGCACAATACATGATTTCCATGGAGTAATTTCAACAACCCAACATGTATTGCTTTCCACGTATAAAGTCTCGTGGCCTGCCATGTCATAAGAATGTCGGGTCTAGGCTTGTAGGTTTTCCTTGCAGGGCTGTGTTTCAGGATTATGTCCCAATACATGCAGATAGTACTAAAACTGATGCCATCAATGAACCCTTTCCTTTATAAAGTACTGCTTCTCTAGGTAGGTATATTGCTCTTTCTTGGAAATCACATTACCATAGAGATAAATAAAAACATCTTATATGTTACATATTAAAAATGATTATTAGCCAAATATGTTTCAGACACTCATAGTATCATTCTTTTTATAGCACTTCTAATGCTAACAATAAATTTCCACTATTTGGGCAGTTTAAAATATATGATTTTTCTCATAGTATGTGTTCTACTTAATTCTTGATATTATCAACTTTTCTTACTCAGACTTCCAAAAGATCTCTTTGGATGCTCAGTTCAAAGGTAAAGGTCCTTGCTTCCACCACAAAGTTACCTGAGTAGAATGGACCCAAGAACATTTTTAACTATCTGTAAGACAGATTGGTTACATGTTGTGTTCTGGACCTGCAGTGTGGATCAGGCCTGATAGTTTTGTACTGCATAACTCTTTTCTGGGTATGATTTTCTTTTTTTGGCCTTCATATCATTAAACACCAAGGCAAGTGATTGACAGTTATCCAGAGTTTGTCAGAAGAGAGATTCTCAAAGGAATTCTGGCTGCTTCAAAGGAACAACATTTACAGCTTGCTGCAAAAAGATTCATGGAGTTCCTTTAAATGAGCTGCTGTGGAGTTCTTTAGGAAATATGATCGTTCCATGATCATCAAAAGCCTTAGGCAAAGGCTGGACAACTCCTTTGTGTTCTAGCTTTGCCATGAAGGTCATACCACACACGAGTTTTTCGACTGATGTACCATTGACTGATGTTCCCTTTTTAGTACTTCAAACAGAATATAGTATCTGTGTATCTGTTTCATAAACTCAGGTGTCTGTTTAAGCTGTTAGAATCTGTGGCATATACTACACAGCTGTTGCCTATAGATGACCTTAAAAAAGCTTTATTTTAATCACAAGAAAAGCATTGACATTCTTCAGAAAATATTGTATTACTATTGTTGCTTCATGCAATTAGCAGATGAGTCTTTGGCTTTATCTGTTAGATGCAGCAGAAGTAGCTTCACTTCTCTAGGTAGAAAAGTCTGTCAGAGTGATGATCTGAAGCTGAAAACTGCAGTTCATCTGTCAGTTGTATGGACTAAACCAACTGAGAAAGGTAGAAATGAGACTAATCTTGTGTATTCCTCTCTTTGGATAGTCAGATTTTCAGTTCTCCTGCTAGTTATCATGGTCTAAAGAACACATAAACAGGTATGATGTCAAATAGGATGAAATATTATGAAAAATCCAAGTGTTTTTTTCTTCCAAACAAAATGATCGTGTTGTTACCTATTCTGGTGGCATAGGGAGCTTCCTGGTTGTCCTCACTGGGATATAAATTGAAAACTTTTTGTGAAGTATAATTAATGAATGTAACTTTCAGAAAGCTTTTAAATGCCTAGGATCTGAATTATATCCAGAATACGTTGTAGACAGCATGATATAATGATATGTTCACCATGCTGTTGATGGGACTTCTGTGTGACCACGGCAGGACCTCACTCTTTAGGGTGGTTCATTGTATAATTTTCATGTATTTGCCATCAGTGTCATTCTGCATTTCTTCTTTGTAGAAAGAATACACACACTTATGTGTCCCTGCACCTGCACATTTCCAGTTTCACCTTCACAAAACACACTTACTGCAAAGGTAGCCCCACAAACATGGATTAAGAAAGGATATTAACAGCTGTACTTTAAAGCCGGCTGCTCTCTCTCGTTATGGGTCAGGTGGGAAATTATAAGAATTGATTCATTGCAAACAGCTGTATTTGTGAAGGAAAAAAACACAAAACAAAACTACCTGTGCTGGCATATATCCACTGTATGCCAGTTAAAGCACAAACATGTGCTAGTCACCAGATCTTAATTAGTTTTATGTTCCTAGTTTGAGTGTGCTAGCATTTTCTGCAGCTTAGATTATTTTTCTTCACAATTTTGAAATTAGGCCTCGGCCCAATAAATCAATACCTAAGGGAGAAATAAATAATTATCTTATAAATTTAATCAATGATAGTGGTTGTTAATGTAGTTGGTAATGATAAATGTTGAAAGAACCAAAATTATTTCATTTATAATTTTTCAGTTCTTAGTTGAGAAGATACAGATAATTAATATTTCACAAATCAAGCTTTTCTTTCCAGTCTTGCTAACAATTTAAATTAAATAGCTGTTAATTTAAAATGTAAAGGTAAGGCAGGAAAGAGAACACGGATGTGACCTCAGCATGAGACTCAGCATCATATGGAGGCTATTGCAGTTGTACTGACACTGGGAGTAAGCAGATGTTTCAACCTTTCTGAACCTGGTTGGATATTTTTAACCAATTAATTTACATAGAGAATGAAACCGAAATAGTCATGCTATTTAGACTCATATGGATTGCAAGTGATCTCTGAAGAGCAGAGAGCCCAAACCTTGTTCAAAGAAGGGCAAACTTCAGGTCGCTCATGGATCTCTTCAGTGAAATTTTTAAGAGTCATAAAATTAATTCAGAACAAAAATAAAAGTATTTTAATGTCCACAAGTCTATTAGGTAAATTTTGTTATCCTTTCTGAAATTGTCTGGTTTCTTTGATAATAAAGAGCAAATTATAAACATTAACTCATTAGATTTTCTTTATATTTTTTATTTAAAAATTGAAAAATAAATACCTCAGTAAAACTCTGATATTTCATATAAGAATAACTTGTATTTTGCCATCTTAATTGAAATAGAACTACATTTCTTGTTCTCCAGTTAGTTTTTCTGTCATATTGAGATTTGCCAAATACAACCACTACCAAAAAACAAAGATAACTTATCTTTCAAAAGCAGCAGCAGAAACTGTACCTTATATATCATAAAGAAGAAGCAGACAGCTACACATATTCTACCTTTGCTTCCATTTGTAAAGAATGGTAAATTAAGTATTATGAAAGGTGAATACTTTTCAGTAGTAAGAGTATGGTTTTTGAACATAGATTCATATCTCTCATTTTGAGTAGTCCTGTCCAGTGCAGTCTGTGCTTTGAAGTGTAGGTTTTTATTTTAGTATAGAAAATAATATACACACAGGAAAATTATCCTGATTGAAATTAATCACAGGAGCTGGATATAGTGAAAGGGAAGAAAACCATTGGAAGCATTTTTCTAAGCTTGCCATTCTCTGCTGCTTGAAGGTGTGGGAGTGGAGGATTGGTGTAATACATTCTTGTTAAAGGAAGCATGGAAAATAAAATAACCTCCGTCTTCCATAACAAATAGTTGGCTAGCAGGTATTTGGTAGTTCACAGCATCGGAGAAGGAATTAGGAGCCTGAAAAACCTCCAAAGCTAACTTCCAGGTCAGAACCTCTTCCTGGCACTTGGGGAGTCTCAAACTGGAATCGCTTCTGATGATTCCCTGGGATGGGAGTAGGAGTGGAAAGCATCCTCTACTCAATCTCTACTAACTGAGTTCACTCATGTAAGTGAGGAGCAGATTTTGTTCTGCCTGGTTGCAAAACCTTCAGGAGCTTTTTAAATCTCTGTGTTTGGGCATGTGGTCTCTGCACAATGGTGTGTGTGGAACTTGTTGCTCTGCATTCGTGACACGTTCAGCTGCATCCTGTACTGTCAGAGCACAGGTCACTGGAGCCTGCCAATTAAAACACATTGCTGGTGTTGACACACTGCACTAAAACGTTCTGGGATGGGACTCTGAAATTTCTTCAGTCCTGAACTGTAAACTGTGAGGAATTATTATGCAGGGAAGCAGGTAGAGTACACTCCTGAATGCTCAGGTATGCAAAGATTTTCGTAAGACACATTGTGGTTGCAGTTCCCTGTCACAGCTTTCTCAAAGCACAGGGTCACCTACTGAACTATGAAGAGACATTTTCTACAAAAGTTTCCCTAGAGTGGCCACTTTTTTTGCTTATCCTTGCTCCTTTCCCATATTGTACAAACATGTCCTGAACACACAAGCTCTCACTGCAGAAAGACTTTAGAAAGTCTGCCACACTTTGTTCTGGTTTTGAGGACACTGTTCTCCTCCTCTGAGTTTCATGACCTGGCATTCAAGGTTCAGGAATTTGCTTGTTATTTTTCCTTGTTTGACGTAAGTTAGTAGAATATTATTTTTTTCCTAGGAAAACTGCTTTGCCTTGGATAGGATCCCTCAGAAAATAAACTTACGCTAGTATTTGGCAAAGTTGGTAATAAAATGGCTTTGTTCTGAGAACTTTTCATCCCCTGATATGAATAGAGATTTCTTTATTGGTTATTTGGCAGTAACCAGGGGTCTCTCTTTCAGGAATACAGTCATTTTTCTTAGAAACTTAATAGCTGTTGGAAAAGTTATTTGAAGTTTGGTTTGGAGTTTCATTTTGCTGGTTGGAGAGACTATTTTTTCTTACATTGTTGTGAAAATAGTTGGCCAGATTTATCTCTGGCATTTCTCCACTGAGATCAAACTCTCTTTCCTCCCTCCATTCCTTCTAGCAGGTTGTACAGAATTATATCTGACAGTGAGTTTATGGTACTGTTTTCCCAGTTCAGGATATTTAGGGCATACTTAAAATATTCTTTTCCCCTTTTTAGCCAACCAGCACAAGGAAAGATAGCATGCTAGTTAGTAGAGCACTGGCTTCCTCACTGACTTTGTGACAGGATGATGGAGTTGAAAAGTGTTCCTTTCTGGGAATCTGTTACTATTTAGATGTGTCTCCTGCTGCTGAGAACTTTAACTGTCTTCTTACTAAATCACATTAAACAGTAGGGCCAAAATGGTGGGAAGGAAAGTTAGATAGCTGTATGGCTTTTTTCCATCAAGTAT
The DNA here is from genome assembly GCF_021018805.1 of Prinia subflava. NCBI lineage: Eukaryota > Metazoa > Chordata > Aves > Passeriformes > Cisticolidae > Prinia > Prinia subflava. The sequence continues at coordinate 113,090,657 of NC_086247.1, read as the reverse complement.
AGTTGCATTTGTAACATTTCACTTTATAACAATAGGACTTTTTTGTTGTCATTTTTAGTAAGTGGAAGAAACATAGTGAAACTTTTGACCCCTTCAAAGTAAATTGGAGATTTGGGGGTTCTGCATTCTTAATTATTTAATCCTACTGGATGGATTTGTAAATTTGTCTGTGATTCAAAGAGTACACCAAATCCTCTTATTTCATTGTATTTGGAAGGAGCACAATTAGATTATTAACCATTAACAAAGCAACTGCTATGCCCACAGTGTTATTTTATTTTAAATTCCTCCTATTCAAATTCTGTGTGAGTCTATTCCATGCTAATCTATTGCATTAAAAAATACACAGGAGAAAGGAGTGAGGGAAGCCAGCCAAGAAATATTGGGCCTGAATATTATCCTTTGAATCTAATTATTATTCAAGAGTGGCACGAAGTATGATTGCATAACGTTACATGCTAGATCTAAAGTTTAATCCTAGCTTGTAAGTATCCTCTGTGAAAATTCAAATTTTTTCTTTACCTCAAGTGGGGAAGGACATGGGTTTCTTTTTTTAGACATAGTCACACATTTCAGCAGCCACAACATCTCACCTGCAAAACTGTTTCCTTTCCACAGAGATGGTCTTGTCCCCCTCCACGGAAAGTACAACTGACTCATAAACCACAGATGCTAAAATCATTGCTGCAGTGCACAGCTAATTGTCATCTTTCTTCTCTACTAATACTGCAGAAACAAGAGGGGTGAGCATAGTTGGAAAAAAGTTTGCCCATTTAGTAACAATAGAGGAAAAGACCACTCTGTAGTAATCCCAAGAATATTTGATAACATTTGACCAGAAAGAATCGTGTTTATGTACTTCAAAGAATTATAGGCTTCTGCACATAAACAGGACAGCCATGTAGTTGTGTTTACCTGATGATAATTTTAAATCTTTTGATTAAGGAAGAGTGATAACTGGCGTTTTTAAAAATGTTTCGTAAAGGTCTGCAAAGTTTTCCTCATGTCATGTGGATCAGTTATCAAATCCCCCTTAAAAATTTGTGTGTGTCAACTCTACACCCTCAAAGTGTGCAATTTATAGAGTAAAAGCTCATTTCTTTGTTCACTCTCTCATGCTACTTGGCTTATAGTCACCTGAGAGATTCCCTTGATCACTATTTTGCTCCTAATACTTAGTCCTTTTATAATTTTAGTGGTTGCATGCATTGGTGTGTTTTTCTCTCTACTTAGAAAATCCTTCCCTTCTAGAACTGTAGCTTTTGCTTGTTAGCCAATCCCCCCTGTTCAAAACAAGGCTGATCATCCTGCCTCTAATGACCATTTTCAAGACACTGCATAATAGTTTTCTTTGATTATTTTGATACTATTATTTGATTACAAAGGAAATTTGGTTACTCCCAAATGCTGACAAAACATAAGTTTTAACAAAATGGTTAGTAATTTTTCTCAGCTCTTCAAAGCTGTTGTCTTGCAGAGCAGCAATTCCTATTACATAACTGGACCAAAAATGCCAAATATCTGAACAGCTGTGTCTCATATTCTCCATGATGGAAATCGTGGGGAGTCTGCAGCAGATAATAATAGGAAGGGTATAACTGTATCTTTACCTGAGATAGGAAGAGTGGGATTTAACCACAGATAAAAAGCTTGAACTGTGGTATTTCATGCATCTCTTCCTTTCATAAAATCAGATGATCAGACCCCCTACACCCTCCATAGCCCTCCTCATATGGCTGAGTCAGGATACACAAAGCTAAACAAAATATTTGAATAAGTATACATAGAGCTAAACAGAAAGAGCTGGCTTCCTTTGAGGAAGTGTTATAAAATCAAACCTAAAGTAGCAAGAAAATAAAAATCTCTCTCCAGCACAATCCAAAGTTGACATGAGATTATAAAAACTCACGTATTTAGTCCAAGACTTTTACTTTTGTAATAAAATAGCTTTCTTGGTCCGTGTCAAAAGTTGAGCTTGAAATGTTATTTACTTGTATCTATAGTTTATTAGTTGAATGAGCAAAAAAAAATTGAAATAAATAGAAGTTCAAAGAAACACATTCTGCCTGTGTTTTGCTTTGGTTTGGGTGTTTTTTTTATGTTGGCAGGTATAGGGAATTCTTTTGCAGATGTTGGCAATACTGTAAGACAGGTGATAAAACTAAATGTGGAAAATTGCTGCATAGTACAAAAAAGTAAAATTGGAAATTGTTTCTGTGACATTATGCTTCCAGTAGAGTAATATTCCATATGAGTTTATTTGAAAGCTTTATTGTCATTGCACAGCTTTTTAAAATGAATTACACACACACACACACACAAGACAAATTGTCTAGGTGTTTGTTATTATGAACAAACAAACATGTGAACTTATTTAAAATTGCTTTATGCTGGAGGAAAATAATAAAAGCATTGGTGATGATCAGGATAAAAAGTACAAAAGAATGACAGGAATAAAAACTATCAGGAAAATTTGTTCATGTAAGGCTCTTTTTACTTTTGCAACTAGATATTGCAATATGTTTGACTGTTCTGAAGTTTTAGCTGTTCTTAAGTGGCTTTAAGAATTACTTTCTAAATGTTGCTCGTTGGCTGCACGTTGCTCAGCTCTTTCCACCTCGTTGGACCACCAGTTTCTTGGCTATTAGGGGCCTTGGGAGAGACAGGGGAGGGGTTCTTCACTTGTATATCAGTTTTTGTAGAGGGGCACTCCAGAGTTCTTCAAACCCCCGCTCCGTGAGCTCAGCTTTCTCGTCCCTCAGTGCTGGTGCTGACTGGCAGAGCAGCCCCCTTGCCATCATGGTGTCTGAAGTTACTCTTGGCAGGAGTTGTTTTAAATTCTTAAGTGAAATTGCAGTGTCTAATTTTCTGAGGAAGCACTAATGGCGTACTGAAAAATGTCCTGCACAGATTAAAAGGGACTTGTGCAACCCCACGTACCAACAAGTGGAATCCCACTGGGAATTGCCGGGAATAAACCATTGACAACATCATGGAGTCATGATGCATGATGGTTGCCTAAGCCTAAATATGAAACCTTTGAAAAAATGGGCTGGTGTTACAGAAATTATAAGACTGTATGGAAACTATAAATATCAGAGGGGAGAAAAAAATTTCTTTAATAAGCAGTTTTTCAGCTTCTGTGATCAAGAGTCATGTTAGAAACTCAGCAGTCTGTGAAATTTGTAAGTCTCATTTGATGGAATTGGCATAAATTAATCGATGTTGGCTTTTTTAAAACATATTTTTAATATATAAATACTTTTGTTTATTATGTTCCAAGTCTTTGTTTCATGAGGCAATCGGAAGAAATATAAATGACCAAGTATAAAGAAATTTGAGGATAATTTTCATACCAAGGTGAAACTGTCCTGTGTAAAAGTTGAGAAGTGAGAGTGCAAGTACTTGAAACATGGGCAGAGGATGCTGGAACATGAATGTGGGTTGAAGTGGCAGTTCACAAGTGTATGTATGAAATTCTAAGTGTTTTTCAAGAAATATAAGGTGCCTTTCATTTTTCACTAAATACTTCATCACTACATGAATTCTTCAGGGTGGAAGAGTGTAAGGAAGCAGTGATAGTTGTTTGGGGTTTTTTTAATACCAGCCTCCTATGTCTTTCATCCAGTCAAAAGTTTTCGATGTGGTTTAGTTTCACTATCCATGAACAATGTCCCACTCACAGCTTGTCTTTTTTCTGATGTTTCAGAGAATCAGAGTGGTTTGTGTTGGCAGTGTGAGCAAAACTAAACAGACACTATACAACACAACGAGGGAATAAGAAGAGTGTTGGTACAGTGGGCATAAGAAATAACTCTAGGACACCTCTAGCCATCATTTTGTATTTAAAATCACACTAATTTATCACAAAAGATGCTCCAAAAAATGAAAATTCCAACATTGGCTCTATGGGAGACTCCATCATCATTGTTGAAGTTGCAGTATTTTTCTGAGGGAGGTTTGTAGTACATCAATTAGAGTTTTATTGAGTCAATAAGAATTAGCCTTTATTTGTTTTGAGGGAGAGATTTTGTCCGTCTCTATAGCTGAACAATGAATATACATATATTTTTTTACAATTACTGTGAATAGCAGAAGCGGTATCTTATATGCATTTGAGTTAAACAAGCTTGTGGGACTATAAGCAGACTACCTACCTAAGGTAGCTATTGTAACTGTTTCTCCTTGACTGTGGAAAGCATCTGTCTTTGACTCAGGAGGCCTGAATCATTCACCATTCTCTTAGCACCAGACTTTAGATTAAATCTCCCGTAGGCATTAACTGTAGAAATATGGTATGTGTTTACAAGAGTAATAAAGAACGGTGGTTGTATTTATAGAATGGTTTGGGTTGGAAAGAACTTCAGAGATCATCTAACTGCAACTCCTTACTTCCACTAGACCACATTGCTCAGAGTCCCATCCAGCTTGGACTTCAACCCTTTCAAAAATGGGACAGGCACTGCTTTTCTGGTCAACCTGTGCCATTGTTTCACCACCTTCGCCAGTAAAGAATTTCTTCCTAATTTCTAGTCCAAACCTGCCCTCTTTGAGACCATTCTCATGTGTCCTGTCACTACAGGCCATTGTGCAAAGTCCCTCTCCAGGTCTCTTGTAGGTCCCCTTTAGGTACTGGAAGGATAAGTAACGGGTTAAAGAAAAGTGTTTCTAATACTTTATTTCAAAACCTTCTGGAGACCTTGAGGGACCATTCTAGAAATAATAGGATCATTGCAAAGACCACACTTTATAGCACTGCTATAATAATATCAGCCAGTCTGTATGTTTTACATTTGTTCTGAAATGATGTTGATAGTGGTGGGCCGAAGACTGCCAAGGTTAAATTTTGCCACAGAGCAGCAAGAGCAGGGGTGAACATCCGTTGTCTCTCAGTTCTCTGACAGTACAAATCAGCTCAACTCTGAGGTTTTTTTAAACCCCTTCAGGATTCAAACATCTCCATGGAGAATGCTTCCAGTTGGCAGCAGTGTCCACTGATGCTGATATTGTTAATAATGCTTTGATGGTTAAAAAGGTATGTGTGCTAATAAATCCTAGGGGTCACGGAGCTGAAAAATTTCAGAAAATGTATATTTATGTGAACTTTTGGTGTCAATCAAAAACATATGCCTTTCAAACTCTTACACGTGGGGTGTTCAGAACATTCAGATCTGATAAATTTGATTATCTTTTGAGGACTTCCATTTAGAGGATGTACTGTAGAAATACAAGTAGAAAGCATGGATTATAGTTACTTCCAGCTCTGCTGGTCTTTGTTTTAATAAATAATCAGTCCTCTGAACAATTAAAAGTATGGTAAGAAATAAATTGATGCACTGAAGAAACAGTTAAAAAAACTTCTAAAAAAGGGACCTTTTTTATGCAAGGATGTGTTTTTTGTTCCACTATATAAAATGGAACCTGGACAACATTGACCATATACTGACAGCCATCTTCAATCTTGTCTAAGATGCAGTTTAACTGCTAGAGAAAAGTAAAATACTCTCCTTTTTTTTTTTTTTTTTTTTTTTTTTTTTTTTTTTTTTTTTTTTTTTTTTCTCTCAAATCAGCAATGTCACTATGATCCCCAGGGTTACTATTCTCACTAATATGATGGTGTAAGAACAAAACTGGTAATATAGAAGGATGGAGAAGTTATTTGTCTGTCCTAGACAGGGGGAGAGAAATAACCCTGGCTTTGAAGCATCTACTCTCCTAGAAGAACAATCTTTTATATGGCTCATAAAAAGAGAGAAGTACCATCCAAAGAGTGCTACTGCTCTTATGGAGTTTTAAGGGGCTTCTGGAGCAGAGACAGAAAACCAGGGAGAATTCAGACAAGGCAATTTTGAAGCAGCAACTCTTGATATAAACAAGTTGGAGGGGAAGGCTTGGGTGAACTTGATCTTACTGTAAATATCTTTGATCATGCACCCAAACCTTGGGAAAGAACTGAGTCCTTACTTAGCTTAGCATGTTGACAAGGTTTTAAAAAGGAAGTGAAAGGTAATTGCTCACACATGGCACAGTGATTGGTGATAATAGGAACTGTAGTTTCAGCCTCACAGAAAAACTCAACTCTAAGTGTTAGGTTTGTGATAATTCACAGGGAACTAAATGCTTCCCACAAAAAAAATACAATTTTTAAAGTCTTAAATTCAAGTTAAATTCCATACTTTTACATCACGCTTCTTGTGATTGTTGACTTCTGTTAAACACTTTAATTAAGCGGTTGAAAACAATCTCAGATAAAACCACATACTGATGCAACTCCAAGACCCCTGTAGTAGCTCACTTCGGGGTGGAAGGGGAAAGAAGGTATGGGGGTACTTTGGGAATGACGCTTTTTTCCTGAAGGAAGACGGGCAGACCTTGGAGGGCTACTTTGGGTGACTCTTCAGGAAGCTGCTTTGAAGAGTGGAGATGGTGATGATCCATGGTCATGAAAGGAAACATTCAGTGTTACAACCCATTGGCCTTGCTGCCTCTCTGGCCAGCAGCCTTGCAGCTCTGGGCCATGGCATCCAGCCCTGCTGCCTCCCAGAGCAACAGATACTGCACAGAGTGTAGGTGGTGCTGGCTGCCTGTCCTGTGATGCATGAAGTACCTGCATTGGCATAAAATTGCTACAAGACTAGTGATTTATAGCTGCAAGCACTTAATAATGCCCAAAGCATTTTGTGAATTAGGTGGAAAGAGTAAACCAACAGCTTGCATTTTGCAGAGTGGGTAGAACTGCTTCAACAACAAATGGCTTCAGAGCATATTAAAAGTATAAACGCAACTTAAAGGGACAGGCGAGTGGAGACAAGAGTGAGTGGGAAATAATGTCTCTGTCTGTTTTTAAACAAAATAAAGTGATAGTGGGAGTAAAAAATGAGTAAATAAATAAAATGCCATGAGAAGGGTCAGACTTCTCATAAGTAACACCTACAAATCATGTGTTAGGTCTCTTCTGCATATCTGAATTCATGAATAAAATGTTGTAATTCAAGAGTACTAAGATTAAAAAAACCCCAACTAATAAAGCATAGTTTAAATCTCATAGTTTAAAACTCTGGACTGGAGGGAGACAAATTTATCCTTCCAACTTTTAATATGTTTCCTTCCCCCCCATCAATTTATTCTCAACCTATGATGGCAAATGCAGAATGAATACATTCAGCTTTTAAAAAACACAGATCAGTCAATACTATGCAGAAACACCTACTGCTGTGTGTTAACAGGAAAATGTCTTCTATTAGTCATTTAGTAAATTGTCCTGAACTAGAAAGCCTACACAAAATCTAAACATTTCATCTGATTTCTGACTGATGAACAAGACTTCATCCAGACCTCTTTTTAATCTGTTTTGATTCTCTTTCCTCTCAATTATTTTTTTAGACTAGCATCTCCTCGATAGTTATTGGTCTGTCAACATCGACCTTATAAATTTTTTCAGGGCTTTGTAGTTCATTTGTGTGAAAACTCATTTTAGTCCAAAACCTGACTCAATACAGCTGAGCCTTTGGCTTTGCACTGCCCTGCTGCTGATCTCAACATTTATTCTTGGAGTCTCCTAGGTTCAGTTGGCATCAAGGAGTTAAGGTCTACACTCAGCCTGGGTAGAAAAAAAAATATAGTCAAAAATAGAAATTTGTTTTAATAAGCTGCTTTAACGCTTTTCTAGATTCATGCACTTTTAATACTAGTGAATTAGCATGAATTTTCATTCTGAGATAATTTTATTTAGGGCTGTCTTATTTCTCTGAAGCGTTGAAATCTGTCTGCTTTTCTGAAAAGTTAAAGTCATTTTATAGAATAGTACAATATAACAAGTATAATTTACTGTAGGTATGTATGTATTTGTAGTTTACAGTTATTTTTATTATCTGGATTATTGGATTAAGTCATTAAGGTTTTACGATATCGTTGAGGAATCTCTCAGGAATTTCACACATTCAGAATTAAATCATCACTTCAGTTCCTAATTTAGTGTATGTTCCAGCTTTTTAATAGCACCTAGTATTTGTGCCAGGGACTGAACAGAAATTTTAGGGGATTCAGAAAGAAATTTCTGCCTTGGCAATGTTGCTTCCTATATTTTTTATCCCACTGCTGGCGGGGAAATAGGAATTATCAGTATTTATATTAAGGCAGCTTTTCCAAGCCATTTTTAGTTCATTTGCAGGCCTTTGTTGAAATTAAAGCCTTAAAGATTCTTTATATACAAAAGCTTTGGATCCCATGGTTTATGTTCTGGCGTGCAAGGTGATGTCCAGGGCCACTGCCAATTTTGTTGGTGTATGAGCAGTAGGAGAAGCTCTATTTTAAAAAAAAGATGTGAGATAAAGTCTGAAAGAGAGGAGACTGATAGATGAGCTATCTTCCTCACTTTTAAAAAGAGCTGGCATTTGATTGGTGCAAAATGTGGCGCAACCCTCTTCTCTTTCACTCCCTACTACTCCTAGGCTTTCAGCTGTTTGCCCTCTGTCTGCCTGAGCCAGTGGGTCCAGCAGGGTGGTGAACCCAATTAAAATCCACCACCAGGACATGGAGGCAATTCTGGCTCAGGGCGGTGAATGCACAACCTCAGCTCTCTAGACCAGGGGCTACAAAACAGGAAAGAGCTTTAATGTAAGGTACAAACAATATAATAAATCAAAATTCTCAGTGGTATTCCTCACTATCTCTTCTGGTTTTCTAGTTATCTGGAACCTCCTTCTGCTGTCACTGACAAGAGGGAATTTTGCCAGTGGCATTGAGAGGAGACAGTTTGCTTCCTTTCTGGTATGGAAATCAGTCCAGTAGTATTTTGTGTTTTGTGTAGTGCTTTGTCCTGAAAGTGCCCTTGAGCATTTCACAAACTATGAATGCAGTCATGGTTTTGCCACAGGCCTTGGGCAAAGCACAGCCCATTGTGTTTGTTGATTCCAACACAAGCTGTTGACTCTCAAGCTGAGAGCTACAAACTGATGCTTTGGTTTCTTCTTGCACCCAATAAACACTGCCTGGGAAAGACTGGATGCCTTGAGAGATTTGGGAACCAAAATGGTCAACAGAGAGTCACCTGCTTAGTTTAATAGGACTGCGCAAAGCACTGCTGTGTTACAGCTTAAAACTTACCCCCTCCATCCATATAACTCCACAGAGACAAAAGACTGACTCCTGGAAACTGCAGCCCACACTACCTTCTTTTTAAGGCAGTTTGCCTGCAACCAGTTAGTCAAAAAATAGTGTTTCCTCTCAAGTGTAGGTTGGTATCTTTTGCAGTAGGGTAATGACAGCGGCTAGAACACCGATCCAAGACAGAGGAGACAGCAGCTGATCCTTGTCTTTGCCTGACTGGTGAAGACACCCACATTTTGCAGAAGTGAGCATTCCATATGGCTCCTGACTAGTGAGAACTCCATATGGCTGATGCCTTCCTTTTCCTGAAGCTGTTCCACTTAAGGGGAATATGTTGCAATTCAGCTGGCCCAGTGAGGGGAAACATGATACTCAGCATAATTTTTGGACACTTATGAGGGAAAAGGAAAGGACTGGGTTTAAGTTACTGCTTTGCAGAGGGTTTGCATTTGACAAAAACCAGCTATGAAGTGCCTGTGCAGACTTTGGAGCAAGACCTGGAACTTGGAACAGTTTTGCCTAATTTATTGTCATCATTACCTAGAGAAACAAAATTCTAGTTTTTCTCCACAGGCAGCATTAAAATCGGTGCTCTCTGCGGTGTGTTAGGTATTTAGGGGTTTTCTGAGAACTAGCTTTTCCATGATGGGAAAGGTAGATGGGCCTGGTGAGAGCATGGATTTAAGGACTACAGTTTTGACATGACAAATGTTTAGGCATGAAACATCTCATTTGAATGTGTATCTAAGCAAAAGAAATTTGATCTTCTCACTTCAGAACTCAAACCTAGGTGTTTCAAGCCTCTGACTAATATTGAGGCATGAGGTCACCCTTCCTCTCCTGCTGTTCCTATCCACTGTTGAAATGTTACTTCCCCAGTAGGATTTGCAGACTTTTAGCTATTAAGGAGGTAGGATGTTGTATCTGCTTGCTATAGGAGTGCAAACATCATAGTTACTTGTATGAAAAACATAGTGGGCTGTCCAATCTTTTAAATTGTTGTGGTCTTAAATTATGCCTATATTCAAAAGACACCACAAGAAAACAACATAACAAAAACTGCACGTGGAGTCCCACCCTCTCACATCGTGTTGGGCAGTGATTCAACACTGACTCAGACCTTTCTACTGAGCCTGTTGGACTATTTCCTGCTGCAGGAAGGAACCTCGGGAAATGGGAACCCTACAATTCCAGGCACAAAGTGGCGGCCTTGGTTCCCCTTTGTGCTTTCAGTGAAGGTCCCATTAACATTAATCAGGGTTAGGCACAAAGCATCCGTGAAACAGTTCAGCAAAATGCTGCTCTTTGTTGGTTTTGATGCCTGCTTTGGGGTTTTTTTTCTGGTGGGTATTTTGAGGATCATTGGGTTTTTCTGTAGGACAGGAAACTGTAAGCTGTTCCCAAAGGAAAGGGAAGGGATGATAGTGCTTGTAGATCAGTCTCAAACACGAGTATCTGCAAATCAGCCACTGAACTGCACAAAGAAGGGGTGAGCTTATGTGTCCATGGCTAAGGAATTTGGCTGATTGTGGGCAGTCCCAGTCCCTTCATTCAGGACTGCCTTTTCCCCAGAGTTTTAACATATTTGAGAGGCAAGACACCAGATTAACAAACCTCTGTGCTTCTCTCCTGGCCCTGGGATCATTATAAAACTCTGCACAGGGACATGGTACCCCTGAAAGGGCAAATTATGCATTCTTACCTCACGCACACTTTGTGAGGATAGGTGCTTTTCTAGGAACTCAGAAGTTTTCTTTGAGTTCTTTAATTTCTATGTTAGGCTACTATTTAAAATCTGACAGCTCATATTATTTATTTCCATCAGAAGCTGAATCTTCAGAAGTGAGACTTGCTCACCTGCTTGAGAAAAACACAGCTTTGTAAGCACCTACTCACAGGAGATTTAATCCCAAGGAAATCCAGGCATCTGCCCAAGCTCAAGCTTTAAAGCTCTTAAGAGATGCAGGATTTCACACAGATCCTGGGGTTGGTGTTTTTTGCTGACTCTCTGTAGAAAGCTCCACCTGCATCTTGATGCCAGGGGTTTATCATTCTGCCTGCACATCATTTATAAGAGTGCCACTACTCAAGCATGAGCTTGGTGTACGTTTTGGAGGGGCACACATCTAAGCATGAGATGTTTTATTTACATGCTACTATGTCCCTATGTCCCTTATTTGATCTGCCCTTTAACTTGTGTGACTCTCAGAACATGTGACATAAATCCTTTCAGTACCTCAGTCTGTCATGTGCTTTTTTGGATGCCCTGCTGTTATCACACCTAGCTTCCATTTTGAATTTTTCAGTCTGAATTGAAAGTTTTTTTAGAAAGAGACCAGATTTTCCTTGTTTTACATTTGATACACACTGAATTTCTATCCTCAGATCTTAACTAGTAGCAGTGCTAATTGTCCACAGGCATATCCTGAGGGCATAAATGCCATTGAGGTTCAGATTGTTTGCCTTTGAAATTGTCTTTAATAGTAACAGAAAGCACTCTGCCTTTTGGAGGAACAAATTCACTTTCTAGGATCACTGTTGTAAAATATGTGCCGGAGGATAAATAGTTGGAATTTCATGTTGCCAAGAGTCATATTAAGCTGCTGGTCCCTGTTCTGGTTAGTTCATGAAAATGCAGCAGAGCACACTGCAGTTCCAATGCCTTTCCTCGATGGTTTGTCATTTTCTGTAGCAAGTCAGCCTGGATTCTGCACTTTCTCTGCAGTCTTAGCTTAAGCAGCTGTTGATGCATCACCAGTGATGACCTCAGCATCATTCCAGGGAAGAGCTGTCAAGATTTGTTTTTCTTCTTCTTCTGACTAACTGCAACTCCAGGCCATTTTACAGAACTTTCATGTTTATTCTCCTGATTAGCATCAGGGTTCACAGTGAGTCATTCACCAGTGCAGCCATTTAATGAGCTTTTCCTGGGTCTGCCTTAGTGTTAGTCAGAGAAGCCTGAGTGCAGTGCAGCTAGTCACCTTATCTCAGAAATTATCACCTTATTCTTTGAGTAATGGATTAGGTTTGATTTGTCTGTGCAAAATGAATATCAGTCGGTGGCATTTTGAAGTGATAAAATTTTACTGCTCTTTTTCTGGTCAGCTTGCATGGTTTCACCCTGATCTACAGAAAGAAAAAAAAATAGAATAGCCATCTGAAATCGAATAATATAAATAGCCTGCTGTGCTGTCTTTATGGTAATGATATTAACAGTTTAGTCTTTCTTATTCTCCAGTGCTTTCCAGACTTAAAATCTTACTGCAGCTTTGCTTCATTTTCCCACTGTGTTCCAAATATCTTTGTGAAGTGTGCTGGGGGATTAATTCATCGTGCTTCTCAAATACTCTAATTTTGTTTTGAATACTCCCATGTTTTCAGGGTAATGAATCTCTTTGCCATTGATCTCTTTGTTCTTTCTCTAATTTCTACTGTCAATGCTGTGAAAGTGTGGTTTTCTCTGTATAGAATTTGTGGCACAAAATTGAAGCAGAATGTGAGTGTAAATCTCTTGGCAATGTTTCTACTTCCTCGAACACAAATTTTGTTTAGGTAAGGAATGACAGACTAAAACCCTACATTGTGCCTAATCTGCACCAGTGTCATGTAAACTGACCTGTAGCTGTCATGTAAGGTTTCAACATACCTTTGATTGGTTTACCTCACATTTATATAAAGTGCAATTAGACACCAGTTATGGCAAAACTGAGCAGTTACACAGAAAACCAAACTAGTGTCATGTAGTGCAAACAAACTGAAAAAGTACAAAAAAATACCATAAAAAAGACTACAGGGCTCTTGAGATGTGAATTGGACAGATATTCAAAGACATGAAAGTGATGTATCTATCGTGCAAATTTTAGAGGCTAAAACATATCCTCATCCAAAAGTGCCTATTAGCAGACAATTCTTTCTCATTATGCATGAGTATTTTCTGAAGCCCATAAAAGTTACAAGAACTTATGAGCAAGACCATTTTGATAAAAATTTAAAAATGGAAGTCTCAGTTAAATACAAAATGGAAAAAACTACTCCTTTTGTCCTATTAAAAAATGGTATCTTATGGTTTTACTGCCAAAGAATGAACTGCACTGTAGTTAAGCTGACACAAATTTATTTTGCAAACCTTAGTTTCTACTTCAGATTTTTTAGAAGGAAAACCTAAATTTAACAACGAGTAGTATGAAGTGTTAATGGAAGAAGGTGAGCATGTAAGGAAACAAACAGGAGCTTACTCAAACTTAAGCTGTCTTTAACAAGCAAATGAGAAAGATGGGGTGTGTGTTCAGTGCAGCTGGGCTTAGCCTGTAATTTGACTGCATTTTTTTCACTTAGGCTGAATATTAATAATGTTAGCTATGTAATTCGCCATAAAATAATAAACTTGGAATCAGAGCCTGAGATATTATTAGCAATGCCTTAATTTTTCTTTCTGTTAATGTTTCCCAGACTCTCCCCTGCCTTACATCCTCATTAGTCACAACTGCAAGAAAATTAATGGTGACTTGCATCTTGTGAATTTGTAGTTCCACACACTTTCCAGCACAATTCTCTTTGCTTACTTCAGAATTCTCAAATTACTTCAGTAGAAGTGAATCTGCCATTTCTCTATTTATTTAACATTCATTTTGCTGAGTTGTGGGTGGAATGAATGGTATCAAAATGTTTAGCTTGTGGTGGTTGGAGGCATTTTTCATCATATTTTCCTGGTTTTATGACACTTGCTTATTTTTGTTTTGTTTTGCTTGAAGCAAATGTGAAAAGTCCTAAACTTCTGAGTTATTTGCGAATTAAGCAGATGTTCCATTTTTAGTACATTTAAGAATCATTTAGAGCTTTTATAGGTTTTGCTTATGTTTCAGGAGTTGTATGCTTGGACAGAAATTGAGGACAGAGTGAGGAAAGAACTGCTCCACAGTTCCTGTTACCATTTCTTAGTGCATAGATTTTTTGCTTTTCATAAGGGCCATAGGGCCAGGGTGGACTGCAAAAAATGCAAAAGTGCAAGACAAATTACGTATATGCTGTGCCACAGTGAATCTATAACTGAGGTATTTCTCATAGGGGCATAGCTTGGAATAGCTAACAGAGTGGCCAGTCCTTTATGGATGGCAATGCTTTTGGGAATTCCCTCCAGAAGCAACAGCAGCAGTTCTCCACACAGCATTTTAAAGCAAACCAGTGTGCAAGTTTCTGCTTCGACTCAGCAGCCCAAGAAGGAGTGAGCAGGGTGTGGGAGCCTCAGTAGCTGCCTCAAACACAAACAATGCTGCTCATGAATCAGATCTGTTAGAAGCACTGTTATTCTGGTAATGTATCAGAGGAACAAGGGATTGAATGACAGGGACAGATCATCTCAGACAGCATTGCTGTTGGTGATTAGGCCTTCCTGTAAAATCTTCTGACCAACTCTACTTATCAGGAAGCAAAGTGTAGAAAAGGAAAAGTGTTGAAGAAGATGAATAGGATTTATATGAATACCATCCTTATAATTTCTTTTCCATATTATGTGCACTGAAGCAATACATCAAGGGTTCAGAAAGGGAGGAAAGGGCCCTGTAGACATGTAGACAGAACATTCTGATCTTTTGATTGTGTTTTTTGAGGGGTTTTTTTGGTCCAAAACACAGGTATGTAAAAGTGATAAATTTTAAGTAGTTCTGGCTAGTTGTCAGGTCACCAGAGAAGAACAGTGAGGAACTGGAGCAGGAACAGAAGAAAGAAGTGGAACCTCAAGAGGAATGAAAAGGAAGAACCTTCTCCTAGATGTCAATAAAAGTGAGCTGTTCAACAGCAGGGATGGAGAGGACAAGCAGCTTTTAGTAATGCAAATAATGAGGTAGGAGGGCTGTGCTGCAAGCCAGATAGATCTGAGAAAGTGCCCTGTTTGGAGGACTGTGTGTTGGTACTCAGTTAAGACCTTTTTGATTATTAGAAATGGTGTGGACCGTGTCTGGAGTTTTCACTTCTAGCTTCAAAGAACATTCTTCTTGGCACAAAGAAAAAAGAAGTTTACTTTCAAATCAAGCCAGAACAGACTTTGTAGTAAAAGAAACCACAATTTGCTTATTTGCTAAGACGGCATACATAAATCTATTCAGTTTGAAAATGGAGATAGCCTCCTGACTATACTGTTACAGGCCACCTTTTGCTGTCTTAACTGCTGCTACCAGTCAGTTTAATTGGGAAATCAATGATTGATTTACACAGCTGATATCCCTAACACACTTGCATAAATAAACACATATCCTTGAGTGATTTTTTTTAAAAAAAAAAAGTCAGAGAAGTATCTAGCCATTTTGTCTGGTGGGTTTGATTATCTCTACAGAAAGAAAATTACCCTCTCCAAACAAAAAGTGAAGTTGGACTAATTCATTAAAGAAAATTACTTCAGGGTGTAGGATTGACAAACACAGGAAAAACTTACATTTTCATAGTTCACTTAAACTGCCTTTTCACTGACTACCTGTTACTGTTTTTAGGCTTGTACATTGTCTTGTAGCCCTTACCTGCTTCTTCCAGGAATTTGCAGCTACTCTATAAAGCCACCCACCCAGCTGAGCAATCTGACCATGTGCTTCAGAGGGTTTTTTATTATCATTTCTCCATCAACCAGAACTGCTTTAACAAAAGGGGGTTATCTCATACCACTTATTCCTAAATTGTTGGAGTGTGGCTGCAGCTTAGAGAAAGGTGGACAGCACTTTTTTTAGTCTCAGTAAAGTACAAATACTGAGCATCATTCCTATTCCTATATGTAAAAATAGTGTGGGCACATGAGAAGACTGGTGAGAATAAAGGTTAAATGTTTCTCAAGCCTGCATTTGAACAGCTGCTCTTTTATTTTGTGCATTTCTGAGATAGTGTAAATCACAGTGCTAGACTGGGGACACAAGATGCCTCAGGACTTCTTTGTGTCTGTAGAGGATTAGACAGATTGTTCAAAAGACTGAAGTCTTGGTCAGAGGCTCAGTATGAGGATTTACATGCTGATACAAAAGGGACAGTGTTGCTTGCCGTAGTCTCAGAACTCAAAAAGCAAACTGGTCACTGAATTCACTGAATTTGTTTGGGATGTGTGAACATGGTAGTAACATGGGAGAACTGGGGGAACTGCAGACCTATTTGAAATGTGTGTTGAAAGGAGAACACTGCCCTCAGAAGCTTAGATCTCATCTACTTCACTTTAATTGCACACAATTATATCACTCTCATGGAGGGTTTGATGGTAGTTCTAAAAACATTAGATTACTACACAAGAAAACTGGATTACAAGTTTCCACAGTAGGAATTCTGCTGCTGATGTTGGTATTTGTTCAAGTCCATCATTATTCAATTGAAGGGCTTGATGCTCCTGAAGAGAGACGAATTGCTGCTTTGAAGAGCAGTGCTGGCAATGAAGAAAATATCAATGCTGCTGCTGGCTAATTATTTTCAAGTCATTGGTAGGACTGTGTTATTACTGCAGAGAGTGAAACACAGTGCTGAAGATGTTGCATTTACTGATGAGAAGCTCTTCATCCTGACAAAGAACTGGCTTGCTGGCAGGCAAACTTGTCCTGCTGCTAAAAGAAAATTGGTAGTGCAGAGAGATTGTTTTTGAGACCTTCAAGAGGTCTAGAAACCATTTAAGAGATTTCCTCTAAGGCAAACTTGGACAACAAAACCACAATAAAGAAGCCTGCTCCAATAAATAAAACAATAAATATCCCTATTAAAACCCACACTTGCAGGAGTTTTTTGAAAGGTGGAGACCCTTGAACACCAGTGGAAATTTTGGATGGTTTCAGGGTTTATTCTTCAATCTTAAATTTGAGTTTGATTTATTTTCAGGAACATTCATTCTATGAGGACTGCAATATAACATTTTTGTCATATTGTGAGATGGGAGGACAACAAAAAGAAAATGAGAATACCAAAAAATAATATTGCAGGTAATGTTTTAAGGAGGCATTGAGAAAGGAGAAAAAGAGCAGACAACAAAAAAGGAAAATAAGGATTAAAATGTTAGATGATGAATGGTTTGCAGGTTGAGAAAGTTTGAGGTAAAAGCAGGGGAAGTAACAGCAATTCAGAACAGGAAAGATAAGTTGGAGAATAGTCACCTTTGTAGGGGATTTGTTGTCATGTTGTGTAGTGGATTCTAACAGATTTTTTTTCTCCTAACACACATTGAAACTTTTTGTGCACTTTGGTTTTAAGCGTGTGGCTGTGGCTGCCTGTGGGTTTTGGTGGGGTTTTTTTGCTGAGCTTCCTGGGTTTATTGAAGCACACAGAAAGAAACTTTCAAGGAAGCCCACAGAAGGATCAGTATTTATTGTTATAACTCAGGAAAACTCAAGTACATGAAGAAAGGAGCTATTTTGCAAAACACCTTGTAAAAGTGATCATTCTGCCTTACATATTATTTGCTGACTGTCCCACTTCAGCAAGAATTTGCAGAGTGGGATACTTTGACTAAACCGCTCTGCATTTATTAGAAGTGTTCAACTTGTGATAATACCAGGGCCTCCAAGTGTATCCAGAGGAATACCTCACCAGTACAAAGCCCCAGAATTGCTCTCTGTTGAATTTTCATTACTTTCCCTATTCTTCATGCTTCACAGAATTTGAGCTGGCTTTAATGTCTAAACACATCTTTAAACATAATCAAGCTTATCCTGGTATAAAGGAACTTCCAGAAAACAATAAATAGCTGTGGTTTCCTTGGCTAATTCAGTGCAGTACCCCTTTTTGCTTTGAATGTGAGCATGGAAAGGAACTGAAGACCACTTTTAGGTAGGAGAGGAAGAAAATGGTTTGCCCCTGATGGGGTGGGCAGGTTGAGTATCTTCTGCTGTTTTCCTAAGACCTGTATATTCAGTAAGTAATTCATTGCTGAACCAGAATATGTTTGTTATACTAACCCACACAACCAGGATGTCTTCTAGTGAGCCAAAATGTCTCTGTGATGTGGCTTGTTGCCCTTATTTAATTTACCATTTAAAATAGAAATGAAAAATATATTTCCATGGTTTTTTGCCATTTTTTGTTGTTTTAAATGGTTGGAACTTAAAACTTAAATTGTGCTTTTTTCCTTCGTACTTTACTGCTTAAAATTTGAATTTATTTTATCAAGCTCTGTTGGCTTTAATATATACATATATTGTATTATATGTTTCTCCATTGCCAAAGGCTAAGCTTCTAGATTAATTGATAAATTGATAGATAAATAAATAGTGCACTTCTGGAATAGGGTGTTAGTCTGTGGCTCAGTTACATCACAGTGTTCAAAATCTGAATTAATTAAAAGAGCATAAATTTTACAATCCATTTTCCAGCCTCTGGTAAAATGGAAACTTTGCCTACCCTTACTAGTACATTGGTTTTCTACCATTATTTTCTTAAATAGAGTAATAAAGGTAGCAGAAATTGCTTCGCTAATAATGCAATAAACTGTTTATAGATTATCATTATTTTTTTTTATTTCTTATGGGTCTTAGATCTAAGATTGATGAAGTAATAAACATATGTGGTTTCCTGTCATCATGGCATCTATTTCTCTGCATCAGGTGGATGGTTTCTATGCTCTAGCTTGCAGGCATGTTGTTTGTGAGATCTTCCAGTGCTGGTCACAGCAACTGGGAAATAATGGATGGAAATAATGGAAATAGTGGATATCTATAACACATCCACATCCACTTTATTGCAATTACTGGGTCCATCAAATACTCATGATTGCTGTACTGAGCTGTAAATTTGCTGTGAGTTTCAGTCACCAGAGGGCACTTGAATGGTTTCCACACAACCCAGCTAGCAAACGACAAAAATACAGACCAGGCTCTCTGTGGGGGTTGCAGGCTGGGCATATAGCTGTAACCTGTGATGCACCAAGCTTTACATACAAAGGAGAAAAGGGAGACACTAGTGGAGTTAGTAGAAAGCAAAATCTTTAAGAATGTATCAGGAAGGCACTGATTGTCCCAGTCAAAAACTATGGAGAGATGTTTTGTTTTTTTTTTAAATTAAAAATATGAGTCAGATTTATCTGCTGCAAGAAGGAAGTAGAGTTAGGGTTTGTAATATCTTCACTTGAGAATTTTTATTTTCTTGTCAGTCTACCTGTGGAGCTCATACTGTGTTTCCTCTCTGAAATGCCTTTAATAGCACAAGTTCCTGTGTTATGGAAGCCTTCTTAAGTTGATTGAAGCTTTTTTTCCTTTTTGAGCTAGCTCCTGCTGAGAAATTTAATTAAGATATTGAAGGTGATGTATGCTTTGGTTTAAGTTAAAAGACGTGTTTACTTCTTCTTTTTTCCTAATAATTACTAGCCCCTTTCAGAGCAATTTCAGTCACATATCTTTATGCCAAAAGACCTGGCCAAAATCATGCTTCACTCACCTCTAATATTTTTTTTCTTTATTAGAAATAGGGGCTTGGTTTCTTATTTATTTTGGTTTGCCAGAATGCAGGAAAACAAATGATTCCATGTAACATCTGTGAGTTTATGGATTTCTTTAACAAACTGAAAAACAAGATCAGACTGTGGCCTTTGAGGTCAGTTCTGAGCAAAATGGGATCTGAAATGCACTGTCTGAGAAATACCTGCTCCTGTCCATGTTTCTTGATTCAGGTGTGTTCCAGAATGGTCTGTAATAGCAGTTAAGTATAATCAGGGCCCCAGACCACACACAATATGACAGCCAGGTAGTGGGGCTTCCTGCCTCTCTTGCTGCAGAGTAGAAGAGAGAAACACAACCACACTGCCTGTGCACAGCACACAAAGCTCAGGGTTGGAAGAACTCTTACCTCAGCCCCTGCATGCAACCAGTCAAAGTCATCATCCAATTGTCTTCCAGCCACAGAACCATTTAGGCTGGAACAGCCCTTAAAAATCATCAGGTCCAACCATAAATCTTCCTAGACACTAAAATTTTTGGAGGTGCTACTTTTTTGTGACTCTGGAAATCGGGAGCTCTCCTAATGAGCTGAAAACTAGACTTATTTTGGGCTAGACTTGATATAGGCTGACTTTCAGTTTTGTTAAAAAATAGGCCTTGGGTTTCTTGAGTTCCCTTTCTAAAATAATTTGTTCTGTATTGATTCAGTCTTAGAATAGTCACAGACAGTAAGTGCAACGCAAGCAAGTAAGGAAAATTAGAAATGTGTGAAATTTTCCTAGAGTTTCATGTTTAACAAAAGATGGTGGCGAAACAATTCTCAAAACCAACACATCTAGATAAGGGTCTCCCCACATCTGCTACTAGTTGAGAGACTCCTGAGAAAGTGACCAACACTTTCTTTTTGAAGACCTTAGAAAGGAAATAACAGATGAACACACTTTAAGTTATGCTCTATATAAATCAGTCATACGGCTTCAACTTCTGTTGTACTTTTCCAATTACGCTTTCCACCTAACAGTTACTTTTTCCATTAGGGAAATGCTAGATTTTCCCCTTGGCAGATCTGCCTAAATCATTTGGGATTCACATTTCTATTTTCCTAGTGTGACACATTCCGCTTCCAACACCGATACCGAAACTTGGTTTGCATCTCTAATTGCTGCCTTATTTATGCTGTAACCCCAGGATATAACAGACGAGACACAGAATTGATAGCACAGAGACGGGTTGGAGTACCTCCACCAAATTTAGAGAGAACTCTTCTCAGTGATGTAAATGAGCAATTTGTCCTTGACTTAAAAAAATTCAGGATGCTACCCAGTGAATTTATTTGGACTGACAGCAGTGTAAATGAAATTAAAATATGGCTAGTTTTAGACTGTGGAATAATAAAGAATGCACTGGAGTTACTAGTTTTACAAATTTCACAAAGTAGATTGTGCAGGCAGCTAAACCATGTGAGCTGTAAGAGAACATGACATCTTAGGGCCTCAGACTTTTCCAAGTAATTCTTGGATTACTTTACTTTTCCTTGGAAAACATTCTTTCTCTAGTGGGAACTGGATTCTTAATGATGCTTCCCAAATGAACTAATTAGTTGCATTAGTATGTACTCAATAAATTTAAAAAAAAATCAATTTAAGTTAGTACTGAGGCTGGACTTGTTGATTTCTGTTTTTGCAAGTTGCTGTTTCCAGAATAATGCTAAGTTATCTTGGGGAAGCTTCACCTGATTAAATTCCCTCTCTTTATTGATTTTCTTCAACCATGGGATTAACTCTAAGTC
Organism: Prinia subflava; assembly: GCF_021018805.1. Taxonomy (NCBI): domain Eukaryota; kingdom Metazoa; phylum Chordata; class Aves; order Passeriformes; family Cisticolidae; genus Prinia; species Prinia subflava. The sequence continues at coordinate 113,069,381 of NC_086247.1, read as the reverse complement.
TTGACGTCAAGTCACAGTTTGTGAATTTCTGTGTTGTAAGTCTTACTTGTCTAATTCGTTGAGGCTTTACCACTGGAACAACATCATATCCCAAGTAAAAAGTAGGGAGAAACCTCAGATTCATTTCTGGTCTTTGAATCTAAAATCTGTCCACAAAATTTGCTAAATTACTTAAAACTTCAACAAAAAAAGTATGTTTTATATTTTTACCTCACGCCTCCATTTAATTTGACTTGCTCATTATGGAGAAAGATTTTAATCAGTGAAGTTAGTGAACTGGCTAATCTGTCATTATTTTGCTTTTCATTACCCTCCGAGATCATTCCTGTGCAACTCCAGTATATTTAACTAAAATGAGGATTTAGCATTCTAAGGCATCAGCTTGTAATGATTCATTATTTCTAATATATTCAGTTCATACCAGATAATTTAAAAATAAATCCTTTTAACTAGTTCCCTCCAGTGGTCCTTATGTGAGCCTTGTGCTCAGAAGGACTTCTGTAATCACAATCCATTACAATATCTTGTGGAACTGGGATTTTGCCCTAAAAAGAAAAAGCAAATTAGTGCTGTTTAATGAGGTCTGCTCTAAGTTCATTGACACCGACTTCTCAACAATATATAACATCACTGTCAGTCCCTATATTAACTGCATATTATGCCATTAAATGTCCTGCTATTTTTTGTGTAATAGGAATTTGTGCCTCTGGATTGCCTTTATTCAAATATTGCAATGAGCTGATAGAAAATAGATGATGAACATTTGATTCTCAAAAAAAAAAAAAAAGTAAGTTATAAATGTAGGACTCAACAGCAGTTTCCTAACATTTTGAAAATATTCATATGTCCTTTGATTTGTGCAATTTGGGGTGCAGGGGGAATTATCTAGCAAAACTCTGGAATGATAAAATAATGGTTCAAGGTCATACCTGTGCAATCAGAATAAATTTGGGGAGAATGTGTGGCTGTAGTTTTCTTTGCCTGGGCTGCAGTAGTAAAGTTGGACATTTCCAAGATATCCAGAAATGAAATTCATCTTTGAAATACAAAAGGAAAAGACATTTTTTCTCCTTTAAGATAGCATCATGGGAATTTGTTTTGAGGTATTAAGTTTTTCTGAATATCGAACATTTTATGCAGGTTCTGTAGCTAGCTGGAAGCATTTTTAGTTAATGTTTCTTGTCATTGAATTTAATAAATGGACAAAGCTAGTTAGAGAAAGGTTAAATTCTGTGCCTGCTGGACACAGTAGATAGAATTGTTACCTTCCTAAATGTTCTCTCAGCTCAGAGTTTGCCTAAATCCTCCAACTGTCTCTAACACAAGTAACCTGCCTTTGTTTGGTCTCGTCTTTTCCTTACTTGATGCAAGAGCCATTTATCAGAGTAAAATCTGTAGCTATGTTAGATTTAATTGAGATAGTTTAAGTTCATAAATGACAAGTTTTTTGATGTGAGGTCTATCCATTCCCCTCCTAGAGACAGTGACCTCCTATGGAAGTCAGTGACAAGCCTGCCTTGACATTCTTTGGTTTAGGACTGGGCCCACAACCAGGATGGTTATATCCATTTTATTCACAGAGCCAGGTTCCAGGGAAATCGGCTTATGGATCGGTCCAAAGTGCAAAGGAATCCTAGAGGGAAAAAACACAAATCTTCAGTGTCCAAAGGACTAGCATTTAAACAATTGTTATTATTTAAATTTTATTATTTTCTTTTCCTCATCCATATTATGGAGTATTTTACTAAAGCTGACTTGGAACCAAAAGTACAATATTATGACTATTTCCCCACAAAGCCATAAGCTTTGGGGTTTTCTTGCCCATGAAAAATGCCAGTATCTAGATGGCTCTGGCAACTAAGTGGAATGTGGGAACTGCCCATTCCATTCTCTTCTCTGCATTGGATGGGAGAGGAGCAGCCACTTACACTTTCTGTGTGTCAGCTCTGTGACTCTCGTGGTTTAACCCCAGGCAGCAACCAAGCCCCGAGCAGCTGCTCGATCTCTCCCCCACCAATGAGGTTACAGTGAGAACTGGAGGTGTAAATGCTTATAAACTTCTTATGATCTTATGAGAGAAAGGCAGGTTAATAAGGAAAGCAGAAGCCATGCTTGGAAGCAAAGAAATCCAAGGAATCAATTCACTGGTTCCCATGGTCAGGCAGGTGTTCAGCCATCTCCAGGAGAGCAGGGCCCCATTATGGTTACTCTAGAAGACAAACACCATCGCTCCAAATGTTCCACACTTCCACCTTCTTCCCCCCATTATCCATACGGATCATGACGTCATAGGGTCTGGAATATCCCTTTGGTCAGTCTAGGCCACCTGTCCCAGCTTTGTCTCCTCCCAGTTTCCCATGCACCCGCAGCCTCCTCACCATTGTGGCAGTATGAAAAGAGGAAAAGGCCTTGGCTCTGCAGGAGCCCTGCCTAGGAATAACAAAAACATCTCTGTTGCCATCTCTGTGTTCAGCACACACCCAAAACATAAACCTGTACTAGATACTGTGAAGAAAATGAGCTCTACCCCAGCAAAAATTTTATATCTAGTGTTCAGTATCTCTTAAACCTCTCTTGTGGATGATATTCTTCATCTGAGTAAATCTAAGGACTCACTGGGTAAAATTACAGAGTTCTCTTCAGCCCACGTAATAGACCATGCACTGGGGAGACAGCATGTCTGTCTCTAAAACATGGATCTTGAATGACATCTCATCCAAGTACCAGATAATTACTTACACCAATCTGAACTTCATTCATCTTGAAATTTGTTTCCAACTTCTGCAGTTGCCAGCAGAGCTTCATGAGAACCATTACATTCAATTGGTCAGGGGGTTTGTTTAACTGACATTTTCCAAAATAGAAGTCCTTTGCTGAAAATAACTTTTGAACAACATTCAACTTACAGAATGGTAGTGTAAGCCAGCTACAAAGATGATTCCTTTAGCTCCTCAAAACATTTTATAATCAAATTTAAAACTTGATTTTGAACCACAGATTGTAATACATAGTGTAAATATTAATTAGAGGAAAAAGAACATCTTTGAATTAATTTAAAATGTTAAAAGCAAAAAACATTTTCTAAGTGAAGCTTTTCTGTTGTTGTTGTTTTTTAATTGCTACCTCTGGCCCTCTAAACTTCTCAGTAATCCAAATTAAGCCATTCCCAAAAGACCTAATTAGGTCTTTTCCAATAAAACATGGCACAAAAATGTCAAGAATAACTTCTACAGTATGCTGGGTAAAGGACAAACACTCTTGTCAAAACAGGATACCTGGCCACAACCACACATCACTCAGCGCTCTCCTTTCACACACATTGCTGCCCAGATTAGAGATAGCCAGGAAGTGCGTGTTGTTTATTTGGAAGCTGGCAGGAGAATTGCACTGATGTTCCAACTCACCAGGATGGAGAGGGGACGTAATGAAGAATGCAGCAATCATCCACAACTTCCCTCCCTCATCCTCCATGACTTTTTTACCATTAACTTAGTTTACATTTAACAATGGGGGGAAAAAATAATCCTGTCATCCTAGTCTTTTCTTTGTAATGGGCTTCAGTTTTGCTATGCTCGCTTGGGTGGATTTTTTGTTGTTTGGTGGGGGGTTTTCTCAAGTTAAATTCTGTTTCTTTAGACTACTTTCCGCTGCCTCATAAAATGTTGTTCATTGGTGCTGCATTGTCAGGGGATCAGCATCCTGTGTTTGGAATTGGGTACAATGGCGGTGACAGTGTGTGTCCTCTGTGAAATTATGGAAAAATTCTATATGAATTGTTTCATATATTTTCACACATGGCCTATGAATTTACTCTGTAGAAAATGCTGCAGGCAGAGAAAAAACAGCCCTACAATGGTCATGAAAATAATGTAGTCTATAGGGCTGGAAATCAAAGACTTTGAAAGGCAAAGCTGCCCTTGATGGTCACTGCTGTGTGGTCTATTACTGTTCTGGGTTCTGGAAGCTCAAGGGGAGCACCCTGGGCAAGCAGCCTTCACAAACATTTTCCAACACCACAGAGCTGGACCTAAAAAATAGTGTGCTTTTATCTCCTTGTGCTTCTGGGTTCTGTCTTTTTGCTATGTCACCAAAATCACCTAACTGGGAATAAAAAAGTGTCAGAAACACTTTCTTAGTTGTTACATTTACATGGAATAGACCCATGAGTTTGATGGTAGATCTGTATAAATACTTGGAGAGCCAGTAATTTTTCTACAGTGGTCATTTTAAATGAACTTGGAGGGAAAGACCTGCCTCATGTCAAAATGCCAGTAACAACAGTTCTGTGGACACAAATCCACAGAGCACAACTTTGTGCTTTGAATGGCTAAAATTACTGAATCTTCTAGAAGCTGCCACAGAATGTTGCAAATGACCTGATTACAAATTTTCAGCTCTGAGAGCTGTGACTGGAGCAGGAAAATACTTTAAAAGCTTCACACCACTGTTTCACTGACTGGATTCCAGCAAGACTCATGATCCAAAGTCCTAGGGTAAGACTTTCAAAAGAGTCTTAGCCCAGTGTCTTGTGATGGCAACAGAAAAGAGTCTGCTTTTGAAATCATATCATACTTCTATTTTGCCCAGAGTTAAATAACAGAGAGAGTTAGTGCAATGCCAATTACTTCATTTCTAAGTTTCTGACACAAGAGGTGAAGGATTCTAGAACCAGGGATGCAGTACGTCTAATATGTCATATAAACCTTTAGCAGAAGAGAACATATTGAAACCAAAATGTTCAAAACCTGTTTTTTTCTTTTGTTTTCAGCCCAGAATATTCCAGTATGATCTCTTTCTTTCACAGAGGAAACTCAAGGAAAATATATTAAAAATTACATCTTTTGGGCTACAACTCACAGGACCAAAATGTATAAAATTTGGTTTTCTTTGGGTGGAAAAATAATAATCCAAAAGTAATTAAATCTATTAAAAATGTATAGCAAAATGTTGCCTTTACACCCTAAAACATTGCTCATGACAAAATATATTCAAATCACCATGACACAATGAGTTCTAAGTTCAAATCATCTTTTGTGAAAATAAAAAGCTTCAAATATGCAAGATACCCCTTGCATTTCAGGTTGTGCAGTGCATATTCTTGGTTAGGCAAGGAAAGTAGCCTGGCAGCTTAATGTTCGTTAACACGGAAATACTGTAGAGGACAAGCTCAAAACTGAGTTTTAACATCATCCATAGCGAGGCATTGATGGGATTCCCCTGCTTTGAACTTGTACACCAAGGGGCATAAGTGAAAATAAAGGAATTTATATGTATTAACTATTCTCTGGGCAGTTTGGGTAAAACTGAAGATGGAATTTCAAAGCCAGCTCAAGTCTGTATAAGTGTGTCCACACAAGAAATTATTTGCCTCCAAAAGGAATTCACATTAACGGCGGGAACAGAATCTGATTCTTAAACTGGTGACCTAAGTATATACCCTTTGTGCAGGAAACATGTAGTTACTTCCCTTAGTCTGTGATTAATGGGATTCAGTCAATCTGGCATAATAAAAATTGTTTGTGTAAAGGCTGACTTCTTTAACAGCTGATTTGAAGACAAATTTCTGAAAGTTTCTTTAGAATGTTTTATTTTTGAAGACGCTAAAATACGTGAGATGTTTCATGTCCCTGTTATTTTAAGTGTACATGTTCTTGACAATATTGCCAAGTACAACCTACTCAGGTTCCTCTTTCTACTTGAAAAAGCTGCAAGGCATCTTAATGGGTGGATGAAATTTGGGGTTACAGGACCGAAGTTAGAAAACATTAGTTCTCTGCTTTCTGTCTTCTCTTGATGAAATGATGGAAAAACAGGTACTTGGAAAGCATAATGGTCAGAAAATTAGAAAGCCATCCTAAAGCCACATTTACTCACCAAGCAGAGAATATTTTGCATTTTTTCCACTCAAATTCTGAAGTACTGTCAAGACAATAAATCAACTCTTTTCATATCACTGCAGAATTTCTCCCTTAGTAAGGATACTAATGCCTGTCTTGGTTTTTTGATGAGTTTGGGTTTCTTTTAGCTTACTACCTTTTAGTATAAAATCAAACTAGAATGAAATACTATAATGATTTCCACACAAGTATTACTTTTACTTTTGTTTTATCCTGATCACAAAGATTTATTTTTCTGTAAGAGCATTTTATAGCTCCTTTTCAAAAAGCACAAATAGTATTTCCCTCCAAACCAGTTGTGTAAATTAACTTGAATAATGTGTAGGAAGGGAGCCATTTTTGATAAATAAAACAAATAATTCTTCTCACAAAACAGGTCTCTCTACTATCAATATATCCTACCTAATACCAAATAACAATTCCCGGAACCAGGAACACTGATTCTCTCATTTAATTAGAAGACTTGTTTCTCATGGGCACTTGTGCTGATTTATGAATACCTATTGTTCTTAATTTAACTACACATTCAGTTTTGCACAATGGAAGACATATATGCTCTGGCCTTGGTTCATTCAGAACACACACAAAACCTGAGCCTCTCCATGTTTTACTGTTAAGCACGTACCAGAGGCTTAATTCTAGAAACCCTTGAGCTACAATAAATATCATTTTATCTAGTAATTTACCCAGGAATTCTGTGAAGAATAGAGGAGGAAGCATTCTGTTCTTTAAGCTACTGAGCGCCATGAAGTCTAATGAAGTGAGGAGTTTGTTTCAAGTGTTTTGATCAGAGAAAATTTAAATAAGCATCTAAAACTCAGAGGTCAAATTCTCACATTATTAGCAATTATATAAACTTATTGAATGTAAGAGTAACAGCAGTTTTTCAGCATGATTTGAATTTATTTATACCTCTTAGGTCTGTGACACAAAGTCTCCTAAAATTAAAGATGAGGTACTAGAGATGTGATTGTTCTTCACCCTGTCCTCCTCTCTTCTTGCTCCCGCCTGATCTCCTCTTCACCCTCTTCCTCTCCTCATCTTCCCTCACTGTTACTCTCTCTGGTCCATACAGGAGAAGGTTTACAAAAACAAAAAGCCTCTCTGAAGTAATAAATACAACTTGATTCTCAAAAAAACCAGTGGATTTTGGCAGTTGAGAATACCTTTGCAGTAAGCTTTTATAATTCTAGGTAATGAATCTCAGGATCAACTACTATGTGTTTATTACTCCAAGGCCAATATAGATATTTTTAAGCTACGAAGAAGGAGAAGAATAGTTATAAGATTATTTAAATATCTCAGCTTTGGGGTAAAACATTTTTCAGGTAAAGTAGCAAGAAGCAGCAAAGCAAAAATAATTTTGAAGCAGTATAGGGTTGGGTGCACCAATCAAAACGTTTCTGATACATCATATGCATGATCAAAGCCAGATATCATTTCTCTGTTAAAACACCCTTTAACTGCATTTTAGTGTTCCTGTCAACACAGCTTACAATGTTTGGTCTTCTTTGTGCATGAGATGGCTCTAGACCATGATGATTTTCTCTTTACCACCCTAGTTAGCTTTGAGCAAAGCTAAGTGCCAAACTTGATCAAGTTCAAACTCATTCTCACTGGTTTTGATTGTAACACCCAGAGCTGAGACTTAGAACCCTTCTGAGAACAATGCCTGCTTCAGGCAGATTCCCCATTCTCCTGTTGGCACTGTGTTAGTTGGGAAATGATTTGTGGACTGGGCATCTGAGAGTTAGAGCACTTTGGTCCTCTTGGATCCTTCCCCCCTTTTTCTGAGTGCAAGCTTAGACCAAGTGATGAAATCAAGCAAGCTATATCAGGAAAAATTATTAATGCTGATGTTTCTGTGAAATATTAAAGAAATGTGACTTAGCAGAATAGAATCAGAGTCCCAGGGATCGTGTGTAGATGTACTCGTCTTGTGTCAGTGTCGTTCCTGATAGTTACATAGCTCACCACTGGTGGGAAGATTGTAGGGTTTCCTGCAACTTGCTACAGGGTTTTCCTTTCCTGCTGTTAGAAAGCTCCTTCCAGCGCCCACCCTGAATCCCTCTTATGGAACTTTAGGCTGTATCAGGCACAGGGAATTGATTTTCCTTCTTTTGTAGTAGCCTTCTTTGTGTTTGACAGATTACCAACTCTGCCCTCTTCCCCACCCCACCCATCCTTCACTATTTATTGAATCTTTCCTTCAAGTTTGTGTTTTGAGAATCTCTTTTCCTTTTTCCTTCTCTTATTTTTCATGGCTCATGAGTTGAAATTGGGCACAAGTCTATCACTTCACTCAAATACCAGCTGCTGACAGAAACTGGAGGATGGCTTCCTATGTCTTGATAGTTGCTCTATATAAGTCCCCAGGTATTGTCTTTGTCTTATTTCTTCCAAACAACTTGACACTGTTAACATGGCTTTTGAGGCAGTATAAACCCCAAACCCTAAAGAAGCCCTATCTAATGAGATACTCTTCCTATTACTATTATATAGTTATAATAGGGATTAAGTAGTTAATTAGTACTACCTAACTGTATATCCTCTTAGACTTACATCCTATGATTTTTAGGCAGTTTCTCCAGGTTCACTTTGGATCCTAATTCTGTTCTCCAAGGTACTCATAATTTGTCCTAGCACCATCCCACTTGGAAATTTAATAAGCGTGTTCCATAATATATATTTGCTATAAAAGAAAAAAGATTTTTTGTAGTCATAAATTATTGATGACCTACCTATTCATATGAATATTGCTGGTTTTTTCTATAATTGCTGAAATTTCACTAATTAAAAAAATGCTACAAAACAGGATTTATTGTGGGTGGCACATTGGTCTAGAATTCCAGAGGTCCTGAAATACAAGTTCAGATTTTACATCAAGTTTTTGTGAAAAGTAGCATATAACAGATTCTTAAAATGGGGTAGCATTTTAGTTCCATGTTCCTTCAACTGTCATTACCTGAAGTATTCAAAATTGAAATTGGTTTTAGCTGAATCTTCTTCTTTTCCAGTTTCCAAATGGACATCAGTTTGTTTGCATAGAAACCAACTGTAATAATTCCCACCCTCCACAAAGAACCACTTTAGGCATTTGCAGTATTGCAGTTTCAGCAGGGACTTTGCTATTAAATGTAATATGGAGCAAGAGTAATAACTGTTACTAGAGAACACTGTAAAAATTCTTCCTGCATTTTGCTGATTATTCTTTCCAAAACAACAGCCTATCCATGAGTTATGATCCACTTCTCTGACTGAATGCTGCTATTTGTTTTAGAAATCTACATCTATTTAAAACAAGCCTTAGCTCAGTTTGATTTACTGAGCATTTAAGCCCCAAAGGATGCATAGTCAATGCATTCCATTAAAGTACAGATACACAAATCTACTGACAATGGCCAGGATTTGTTTATTGCTTGTTACATTTACAGCACAGGTCTGGGCATTTGGGCCTTTGGTTTCTGCTACTGACTGTCAGTAAATTATTTAACCTTTCTGTACTCAAGTTCCCTTAGCCGGGCATTTTACCAGCCTCAGAGGGTTATTACAAAATTGAACTAAGAACTGGCCTTTTGAGCTCCTCAGATAAAAAGTGTTGTCTAAGTGCCAAGCAGAACAGAAAATCTGGAGGGACCGTGCTGACATTTAGGATGCGGTTCTCATTTTCCTTACTGTTGAGCTTCACTAGCTTCAGCAGTTATTTCTGCTACTCAATTGCAGGCAAGAATCACATCCTTTGTATTTTTAGGGGCAAGGTACTGTTTATAACAGACCCATTCTATCAGTGGGTAAAAAATGGGCGAGCCTTTTCTGTTTGGTTTCCCAGTGAGGAAGAAGCAGTTGTAACTTCGTATACACATATTCCAAACCAATTCCTGTTTAATTTAAAGATTAATTACTTCTTGAAGCAGAGATGGATCAGCAAGGGAAAGCCCTTCATTTTGAGTACCAATACCTTTACTGCTCTGCATTACCTTGAGTATAGGAATGATCTGCTGGAAGCAGATTTAGGTATACTCTCATTTGACTCCTCTTGCTCTCTTCAGGGCATTGAGCAGCAGAAGTGAAGGGCATGGCAAGCTGCTCTCCTTCACAGCTCCGTGCTCTCATGGAGAACTCTTTAGGAACTGTACTCTACTTGGGAAGACATCACCCCTCGGCAGCACTTGCAGCATTATCAGTTAGAGCAAGTCAAGGCCCTATGTGAAATAAATTTACAATATTTTTTTCTTCCAAGATTTTTTTATTAACTTCAGTCTCTTAATAAGGTTTTACTTCTTATCTTCCACACCAGGCTAAAGGTACTTTCCCTTTTAAACCCTTTATGATTCTTCTTTTACTTGTGTACAAAAACATTGTAGTTTTCTCCTGTAGTATTATCCAACCACATTCTAGGAGAATATAGTCAGGCATTTACAATTATAAAATTTGCTGAAAGTTTGCAAGGGTGTTTGATTTTGTTGGGTTTTTTTTTTTGTTTGTTTGTTTGGGTTTTTTTTAAACAAATCTTGGGAAATTGTATCATCTTCACTCCTCAGAAACTTCTGGATAAATTTGTATAATTTTTAGTTTTATATTATTTTATTATTCTTATAGTTCCATTTTTTTTAAACTTGGGGGGAGAAAAACCTGTAAACATGAAAGCAAATCAGGAAATCAGGAAATACTTGAAAGTTTAAATCACAGTTGCCTAATTTGACAGGGTTTTGTTCATCTCAAAGACTTCTCCAGTCAACTCAAGACATAAAACCTTTCACTCTGTACTGTATACCAAACCAGTGAACATTTATTAGCATTTTTCAGTCATACCTCTCAAAACTATAGCGTTTCTGCCTCACACATCATCACAAAAATATTGTTGTCTATATCCAACCAGATCATAGGTCACTTAAATTCTTTATAAATGTGTGTGATCCTGAACATGTTACTGGAATTCAGAACCAAGAATAGCAGCAACACGTCTTCTTTTGTATCAGCTATGAAAGAAGCTGAGGGCAGGGAAGTAGACAGATGTTTCCACCAATTAGAGAGGAATTTTTCAGTAACTTATATTCTGTTTAGTTGTAATGATTTATTGTGTTATTTGATCCATGCCAGTGCCATTTCCTGTAGCAAATGGCATGCAAGATTGATTGGATCAAGGCTAATGATATGCTCATCTATATAAACATATATTCAGCATTGTTCAGTGTAATTTTTAAATGGTTCTGAGCCAAACCAGGAGTTTGTAGAGGCAACAAAATACATAGTTTGCCTAAATAATGCAATCCTTTTAAAAGAGTTCACCAAAAATTAATTAATTTATTTTGTTTACAGTGAGTTCTGAACAAAGATACCAAACCAATTATTTTTGGCAGCTGACATTTAGGCACTTAGAGACATTAGCATTGACAAGGAGCTAAAACTTAGTTTAAATAAAAGTTTTAATTACAAAGTAGTGAAAATTTTCTGTTCTTCTCCACATCTCCAAATAAAACAATCAGTTTTTTCACCATGATGCCATGTACTATTTAACAACCTATGATATAACTGCAGTATCCTTGAGGAAATGCAATGTCATGCACAGCAGAGAACAGTCATGAATGTCACCACTGAGAGGATTGTATATGTATATTCTTTATTCCTGGGACAGAACCTGTGCATTTTTAAAACATTGACTATGTTCTCTATCTGCTTACCATTTACTTCTATGTTGTTCTATGTTAAGTTTCCCTAACATCAGATTTTTTTTGAACACAGTACTTGCCACAAAAAAAATCAAAGCATTCTCACTTCATGTGGAAAATCTTCTTACTTCACATGAATACACACACCAGTAAATTGAACTGAAGAAATAATCTCTGTGTCCCTGCAGATTGTAAGATTACCAGAGAGAAAAAAAAAAGTATTAGCTCATTTCAGTGTCATTTTTTTAACCTCAACCTTCAGAAGTATTTCTCACCTCAAAATATACCACCTGCTAATAAATGCAGGTAATGACCTTGCTTCAAACTAACTTACAGGGAGTCCTGGTTGAAAATTCTGCCTCATTTTTATCACATGGAGTACCAGTGACTTGATCAGTCTTTGATAAATGTTTTAGGATTTAGAAAAGATGACCTGGGTGATACAAAGGAAAAGCAGTTGAGTTAAACAGCAGCTCAGATGGGAGAACTGTAACAGCCAGTGTTAGAGGAGACTGACTGTGAAAAAGGCTGTGAAAAAGGCTTATGAAACTGCATCCACTGTGCTGATTGTCCCGTCCACTGAGCTGTGATTAACACAGTTCCATATGAAGCTGGGGAAAAAAAACAGGATTTAGTAATATCTGCAAAACATATTGTTCTGAAGGAAAAATAGTCTCGTTTGGCTGGTGGGTCTAGGGTAGGTGCCAAGACAGCTAAATCATCAGCTCTCAGGCACTCCTGGGAAAGAGTGTGGAAAGTCCCCTGATTTTATACAGTGTGTTAAAATAGTTCTTTTGTTTGCATCATGTTAAGGTTGAATAAGATACCATCTGTGCTGAATTTTACATCTTGTGACAGGAATAATGACCATAATTGGTCTGTTATCAGCTACTTCTACTCATAAAAGAGATATAAAGATGGGTACCACAGCAAAGCAGGCCTGGACAGGAGCCCAGTTTTAGGTCTTGCCTGCAAAAGTTCAAAAAATGCAGTAGGACTCTGCACAGATTGGAGGCAAAAAGCAATTGTCTCTAATAATTAGTTCAAACCTTTCTAATTCAAAAATAATTAGAAAGATTTTAGAATACCAATGCTTATTTCTCATGGTAAGAAGGCATAAATAATCACAGATAATGTACATATGAGTCAATTAAGTGTCCCCACGATTGGCTTGGAGACCAAATAAGATGGAAGAACCTGTCCATACTGTTAAATTCTCTGATTCTCCAAATCAGGTGTCTGAATCCAAACTGCCACTGGGAATTTTCCTGGCCAGTGTCAACTTCTGAACTGGGCCCAGGACTTTCTCAGGATGGGCTATCAGCCTTGGGCCAAAACTGTGCCTGGAAACATTACAAGTTAGCATGTGGATGACTGGGACAGAGTGTCCAGGACTGTTCCTGGCCCTGCTGCATTTATTGCTGTAGATGTGGTCTCTGTGCTTAGGTGTCACTCTGCTGATGTGTGTTCCATGTGTGACACATGAACCCTATCAGTTTAAAATTTGAAGCAGAGGTAGAAAGATTGACCACATCAGGTGCCACAAGGATGGCAATGAAAACAGATAAAATAAAGAGTGTTTAAGAGACAAAACCCACAGTGTGAGTTACACCTCACATACATTATAATACTCTCTCTCTCTCACTGCCTTTCTAATTTGGGCTTTTTCATTATGATTGGCTGTGCTGCTAAGAGTGGTCATGAGCACGTATTTGTCATCCAGAAGGTTCTTTCACTACTGCCAGAAATACAATAAGTGAAAATCATACTCAAAGTGCATGTCTTCACCCCCTCAAAAATTTGTTACTACAAACATCTCATCTTGTTCCTACTTTTGAGCTCCTTGCGTACTTAGAAACTGAGTTCACTGAGCCGTAGCTTAGTCCACATATCAGTATGTAGAAATCATGATGAGACACCACTACCAGCCTCTGATGTTCCTTTTGCAGTTGCTTGTTTGACTTTTCTGTTAGTTGAAGTAGTTTAATTTTAGCAAATATCTTGGACTTGGCTGAAAAGAGCAGGATCACTTTAGTCAGAGCCTGCTTAGGACTTTGAGTAGAAAGCTACGTTCACATGGCAGTGGTATAGGGAATAAATAGGCAAAGCTCTGGGAGGGGGATCAGGTGATTTGGTGATAGGACATTAATGCCTTATATAAAGCAATAGGCATATAGGCTTTTATTGGCACTGGTCAGTTCTGCTTAAAATGAAAAGTTACCCCACGTTACTCAGTGTTTCAAAGCTGTATGAAAGCACTGGCAGGGAGTTGTGTCAGGGATCACATTTCCAGATAAACTTTGTTCTGGCAGGTGGGTGGTGCTGGAGATTCAAGTATTGCAGAGAAGTGGAGGTTGCCCAGGCCCTACCTCCTGCCTCCTCTAAGCATGTGAGCAACTTGAACAGCAAAAGTGAAGTGCATTGTTCAAAAGAGAAATATGTGTTCAATGCCAGTGCAGACAGGAATCCTTCTGCTGTAGGTAATTCTATGTCACCCCCAGACTACAGCAGTATCTGTTCCATCTCAGTTCTGAATCCTCCTGCTGGCACTCTTTTCCAAATGGGAGACAGAGGAACAGGAAGCCCACGATTTGTCTGAGTAGTATGGACCATCTGTACCAAAACAGGAAATGAAGGGGTCTCCAGAGCTCCAGAACAAGGCTGTCATCATAGGGTCATCTATTTTCCCAGTGCCACTACGCTTCTTGTGAAATAAAATGCCTTTCTCTGCTCCCCTGGGAATCTGATTCTGTGTACTGAATAAATAAAACCGTGAAAGCAGGAGCAGGAATAATTTTCTTTCCCTTTTAAGAGTTTGCAGGCTAATTTATTCTCTGTTCGTATTACACTTTTCTCTATTGACCTTGCACATTTTCTGTATTTTCATCAGTGTTTCAAACACACCGTCTGTTTCACATGTCATTCTTTCTTAACAACATAATACTTGACATAATCTGCCCTCTGGATCCTTTCTGTGGTGTAATTATATTATCTTTGTTGTTATTGATTTCTGTTGCTAGGGGATGAGGTCGTGCCACTTCTGGACAGTTCTTTGCAGTTCAGCTGTATACTTTTAACTCTTGAAGATTTTCCTCCTGAGAACACTGAGTACCAAGTTTTTGGAGTTCTTAAAAATGCCAGCAGTCCCAGAGGATGATTTTGTCTGAGGAAAGATTGCAAGATTTAATTATAAAATAGGAAAACAGATAGCAATTGGGAGAGATTCTGATCTTAGCTGTTCTTTCCTGAGAGCAGAATTTGGCCAATGAACTTTGATTTATTTCTTCAGCCTTGCAATGTTATTTTTCAACAGTTTGAATGCTTCCAAGTAAAAATACTATAGGATTTCTTCATCAGTTGCAAACTTCCATTTGAATTTCATTTTGAAGGGGCATGTCCTTTTGAAATACTTAAACTACTTTTGCTCTTCACTGAGATTCTGCTTTTCTTTTTTTGAACCTACACTCCTCTTTCCTTGCAGAACAGAAATTTGGTTCTACAAGATTAAAGGACTTATGCAAAATTTTAAAGATTTGAATGATAGCTGAAACTAAAAGGAAGGGTAAAATAGCTGAAGGAGGCTTTTTAAAACAAAATTGCTACTTTCAATATAAACTGGGATTTATTTTTTGTCTGCTTGGTTGGTTGGTTTCTTAAGGCAACTTCGGACCGTGCTGTGCTCTGCTCCTGGGTGAGACTTTTAATGTGGTCTTGGGATAAAATCTTAGGCTTCAGACTTCTCAGTTAACCTCGAACAATCTCACTGCAGCATTTCCCTGTGTACTTTGACTTCTGCCTGCCTCTCTGAGAGCCTGCAGTTCCACCCAAGGATTTTGGAAGTTGGCAGCCCAGTTAATGTGGCCTGCTTGTCTGTCATGTGCCAGGCAGGTGACGACAGGCTGTGCCAGACCCTTGTCCCTGATCTACTTCAGCCTGCTCTGGGCTTTGCAGCAGGGTAAACTGCTGAGCCCCAGCTGATGAGTTTTGTGGTTGGACAGATCTGCCATACCATCATGGCAGACTCAATTTTAGATATCTAAAATTGTTACCTGACAGCTCTAGAAAATATTGACATATAATAGCAGACTGTTTTAGAGGAGGTTTAACACACTATTTGACTGTATTTTGTCTATTATTTGCTTTCTTTGGATGTGGCTGCCAGATTCCACTCAGTATGCAGCAATTTTAACACCTGAGATTCTGTAATTAAAAACAATTAATTTGATATGTAGCAGAAGGTGGAAGATCCTATATCTAACCTTTTGTTTTTGTTTGCCCTTAAAATTTGGATTTTTAAAGATCTGTCTCTTGGAGAGGTTCTCAGAATTATATTCTCTTGTACGAAGTAAATGTCCAGCTTGTAATGAATCTGGTATCAGAATCTGCAGTTACACTGAGGTCTGTATCTGTGTTCCTGGCTTGAGCAGGGAAACATCTATCTCTTCCCTTTATCTAAGACCACTTTTCTTGTAATACCCTTGTGCTTTCATTATTAGTGCACTTTTCAGCCTTCACTTCTCACTTTTGTAATGAACATGTAGGTGAAAATAGCAAATGTATCTGCCAATAAATTTCATACTGCAAGGGGGAGTAGTCTCAGAAAGTGACTTTCGAACTTTTAAACCCAAAGTGTTTGCACCAGATGCTTTTTCTTATTCTAACCTAGCCTGGAATATGTCCTAAGCTGAACACGCTCATGCTAAGGCAGCAGGCACCTCTTGCAGCTTGTGTGGCTCCTGAATGCATGATGGGCATTGTGTCCTTGGGTGCAGAGTCCCACTCTGTACGTACTCTCACACATATGCACACATCACTGCTTTCCTCTAGAGACACTGGTTTCTGCAGCAAGCCACAGCACAGCCCAGGTAATGAAAGCTGGGTAGCAATGACATGGGTGGATACCTGAAGGAAAAGTGTATGGACATCATCACTTCATCGCTGGCAACCCAGAAACAACAAACCAAATGGATACACTTATGCTTGCCCCCCTGAGTTTTGCTGTTCCCAAATCTTTTCTGTCTGTCTGCCATATGTGGTATAGACATCACGTTTAGTCAGACAGCCAACAAGGGAGATCATATATTCTGGATGCTTGTCCTCCCCCAGGTATATATATAACATGTATGTGCTATGTGAGGGGTAGAAGCAAACTATTACTGAGTAAATGATTTATGATGACATCTCCTAAAGGCATGGCGCAAAAGAATTGGTGGGCAATTTTTATGCAAGCAAAAATACGTCAAATGCTTGTGAGAGGAACAGGAGAAAGCATTAATGTCTGCAGAGGGCTCTGTCTTTTTCAAGTGCAAAGAGTCACACAGTAAATAACACTTCTTTTAAACCTCGTGCAGCTGAAGTCTTATTTCCTCTTAGAAGATCCCTGTGGTAATGCCAGCCATCCTCTATGAGCGCTGTAGGAACACCATCTTTAGTTACAGATGTCAGAGACAGACTCCTCTGTGCCTGCTCCTTCTTCTGCTGGCAGAGTTCCCAGACTGCACCGTCTCCTGTCAAGTTGTTCTCCTGCCTCAGCCAGTGGTGTGCAAAGGCATCCAGAGGACCTGACTCCCATCTCCCTCAAGGCGAGAGCAGCTCCGTGACAGACACCGAGCACAGTCTCTCAGCACCAGGGGCTCAGTGTGAGATTCCCCTTCACACCGTGCCAGTCACACGCAGCTCCTGACAATCTGCAGGGAGGATGCCCTCCAGCTGCCTTGTTAAAGCTGGAGCCAGCCAAAACACTGAGGACTTACCTTAGCAATTTCTGGTCCTTGTGAGCTTAATCCTAAGCAACTGAACTTTTTTCTTCCTACATGTAATGAAATAAATGCAAATAAGTGATATGCATGGGAGGAAATGGGGTAAAGCAGAACTCTATACATAGTTGTACAATGCTTATTAAATCTGCTTAAGTTCTCTCCTATTTAGAATGATCTTGTTACAGATCAACAGTGTAAATATAAACCCTCCTCAGTAGTGCTGTGATCTGAGTCTTCATGCAAGCCCTTTGAAGAACTTACATCTTGAGCACTCTTGATTATATATCCATTACTTCTTACACCTTAATTTACACCCATAGTTTATACAGCAATAAGAACCTTTTCTAATATGAAATCTACATCCTTGGGTAATTCACTAAAAACACTTATTTACAGCGAGAGCAATACAGAAGGGGATTACTAATAGCTTTCCTTTCCCTACTACTGCTGCAGGCAGCAAAACAATGGAATTAAATTTAGCTTTATGTGCTGCCTAATCAGATGATTCCAGGATTACTGACTCTCTCTGGCTGCTATGGCTATGAATACACAAAACTGCAGTATTGTATTTGTACTTCTGCCATTGAATTAGCTCAAGGCAAACTTCGTGAGGTGGGACTGCAGAGGGTTAGGAGTCAAGGGAAGGATGTTGGACAGCTGGGGTTGATTTGGATTGGTACAATTCCATTGGAGTCAATAAGACTGTCTGAGTAATGACGCAATATAAAACTTGGCCATAACATTTAGATCCAAGAAAAATGGTGCCCGCTGTTCTGTGGAGACAGAGCATGGTCACATATTAGTTACTTTTTGGAATACTATCATTCTCTTTCTGGGATAACTTTTGGCATGATATTATATGTTAGTACAACCAATCTGCTCTGCACAGGTCCTATACTTGGAAGTAAAAGTTTTTTACCTCTAAAAAGAGGTAAAAAGCCTGTTTTATTGTAATTGCATAGTGTATAATAGTTTCAATAAAGGCTTTGCAAACCCTGTCCTTGGACTTAATGAATTAGGTGCTCCGTTCACTGAGGCAGGTGATATGGGCATTTGGATTACCTCCTTGGACAATTGCTTTGTGGAATGTATATTCAGTATGATTTGAAATCCTGTGGTATGCTCAGCATGGTAGGGGAGAAGTATGCTTCCAGCCTTGTGCTTCACCATGATTTTGAAGAGAGGAAAGTCAAAATTGTCAATGGCTCTGTTTTAATTTTGCAGTCACCTGGCTGCAACTGCTCAGCCCCAGTGTTTTTCTCATTTCCATGGGGTTTTAACTTGGAAAATGTTCTACAGTTCTGTTGTAGAATCCTGATTCTACGAGCACTGAAGTCCTCCTGCCTGAGCTGGCAATGGGAAGTGCTAAGGGGTAGTTTTCTTTTTTTTTCTCTGTGCACTTTTGGTCACTTGGGATTACACGGAAGGCATTGACCTAATCATCAAAGACCCAGTCTTCAAGCCGTTCCTTAATTTCTGCTCATTACTTACTCAGGCAAGGATCCAGTTGACTTCCTTGAGTTTAGCCACAGCAAAAAAACAAATTAAGGACTTGGCCTCAGGTCTGATGTCATACTCCATTTCCTTTCACTTTAACTCTTCCCTTTACCAGGTAGGGAAACTGAACTAGAGAAGGCAGAGAAGGATTGTTTTGATCACAGATTCTTCAAGTTGCCAAGCATTCCTGGTGGGGTTTTTTTTCCAAAACACAAAGTAGATTTCGGGTCTTGAGATGTCTCTGAGAAAATGCCAGTGGTGTTACTGGCATGTAAGAAACAAGTGGGGAAATTAGTACGAGTTTCTCTGAATACACAGAATATAAGCAGTTGTTTGAACAACTGCTTTCTCATAAAGGCTCTGATTACTCATAAAGACCCTGCAGCCCTCTTTAGAGCTCTTTATCTTATCTGCTGCAGGTCATGATGGCATTTCCTGGCTCAAAGAGGACCCCAAAATGTCACAGGATAAGATAAGTGCTGTTTCCTGCCCTGGCACACCCAATACTGCCTGCCATGCCCCCAAGGGCAAGCAGACTTTGTCTCTCCATTCCACAGAGATATGTATAGAGATAGATATATATACATATAAACACACACACATACACATATGTATATGTTTTTTGTAGTAGACAAGAGATCACTTCTTTACCACTCTTTGTTGATTCAGTTTATTCCCCATTTGAGAATGAAATTGTAATGCAAATAAATTAATAATGTGTAGTGCCAATTCCATTTCCCCCCCCTTTGTTGTCAGGGAGACTTAGCTGACTCCAGGTTTTCAATTTTGAGGTCAGGCTTAGGCATGAGCAAAGCCTCCCTCAGGGAGTTCTTGCACATTTAGGCTCCAAAGAACAAGACAGAATAAAACCAAGGTCTTCTAGCTCTCCTGCTCCCAACTGCTTCATGAGTGCTCTGAAATGGCCTTGCCCTTTCCAATTCAAGTTAGCATTTCAGATTCAAAAGGCCAGACAAATGCATTATTGTTCCATAGATATGTCTGCCTCAGTTGAATGTCATTACTGGAATTCTGTCAGAGTAGATATCCTGTAGTTTCTTTGAGACAGATGCATTCTGTCTGTGCCAAATATATTGGCAAACACACAGACACACACAAGTGCACACGCACGCCAATACATTTGTGGAGGGTTCCCAAGCAGCATAGCTGCATGCAAATATGAAAGATAGCTAGGGAAGCAGGGCACTCAGTAGTCCTGGGCAACCCCACCAGATGATGTTATGTAGATCCTGACAAAGAGTGAAATCCTCTGGGTCCCTCCACAGAAGTGGGGCTGGCCTCTGACAAAATAGCTTACAGTTGTGGAGCTCAGCGAGTGAGGTTTGGAGCAATGTGAAAATTGCACCTTCCCTTCTGCTAATGGGTTTCAGAGGGTTTTCAAGCTGAGTAAAATATTCACAGTCACAGACCTTTCAAGTTTCTTTTGTGCAAAAAAGCACTTTGGTAATTTCCAGTAGAAGTAAACCAAAATTTATGAAGAACAACCATGTGCTCTTAAATGAGTTGCTGCAGCTCTATTTTTGCATGCGTTTGAATTTTGATAGGAAGTGCTCTAAATGGCCTTGGTTGCCTCATTGGTATTTGCCACGTGTTGTTCTTTGCATCCTCTTTCATATCTTTCAACCTTTAATTAACTTTACTGAGGGCCCAAACATCATGGGCCTGCTCCCACCCCAACTGCCCCATATGTTACTTTATTATAACTCAATTTTTCACAGCTCTTTCTTCCTTCAGCAAAATCATCCATTTGGCTATTGGCTTCTCTTCTTTTCTCTTTTAGCACTTTCCCCTGAGTACCTGAATGTTCCCTGGGTACAAAGAAAAAGCAGCTCAAAGATTCTGAGCCTGCTCTGTGGTATATGGGCTCTTCCTGTCCCTCCAGTTTACAAGAAATGGCTCAGCAGAGGAGCTTCAGCTGCTCTGGACTGTTAAAACTCCTTCAGTGGAGCTGCAATGACGTATACCAGCAGAAGACCTGGTGGCCTTTAGTTTCTGCTTGTTTCTTCAGCTACTACATGATCAGGAGACACGCCCTAGGACACAGAGGAAACAAGGAGCACTGTCTGCTCAGCAAAAATTTCAGGATCCATTTTAGTGAAACAGACTGAAACATCACTGTGTTATTGTCATTAATCACACTGTCAATTTGGAGCTCGGTTCCACTCTTCCCCAGGTCAGTCAGAGAAGTCTCCTTTAAACCAGGATCAGACCTTTTCTGAGAATGGGAATAAATACCAGTCTAATTCTTTAGTCAGTCTTCAGTTCATGAATTCTTAGTTTCGGTGATGTCAGTAGTAATGATTGTACAGCCAAGAACTCCATCTGCAATGAGCACAGCTCCCACTAGGTATGGGGGATTCACTGAAAAGCAATTAATCTTCCTCATCAGAATTTTGCCTTTAAGTAGATGAGTCAGCTTTTTAACAGAATTTAAGAACCAGTTGTACTACTGTACAAATAATAACTTTCATTTGTATTCAAAGGAAAACTCATACCTACTTAATCCAGGGGGGGTTTATAACCTACCTTGTTCCTTAGGAAACCCTAACGAGGAAACAAATAGGCTACATAAATCATTTTTATGATACTTATGTCGCTAACTGGGGATAGGTCTATTTATAAATCTATATATATTTAGTTATATGTATCTATTTATGTTTATGCATTGTGCATATGCACCACCCCACAGGGAAAGGAAATGGATGGATCACAGAAAAGGAAGGCACAATTTCCATCAACAATATAATGTAGGTTTAAAATCTGTGGACTTCAGAGTGCTTCAGGAAAAGAAGTACAGGCCAGAACTTTTTGAATGCGTGTGTTTAGAGAAAGTTAAAATTGTTATTTATTGCAAATAATTCGCAGCCCATAAGGAATTACTGTATATTCCTTCTTTAGTTCCAACAAAGGCAAGAATGGTGTAACCTAATTCCAGAGAGAAGGAAAGGAACAGTTTATTGAAACAACTAAAGTGTCAGACCTCTGGGCATAACCTACTTTGAATGGTACATACAGACCGGATCCTTCTTGCTGTTACCTTTAATACTTCGTTGACTCTGACCATGCTTGGGCATAAAAATTAGGAGGACATGGTTGTAGAGAAGCTGGTTCTGTTCTGCATGCTGATCACCACTGTATGTGAACATCTATCTCTGCTCTTTAGCAAAGTGACTGACACAAGTGGCTGCAGCACCAACTTAGTCAAAAATCACAGGTTCTGTTGCCTTACCACAGGCAGTGACAGACAGGGACAAATGCATTTTAAAATAACATCAGGAATGCACAGTCTTGTTATTTTGTTTTATTTTCTGTGCAAAAGAATAACTTTTTTCTTAATTACTTGGCCACAATTGAAACTAAACTTCTCTGCTAAGCTTTTTGCAAAGTATGTCTCATGAATAGTGCAGCATAGAGGCAGGATCAAGTGCTTTATCTCTGGGAATACTTTTAGAAACAAAAAAAAACAAAACAAAAAAAAAAAAAAGGCACAAAAGTTTTGTGGGTTCTTCAACTTGCTAGCAGCATCCTGTAGAGCTATATTGCACTACCTTGTTTGCAGCAAACAATAGAACATGAGAAACACTCTGAGAAGGAAAGAGTTTTTACTTTCTCAAACATCAACGTTGCTTTGACTAAGTGGAGTCAGGGCTCCTTTCAGTGGTTCTGTGCTGGAGTTCGTATGTTATAGATTTACATTTAACATAAGCATTTTAGCCATGTTGCAAAGGGAATTTTATACCACACATAGGTGGCTTTGTTTCTTTAAGAAGTGTTTGCTTACCTAAAGAATACCATGTTCAGTGCTTACCTTCCACTCCACATTCCTGGCTCTTAGTTGTACAAACTTCACAGCTGAGCATCCCTGGCTTATCTTCAAGAGGTGTTTTTCAGTGGGAAGAGTATACCAGAGTGACTATGTTCTTGTCTGAGGGCAAATACTTAAGTCCTTCTTAACTTTCACTTGTTCTCTGCCTTACAGTCAACACTTGGAAAAGAACAAGTGTTTCAGAATGTTAACTTCGACATAATTCAGAAAAAAATATTTTGATATCTGAGGTTTGGAGATTGCAGAGAGCAGTAGCTAAGAGTTGCCAATAGCCCAGACCACTTAGTATGTATGTTTTAGACCAAAAAAAGGCAAAACTTCAATTAGGAAAACAAGGCTCGAATTTCCCAAGTTAGTCTAAATAACTGTAGAAACTAGAGTGCTCAACCTTAGTGAATATGGCAAATCAGTTTCCACAAACCTCTGCTTTTACAGACAGTCCTAGTTACTACATCCAAACCCACAAGATCGTTGTTATTTAAATCATAACTATCAAATTGTATTTCACTTTTTTTGATAAAACCACAACAAAATACATGATCCTAACAAAGGGAAAAGCAGGTGAAGAATGAAGATAGAGCTAATTTTTACCACCTGTAATCACAGAACTCTTTCCTTATGAGATTTTTATGAGTCAGGGCCACTGAAGAAATAACAGTCCATAAAACTGAATCAACACTCATTAAATCCAGAAGGTGAAGTTAGTTTACATGTAAAATAATCTACAAAATCAATGACCTACACAGTTTTCTATGGCTGTTTATGTTAACTGCATTCATGGTTCGAGGAAAAATTATCTCTGGGTAGGTCAATATAATTTCCTAGAAGTTAACTGAGCTACTCACATGCTGAAATTGGTCCTTTATGTTTTGAATGTTAGTGGTTCAAACTATAGTTTGGAAAGTAGTGCTAGCTAACCATTTGCATGTTGCTGCTGTATCTCCTGGCTTACACAATTGATAAGAATAGCATCTGATAAGGCCTGTCTGTGGCTCTGAGGTCGGAGCTTGGTGAGGAGTTGGAGTGCAGGAAAAGCCCCGGGGAGAGTTCTGGCTGACTCAGTCAGGAAACCAGCAGTGTGTGCTGCGGTGTTAGCTCTGCATCCAGCACGTACGCTGTGGACACCATCCTTCCCCCCTGCCAGCCAGGAGCTCCATCCACTGCACTGCAAGGCAGGGAAATCCCAAAGATGTCCTCAGCTCATAGAGAAAATCCTCACAAGCTGGCAGAGTCTATTCAGCAGCTCGACCTTGAACTTTCACAGAAATTATCTGTAAAATCAGAGGATGAAATGGACTGTTTTGTGATAGTATGGCAAACCAATATGTTTTAGAATATTATGCATTTATACTGGCATTTTTCAGATGTGGATTGCAGAAGAAAAAGATATTAAACTGATGATATGAAAGCTTCTTCAGTGACATATCTCTACATTTCCATTGTCACCACTGTGTAATTTGGTGAGCTTCTAAATGCTTTCTGTGCCCTCTTTTCTTTTATCACTCCTTAGGTGATCCAAAGAGTGTCTGGGAGATAGTCTGTAGTGACCTGTGGTGAGAGGGAAGTATGTATATCTGTAATTTCATGATCTCTTCTTAAAGCAGAAATTGCTACAAACCACTCCACACCAATGGTTTAGATGTCAGTATGGAACAAAAAGACGTGGGTTGAATTTTCCTTTACTTGTCAGTGTGAAGATTGTCTATAAAAAAGAAAGCCCTTTGAAGGAAATGAGCAAAATCATCAGCACTAGTGAATCTAGAGGACACAAGCACATTCTCTCATGAAAATTTATGTTTAAAGATGAAATGCCCAGCATTCATCAAAGCTGATGTCAATTAATCTAATCACAGCCTACAAAATACCTCAGTTGTTAACTGTATTGGCACATATGATTATGTGTGATTATTTTCTGCTGCTTCAGCACTGTGGCATAGGGGTTTTATGCATTCTTTCCCAAATTCCTTCTTTTTCCCTTGCTACTTACAAATTGTTTTAAACTAACTATTTCACCAGGTACCTCCCCTCCATAGGAATTAATGTGCAATTGGAGCAGCTGAGGCAATAGAACGGAAGTAGAGCTCAACAAAGAGAATACTTTGCAACCAACAAGAAACCTGTATTGACAGGTTGCTCAGGGCTTTGGCCTACCAAGTATGCTCCTTCTCTACTGCTTAGTTATCCTCATGAAAATTTACTCTTTTTATATTGAAGAAAAATCATTCTGATCTATGGTTGCTGTCTCTTGCTCTGCCACTACTCACCTCAGCAAAGAGCCTGAGCCTTTGTGGGTCCTGAGGGCAGCAGGTTCCTGAAGCAATCCCATCTCCAGGCTGAATCAGCCCCACTCCCTCAGCCTCTGCCCACAAGTGCCTTAGCCTCAGCCACTGCAGGGATTCTCTGCTGAGCTGCAGTTTATTGGCAACCTTCACCTACTGAGTGGCCCAGAGATGAACCCAGTATTCCAGAGACAACCAAACAAATACCAAGCAAAAAGGAATAACTGCTTCCCCCATTTTCTGGCTCTGTTCTTGCTGACACAGCCTGGGGCACTCAGCCTTCATCCCTGCCGGGATCCTGCTGGCTCAGGCTCAACCAGGTGTGCCCCAGGACCTCAGTCCCTGCTCCACAGAGCTGCTCTCCAGCCAGGCAATCCCAACCTGTTTCCTGTTGGATGTTAGTCTGTCCCAGAAACAGGGCAGGTGTCCTGAGTGAATTTCATGAAGTTTATTGTCAGTTTGTTTCTCCCATCGAGCTCCCCCTGAATGCAGCCCTGCCCTTGAGCATATCAGCTGCATCCCCCCATATGCCTTTCCCCTACAGGACGTTGCAAACTTGATGATAATTCTGTCTCCTTCTCCAGACCCAGGCCAGGGCCCCTGTGCAAGGCCTCCTGTAACCATTTACAAACACTTACATGCAACTTTTTTCCATCCATTCTTAATTACTTAAGCTAAAATTGTTGCAAGTATTGCACAAAAAAAACTTGGGCAGTAAATCTGTCCAACCATGATGTTTCCATCAAACTTGCTGCAAGATGGTCTAAAGAGAATAAAATTAGCCTGCCAAGATATTTTGTAAGGCAACAGGAATTGATGGAGTAATTTTACACATTATTTTGGCATTTTCCTATCTGACAAATTTATGGGGCTGGTGAGAAGTGACTTAGACTTCACTTATGGCTTTGCTCTAAAGTACCCCCAGAAACAAATATGGAGAGTGTAAGCATGCCCAAAACTGAACTGAAGACAATAAGGATAACATGTAAGTGGCAGGACACTGTTTGGGGAGAAAAAAATCACTCTGGTCTAATTGTATTTTTGTTTATCTTTGAGCCCACTCTCTGATGCTCATGTGGCCCTGACTTCAGAGATTGTTACCAGGGTATTTAATTGGAAAAAAGCAATATAAGAGGTTCTTTAAAGTTGGGATCTCTTTACACTACTTCAACACACACACACAAAGAGGCAAAATGCCAGAAATGTCATATTTAAAGCACAAAAGATGCAGAGCCAGAAATTCCCTGGCTTCGTTAGAGGTGTGAATATTGCTATGTAGTTTTTACTCAGAGTTTTGGCTTGGTTCTCCGTTGTCATCTTTGTTCATAAGCTCAGAAATTCCGCTGAGTGTGTCAACAGCCTCTTTGCTGTTGTGGCCAAATGTGTTTTCTTCTGGTTTTGAATATTTTTTGCACAACTTCTCTCTGACAATACTTTCTTGTTCATTTGTTGGCTTGATTTTGCTAAAAGGATGGGACAGGTAGGCTTGAGAAAGTAAAGAAACCTCCTTTTAACCCTTCCATAGTTTTGCATTTGCCATCTTGCATGTACGATGAACAGCCTAGCTAATACGAGAGTTTTCTTTTTTTTTTTAATAGATCCAGAGAGAATTTTGTGATTTTGTCCAACTATTCCCACTGGGGTGTCTGTTACCTTCAGTACAGCTCTCTGGGTTTGTATTCCATGAGATAAAATGCTGTGCTAGAGATACCTGGCTACTCTGAGTGGCTTGCTTTGTGCACATAACACAGCTCAAATTCCAGCAGACACCAGCTTCAGAAATGGAAGCAACAGAGCTGCATTGACCCAGCACAAAACCCAGGCTAATTAACCTCCCTGCAAAGCTCACCACACTACCTAAATCTTTACATAATCTTAGGTTACACCTTGTTTTTTCTTCCTCTTGAATACATGGTGTGGCTGCTTGATGTCCGAGCAGCATTCTTGAGCATCATTCCAGTGTGTTCCCACTAATTGTATGGACCTGGGAATTAATTTGTGTCTATTGTAATAAAGCTTCCCATTCCTAAGGCCCCTTTCCTTTTCTCTCAAATGAGCCAGTGCACTTATCCAGCAGGATAGAGACACACTGCAGCAGTTTGCAAAAGCAGAACAGCTCTGTTATCTGTAGACTTGAAAGGGCAAAGTACAACACCCCTTAGAGAGAGAGGTACTACACAGCATGGCAAAACTGCCTTTGGAGATGCAACCAGAACAAGTTCTTCAGCTTGTACACTCTGTCTACAAGCATAATAATGATGGTTGAGCCCAGAGAACTTTTAAAGCCCACCTGCAAAGATGGCTTATACTGCTGCCTTTGTTCTGCTGTTTTGAAGATTGTTGTTGAATTTTGATATCCACCAGGGCAGAGGAGCTCCAGGTCACAGCACCCAGACAGGGTCCAAGAGGCCTCCCTTGCTCTGGACACAACAGGTTTGTCTCCCAAACCACCCATGTGAGCCCATGGTATCCAAGCTGCTGTCAGTCCTGTTCCGGTGGTTCTTCCATGTCGAAAAAACCATGTGTATTTGGCTGTCATAAAATATTAAGTGATTAGGCTTAGCCAATGTCAATAAATTCTGGTTAATGTATATTTTTCCAGTTGTAGAGCAAAACGTAACCATATACAACTAAGCCATTTTTATTGTTTACCTAAAAAGGCTCAGCTTTGAGACAAAATCTTGGTCCCACATTCATCCATCTTTCTATATAAAGCACGTGAGGTCCCAAGAAGCCTTGAGATTTTTTTGAAGACAAAGACATGGCTGGTGTAGATTTATATTGTTCATTTAAATCAGTGGAGCTAGTGTAATATTTGCCAGCTCAGGATCAAGCCTCCAGACTCAGTGGAGAATTTTACTAGAATAAGAAACACCAGGTGTGTTGCTGATGTATATCCAAGTTGCTTGTAAATAGGTGGCAGAAGTTAAAACATTCATGATTTACAGTGTCTGAGCTTGGGGTCCAGATATCCACCATGATGTCAAAAGTAGGATGGGAGGAGAACAAAACTGGGGCATCAATTGTGCTTATTGAAAATGAAAATATTACCAAGGACTCAGGAAAAAATGCAAAAGTGAAACACAGAAACGGCATAGGAATTTTGTGACCTTTGATGTGAGAGAGACTTATCTTTGAAACAAGGCATTTAGCTCACTTAGCAAGTACAATGCTGCAGTGGCAGAAGCAGCCTCCAGTTTTAGCTCATTGTCACCTCTTTAAAATGTTTAGGGTGAGCAGACACAGTACTTCCTTAAATACTGCATAAGGTACCATTTATCAAAAAGAAATAGGTGCCATTTGGCACCTGCTGTAATTGCTGTGATGGAAATAGTAATACATAAGTACCAGAAGAACGGGTGCCACATTTTTTAACAGCTCACAGCTATTTTATGTATTTCTAATGGCCAATGAATAAGTGATGCAACATACATTTTACATATCTGTGAAGTAATGAATCTGTGATTAATTCTCACATAATGATTTTTAGGTGCTAGATGCATTTAATATACTGAAAGAAAAAATTATTTGATGTGAAGCGTGAATATAATTACAAGTATGTTGGAGGGTTTGTGAGAGTTCTTTCTATACCTGTAGAAAATTTTGTGGCTCTAGCAGTAGACCCACCATAATACATGAAGAGCAGACCCACAGACCTCACCCCAGCTGCTTAGGTCATCTTCTAAACCTCCAGCCTTTAAAATCAAGTGCTAAATATTCTTGTTTTAACTGATCCTGCCCCTGCTTGCTATTATAATTTTCAAAATGAGCCCCTAAAAGACATATGAACACTGCTGAGCATAAAATGAGTGGTGAGGAATTTAAAAATTAATAATAATGAAAAAATTACATGACCTTCTTCCTGCAAAAGAACTCCCCTCTCTTAATCAGTTAAAAGTGTTTTTCAAATAGTATGAAAAAAAATTATTTTTTCTTCCGAATAAAACGTCTGATTTTTTTTACTCACTAGAAGGAAATGAGATAATCTTTAAATAATGGAATTTTTTAGTCATTTTTTTGGCTCTTAAGGAAAAAATAAATTGTCTGCCAGGCAGACGAATCTTTCATCAAAGAATTTCAGATGTGATTTCTTTTTTTTCTTAATGTAATAAGACACTATGCATTTTGTCCTCAGTTCTCTGGAAGAGATCTCAAAGAAGCAATTAATATCAAACTGAATGACTGACCAACCATCTGCCAATTCCAGCACATTTAATACAACTGATGCTTTATTCAAATACAGAGTACAGACTCTGCCACCAGAAGAAATGATTTAGGTCAGATGGGAAGGGAAGAATAATATGTAATTATACATACAGTGAGACCTGCTCATATAAGACTTTGCTATAGTAAAAGTGTTTTTCTGCTACAGTAAAGGAGAAAAGATAACAGGAAAATTTCAGTATATTGCAACATGCAAGATTCAAGGCAAGTCATACTGAACCTTTACTTGTCCTGAAGATGTCTGGTGAAAGGGAGGAGTTGCCTCATTACAGAAAGTTTTGCTATTGAAACCCACATATTCAGAGATGTTAAAAGGATTAAATGCTCAAATCTGATTTATTTTGGTGGACTTGGGCAACATAATCCTCAGGCACCACTTAACTCTCATGTTTTGACATCACAGAAGGCAGCTGCAGGAACAGGAAGCCATCCAACAAAGGGAGAGGAAATCCTGGGTTGTTTGGTTCAATAGAATTTAAATGAAGAAGAGATTATACTGAATAAGGAGTCAAAGCTTGCAGAAGACATTTTGTGTCAGCTTCTGACCACTGATTTGGTGACAGCCTATAAATCAACTCCAAAGTCAGCTGCAAAGGCATGTGAGGTTTTCTACAACCTTGGGATCTCTGGGTCTGCACTATATTTTTCCTCAGTTGATTTGCCTGGCTGCGGAGGGATGTGTTAGAATCTTTTCTGGAAACAAGGAGACAAAACCCTCACATGTGTTAGCATTTCTGTATTTACTCAAAAAATATCCTCAAATCACTCCACAGGATGCGAGGGGAAGTTAGAGGAAACGTGATTTCTCAAAGCAGGATTTGAGATTGGCTGGTTGTACAGATCCTAGGTTTTCGTAGAGAAAAAAAATCATAACAGTGATCAAAATTAAAAAGGTAACAGTGATCAAAATTAAAAAGAATAGTTCAGAGAATACCTATCTTTTCCTTTCTTTTAAAAATTTTTTCTCTGTTGAAATAATGCTACTCTGCTACGTGACATGGACAGAAATCAGGAAGCGTCATATCAACCAGGCTTATCTATACAGCATGGAGTTCTGAAAACAGGCAAAAAGCACTCAGACTTTCACAGAAGTGAAAGTGCTAGTTTATTTATTCTTGAGACTCTTAGAACCTCTGCTTTGATGTTGCACAGGGTCAGTCATTCAGAAGAAGTGGATTGTGAGTCACCAACAGCTCCATGATATCAGTAAGTGGCAGCTCAGGACATTTATGAGAAATCTTTGAAAACAGAACTTGCTTCTTGACTCAAACACTTGGGTCTTAGGACTAGCTAAGTACTTTCCTTGTTCACCTATTGATTCCTATATATTCCTATATAAAACACACAATCTGCACAGTTCAGATATCATAGTGAGTGCTTTCTCCTGAAAACTGCTTCTGAACTCAGCTATTCACACAGTGAATTCTTTGCCTTTAATAAAAACTGGTACTAATTAGCAGCATGTGAAAACAATTGCTAACAGTTAAATCCCTGTTCATATAGCCAGGCCCATTGTAAAGACAGCATAGTAGGTTTCCTGTGGTTGCCTATAGAAAACTTCTGCATTTATTTTAAATTACCTAGTAGTACTTAAATCAGCCCTTCGCCTGTTATGCTTTGTATTTCACAGGTCAGTGGGGATTTACTTGTTTGTTTAAAATAAGGAAAATTAATTTACTTTAATTTTCAGTCTCATTGAGTTAATTTGGTGTGAAGGAAGGAAACTTTCTGCTTCTAAGGAAACATTAACTGCTTTTATGTAATCTGACACTCTTGCTCTCTATCTGCCATCTCTTAAAATACTGCTGCTGACATTTGTCACCCTAGTGAGTGCAAGGAAGTGAAATTTAGTGAACTTAAAATAATTCAGATTCTTTAGCAAAAATTATGCCTGCTGATATTTTCTGCCAAGGGTGGAAGACCTTTAGCCTGGAGTCAAGCTTGTCTGCAGGCAAACTCTTCTTGTTAGAGGTTCTCCCTCCGTGCATTCTGTCAAGCTGCACCTCCAAACTGGCCTGCAGATCAGGACACCGTGGGAAACCTGGCTGGAGTTCCTGACCTTAAACTTTGCTAACCCTTGTGTGCAGCTGCTAGAGAGGGGAGCTCTGCCTTGCCTTCCTCAGCACCTTCCAGGTGCCTGTGCCTGTGCTGTGCTGTGCTGGCAGAGCCATGGCTGCTTACAGGGGGTGAGGCAATCCTGCTCCCCTGCACTTCTAGATACCATTTCCTTCTTCCTGTTGTTGAGCATTTTATCTCAACAAAATAGAGCATAAAAACAAGACCAGGTTTTAGCCCAGTGTGCTGGTTCTGTAGGCCGCCTTGCTTGGTTCTGCTCTGATACTGAGACCTGTCTTGGCTGAGGGACGGCCCCTGTCCGCACCAATCCACAGCATTTTCATCCTGTCACCCCAGAAGGATTGGCTGTCTTGGAAGGAAACAAGAGCACAGGCATGTCTTCTGGCTATTTTCATTCATATTAAGAAGTGAGCTGAAATACAAACAGATTCCTCTGCAGCAGTTTCTTTCCAGCAGCAGAGAGTTCTATGCATCCTTACTCATTCTGGCTGACTGCTGAGAGCCTGCCACTGATATATGCCACTATCTCCCAAGACATTTCTGCCCTAAAAAGTATTTTTCCCATTTCCTTCTTTTCACTGTTATGCCACCTAACTTGAAAGTAGAAAGGACAGAAGTAATTCTTTTTAAAGACATTTCTTACTGCAGATGTGAAACTCTTAGTGGCCCTTTTAAGTGACTTCGCATTAAAATACATGATGGGACCATCAGACCCTGAGTATCCAGGAGCAGATGGTGTATTGACTGCCAAGGGCTAATCTTCATTTAAGGTACTCTGATTGCAACTGAATCTAATGAAAAGGTATAATTCTCCAACCTCCTGCTGCTTAAAATACTCTGTTTTATTCCTGCTACTATACTTCTTTTTCTTTTTTTCAATACTGGGAAAATTAAAAGATGAATGAGATCTCAAAATTGAAAGACAACGTGTAGCCTCATGAAAATTAGATTTTTTTATTTCTTCCTGGTAGCTCAAAAGTTAAAAATTATTAACCTTGTATTCCAATTCCCTTCTCTGGGTTTCCAAATCTGTGTTATTTCTTATGAATCTTTGTTTAATAAAATATGAAAATCCTGTAACTCCTTCATCTATAGTGATGCTTAGTATTTTCTCATAATAAAAAAATAGAAACATATTTTACAAGATGAATAACTAAATACCTCTGTATTAATACAAACCAAATTGCATTATATATTTCTTAGAGCTGTGAGATCAAAATTTTGACTTTAAAAATATACAATTTATTTTTAAAAACATGGTCATTAACAATGGTATTTATTTTATACTTAACAATTGTGTTTAAGTAACCTCCTGACTATTACTTCCTTTTATGGACTTTTTTCCTCAGGATGCATTCTTATGTATTTCTCATGCCCATGGGGTAGGTCTGTAAATGTTTTTAATGTTTTTTAATCCCCTTTTAGTCCTTAGCGTTACTTTTTTCTCTAATTTTCTCTAATTTTTAACTAAGTAATTTAAATGGAGTTTTATATTTTTGATGCTTCTGCAAGGATTTGACCAAATGTTTTTTGCCAAGCTTTGTGACTAGTAGACTAGTTTCAGTAATGCCTTTGCTAATTTTCTTTGATAAATTAATTTTTCAGAAGAAATAAAAATTATGTCATTCTTGGGGCTCTCCTGTGCAGGGCCAGAAGCTGGACTTTGGTGATTGTTGTAGGTCCCTTCCAACTCAAGATATTCTATGATTCTATGATAAAAAAGATGTTTCCTACTTCTTTACAGACTTCTTTGTATTTAATACAACAGAAATGCAGTAAATGACTTGGGTGAACTTGGTGATCTTGAATGTTCACTAACAAGGGAACATAAAACCCAGAATTGTTTCTATGGTTTATATGTAAAATGGATCTCTAGGTTACAGTGAGAAAATAATAGCAATATTTTTTCATCACAAGAGGAAATACCACTATAGGAAATGAGAAACCATGCAGAAAAATGATAAAGTCAGTGCAGTTCTGCTGTAATGGAATTGTGAAGTTGAATACGTTTTGAAACATTACTTTTTTTATTTAATTTAATATTGTCATTACTGTTTCACAGTCTATACCGCAGCAATGACTGTACAGGCTGTATATGATTTGAAAATGCAAATATTCACCACTTTTCAGGCTTGAAAAAAAATTCAGGTGTCTTCTAAAGAAATATGTAAACATAAAAAATGTAATGCAACCTCTTTTCTGGTTCAGACTAAATGTAAATTTAAAAAAAGTAATAATTATGGATGCACCTTCCTGTAAAGTATGTGTGTTTAGTCTCTTCTGTACTTAGATCAATAGCATCTGAGAAATGGGAGAGAGAATAAAAGGCAAGCCATTGCCCTTCAGTCTTACCTCAGAACCCCTAGTCCTTGTCTGAAACACAGTCTGCTGCTCTAGCAGTGCTTTCAGGACTTCATGCAGTACTGGGCACTGGAGCAGCCAGGTTTGGAGTGCAGTTTTCAGGAGTTTGCTGTAACAGTTGTGAACAGCAATGCTTGGACTCGTCTGTCTCAGAGGTCTTTTCCAGCCGTAATGGTTCTATGATTCTGCAAAAGATCCCTGTTGACAGCCCTGGACAGTGAACTCTCCTGTTAATTGCTCCACAGAAAATGTGCAGCAGCTGATTCGAGGTCTCTGCACTCCAGAACCACCAACCTGCAGAGCTGCCTGGGGGAGCAGGAGGAAGAACCTCATTTCTCTGCCTGTGCCACCACTGGGATTAAAGGTATTGACAACCACCCTTGTGAAAAAGCCTTCTGTGTGTATAAAAGGAGAGCAAAGTGCTGAAGCAAAGGCACCACAGATGATGCCTTGGCAAAGGTGCTTTTTAATAGAAAGCAATTTGGCATCAGTGTGAACAGTAGTAAATTACGGCACAACACCCTGCAGGAATGTTATAGTTAGCAGAAAGGTATTTATGTGTGGATTTTTTAAAGCCCAGGGAATTCAGAGTTAAGATCAAATTCACAAGCCATCAAACACCTGAAAGTTTTCAAATTCATAGTTAGGGTCCATAAATTTACATGGCTTTCTCCCACAGATGGTAGCTGTCTTCCCAAATTCTCTCTTATCTCTCTTGTGGTAAATAGCATTTTTTTGATTAAGAATTTTTAAAATACTTTAAAAAGTCGGCAAATTTGAAAACATTTTACTGTTATTACACAGAAAATTCAGGGAGGGATCAAAGTGTGTGTATGATTTTGGTTTTTGCTGTCCCTTCTCTGTCCCTGAGTTGCTGATGAGCTAATATTAGAACATCAGGATGGATTGCTGGGAAATCTTTCATAAACTCTGGATGTCTGAGCTTAACTCTCACTAATATATCCATTGAATCATGATATATCTTGCTCTTTTTTTGTCATGTTTTTGCCATGAGAGGGCAAAAAAAGAGGAAGTATTGTGGGGGGGTGGTTTTGTCTCAAAAATGATGAAAAATCTGCAAAAAAATTCTAGAATTCCTGGAAGGTTCAGAATATCGTAATGACTATTACATTCTCTTTTCTACAAAACAAAGCTGAGGGGAAATTGTATTTTAGTCCTCTCTAGGATAGTTTACTTGTGGATGTGAGGGCGGGGGGGGGGCAAATTTTAGAATCAGTATAAAATACTGATATTTGTGGAATCCATGGATGATGCATCATTAATCATGATGTTGAGGAGTATATAGGAATGAGGAATCTATTGAGTGTGTTGCAAACAAAACTGTTCCCCTTGCATAAATATTTCACGCAGTTTAGTGGCGAGATTTTCCGTTCCAATACCCGTGCATTGTAGGAGAGTTACTAAGCCTGTATCTTTTGTACAAATCCCAGAGTAACAGAGGCGCAGCAGAGTTCAGAGCAGAGCTTCCAGAGGCTTAACCAATGTCAGACTTCACTGATGCCCTTTCCAGTCATGTGTATCCTGCTAGCTGTGCTTCTGTATACAAGTCAAATATAGCTGTCTGGAGAAGTAATGCAGAAATACATTACCAGTGTTGGTTTTTAATTCTCCTTGTGACCTGGACAGCTTATGAACAAATTTGGAAGCCTAATTAGAACAATGCATTGAAAGCTGTCACTGGGTTTGAACAGAGTGAAGAAGTAGTGAACTCTTTTTAATTTAAAAACAAAGCAAGTTTGGAATCGGAGAGAAAACCAAAACCCTCTTTATTTGATGGCTCTCAGGGATTAAAATGAGCAAACAGTGGAGATGTTTGGAGAAGTCTCAGTTTTTCCATTCCTTGTCCTTGTGTATTGCAAATACTGTTACAAGAGAACCACAGGTAATATTGGCTCCATGAAACAAATGGCTGGCAGTTCTTCAGGCTAGCAGCAGAGAGTCACTTGCTCTGCTCTTGGCTGGCTAAGTGTTCTCAGTAGCTCACAGAGATAGCACTGTTTTGCTTTAGAATCAGCACAGAGTATGCCATTCCCTGCTTATCTACAACAAGCATCTGTTTAAAGATTGCAGTACGTTTTGTAGAGCTGCAAAAATGTGTTGACACGTTGTAAGTTAAAGGGAGATGGAGCTTGCGGTGTAATCGCACGGGATATGCTCCCACTGGAGCCAAAAGCAAAGCTTGCTGTGGCTTCATACAGGTCAAGGATTCAGTCCCAGCTTCTGAAACAAATATAGCGAAAAGAAAAGGCAGAGAATGAAAGGGCTGTGTACTGAGTCAAGTACTTAAAACAGGCTGTCAACCTCTGACTCTGGCCAGCCAGCAGTTCTTAAGTGGGTTAAGGCCAACAGGTTTCCACCCCTTCTAAGGAAAAGGAGACATGAATGTCAGAGTTTGGCTCTGTAGTCTCCATAGTGACATGAAAGCAGGTACATCGTGATGCAGTTTGTTTGGCTGTGAGAGGACCTCTGCAAACTATGACATCCCACACCACCAGCCTCTTGTCATTTTCTCACAGATGTGGCTATGTACTCAGACTTCATTTTTTCTGAAACAGGGATTTCTTATTTAACATCATCAAAATAATGGGCAGAAACATGCATACACACAAATATGCCGAGGAAGGAAATGTTCAGTGTGTGTTCTGTAACATCCAAGATTAACTATTGTCTTCTACTTGAGTCATAAACACCAATTAAGGTTTTCCATTGTCTGATACTAGGATCTCCCATGCTTATCTTTCTACTGACATATTGCAATGCAATTTGTGTTTCTCTTGTGATACTTTAATAGAATTAAGGTTTTGGATTGACTAAAAGTAATCTTGAAGAAAAATTTAATAGCCACTTTTTTTCTTAAAGCACCAAGTTAAAATCAATGATAATTAAGAGCTTAGTGTTCCATATGTGTTACTGTGTTAATGTAATCATGTGTTATTCCTTTATAAATATCTGTTGTCTTATACTTCCTTATTTCATCAGCTCAATATTCTACATTTCTTTTGTTTTTTGTAAACTTGCTTACCAAGAAGATAACTGGAGATGCAGGGAAAGTTTCTCAGAAAAACTGTATTCATGTCTTTTGGGGCATTGTGGGAAAGTTAGACAGGTTTAGTCATGCCTTTCAATCAATGCAGACATAATCTTCATAGCATGATCCAATTTGATTATGTGCATTTGTATTCTTGTGTGCTTTTAGAATACCTGTAGAGGTGCTTCTGTAGGAGGTAAAGGTGAGCAGCAATGAGCCCTTTGTGAAGAGCCCATGTAATTTACATGGATTAGTTTAAATAGGGAGCTCCTACCAGATGCTGCATCTCACTTGTAGTTTGTTTCATAAATATTCATAGGACAGAGATAATAGAAATGAAATCTCCCATATTTTTCTTTCTTTAGTCTTTATGACTAAAGACATTGAAAATAAAATCTATAAAAAATTGCACTGTACCCTTTTTCCAATTCACAACTAAATAATTTTTCTTCTTCCAGCCAGGCCTAGACAAGCTCCCTAGTCATGTGTTATCTCTTGAATTGAATTCCATGTGAGCAGTAAGACTTTCTTGTCATTTTCCTCTTGTGTCCGAGGGTCTGTGAAGGCTGATGCAACTTAAGGAGGAGAGCTAACAGAGTAGTACCTGCTGGTAGTTTTGTAGGGTGCTGCTGGGCACCTCCCTGCCTCAGACATCAGTGTCCCACCCAGGGATTCCCTTCCCTTGTAATTCCCCTCTTGCTGGAGGGACATTGGAGGTAATGGCTGCTCCTCAGGATTCAGTGCCTCCAGCGTGGCATATGTGGCCTGATGAGTGTGGAGAGAGCGAGCTGTGGTTGATGGCAGTCACGGGTGAAGTTGTTTCCCTGGTGATCCTGATCCCAGTCATGGGTTCTGAAAGGCCTGACACAAATTAAGTATCCTTGTTATTTTCCTCTACAGCAAAGCAAGACATTTTTCCACCGTGCTTGATAGAGAGGAACATAATTGAGACATTAGCATATTTATTGACTGAAGTAACAGAAATTTGGGGGGTGGGGGGGAAATGTTGTGAATAACAGTCAATTATTACTTTCTTGACTGAAAATCGATGTAAGAATATACCTTGACTTTGTTAAAGCTTGTAAAATAGCAGATGCTCTTACTGAGGTTGCCACAAATGTTTTTGAGACTTGCTTGTTCTGATCAAGCAGTACAGATGTGAGGAAAGCAGGCCCTGTCCATCAGAAAGACAAAAGAAAAAGAAAAGGGGCTTTCCCACTATTAAGTTCACCATATTTGGTTCCTTGAGGCTTGTTTCATATCTGTTTGGGGGTTCCACTCCTAATGTGTCTGTCATGACTAATCACGTAATTTAAGGTTTTAGGCCACTTAGGATGAGGAATGGCAAAGCTCTTACAAAAGGATGACCAGCAATATATTAAACCCATCTTAATTACATTGTTTGAATCAAAACCTCTTGCATGGATAACACAGCAAATTGCTGCTCTCTGCAAGTGTTAAACCAACCCTAGGAAATTTTGCACTGTTATGAAATTTCGTGATTTATATCAGCTATTAAGAAATCTTAAAAGTCTTCAGCTATGCAGAAGTGCACTATAGCTCGGGGGGATCTGGAGATGCTTGTATTGTGAAGTGATCCCTTGTGAGAAAAGCTCTTCTTTACTTGACAGCTGCATTGTTCACCCCATGATATGCTTCCAAAATATTTCAAGTTGTGGATTAGCTCTGCTGTTTTAATTACAAAATACAGGCTTTTTAAATCAACCAAGCTTCTAATGCCTGAAGAATTTGCCCGATCCTCTGGTAAATGTTAAGTCTTTGTTAGCAAGAGGCATTTGAAGAATAGCTCAGTAGTCTGAAGGCTAAAGAAAATCCATATAAAACAAAGATATATTTTCATTTTTCTGGTCCTGTATATGAAAAAAATGCTGATATGCTATAAAATATGTAGCCTTCTGCTATTTTCCTAACCCTTGGGGAATGCAGTGCAGAATGGACACTTGTTCACTAACTAAAATCTCTTTTCAGCCTCACAAAGACTTGTCCTCCCAGCTTGATGAAAACATTCTTAGGAGTTTATATATAGCACTGACTCTTTGAGCAGTATTGTTTAGTGACAATAATAACATTATTGTTTTAGTTTCTCAAAAGCTCCCTTCACAGCAGTAGTTGAATTGTAGCAGACTAAATGCCACAGTGTGCTCCTGTGTGTTATACCATTTTCTTCTGTACCCACAATCATAGAAGATGCAGGTGTTTTCTTCTCTTACCAAATATTTGATATTGTTTCATAATGTCTATGGGCATAAAATATTACTGCATGAACCACACCTTAATGAAATGTGAATACAGCTCCATGATTTGTAAAATAGAATGAAAACAGTGGTTTTTGGAGCAAGTCCCAGCTGGTATCAGTTTAATCAGTTTTGCTGAAATACGTTCTTTTGGTTTTTTTAATGCCCCTGTATAGTTTAAGGGAAATATTTTGGTGCAGTCATTTTATCCTGGCTTGGGATTTGTCTGCCTAGAGAATTTGACAGCCTTTCCAGTGATATGAAGTCAATACAGAGGTTGAGGACTCTTTTTGCCCATCCTGTCAGGATGCTTTCATTTAGAAGTAGACCTTTTTTCACTGCAGTTTGCACAATAGAATATTTGAAGTGCTTTTAAGGATTTTTTTTTCAACTTCAAACGTTAAACCTAAGCTTCCAGAGCACCTCTAGACAGATAAGAGAAAAAAGTCCTTGACTTGCTCAAGCAGTTTAACTGCATATTGGCTTGGTATATCATTTGTGGTAACGTAACTCATTTGTGTAAAAGTAATTTATAAATCAGGGGATCTCTAGGTTTCTAATTTACTGTTCAGCACCCATTCTTGTAAAGCTGCCGTTTTGCTTAGCCAGAGCTGTGAGCAAACACCATTGTCCCAACCCCAGTTTTACATTATGGTCACAGATGCAGCATAACCTCATGTAATTGAGACAATCTCTTGTGACATGCTAGAATATCGTATAATAGGCCAGCTGGTAAAAGTGGAATAATGAAGAAATGTAAGTAACTGTTGATGTCAAGATAGGGCTGATGGGAATGTTGTGCTCTAGCCAAATCCCAAATTAGAGCAGAAAACAGTCAGCTGAGATAGGTATGGTTTGAAGCAGCATTCAAAATGTTAGAGTGCTGTTGCAGTGTTCAAAAAGCTCACTAACTCACTTTCAGGGGAACAGAGGATCATCAGCACCTCTGAAAGAGGCCCCTTCCTAAAGAATATTTCAGGGTGAAGTCAGAATGCATGACAAAAAGTACTTTGCAGAAATCCCTCAGCAAGAACAGTGGTGCAATTTACATCAGTCATAGCCATACTTTTACTATATATTTGGTAAAACTCAGGCTGCTGAGGGTGCAGGCACATTCTTACAGAACTTCTCCAGAAACATTCAGGCAAATCATATAGATAAAAAATGAGCTGTACTTGTTTGTGCTCAAAGATACAGGATGTGTATTGGCTAAAAAAATCACTGTGAGATGCTTATCACACTTGACTTCTTGGGAACAGAGGTATACTTGTATGTACAGACAGTCAAAATTCCATTTTTTATAAATGTTGACTTGAGCACAAAAATATTGAAGTTTCTTGTCCAGAATATTCCGGAAAGAAGAAAGGGAGAGTTCATTATCTAGAAAAACAAATGTTTTAACAAAACTTTTAAAGAAAGAACCATGTTCCACGAAATGCAGGGGTTCTTTTCCCATTCCTCCCCTCCAGCCCCTATTTGAAAATATTTTTGGTTAATTAAAAATGTACTTTTTATTTTTCTTTTGCGGTTTTTTTTTGATATTCAGGCTTGAAACACACCAAGTTCTTTGTCTGCTGTATTGATAATATTACCAACACTGGAAGTTAGAGCAGCCCCCTGCGGACAGTAATTTCTGCTGGTTTTTCACTCAGTGTTTAGTAACAACCCTGAAACTCAAAATGTTTGGTGTTTTGCAGCTGCTTTGGGCTCACTGCTGTGCTAGTCTTCTAAGGGAGTGGCTTGAGGTTTGACATTCAAGTTTAGCACCAATCTTGCAATATGAAAAATTCTCTAAGAGGCTAGTAAGCTTCTCTCACATTGTTGAATAAGTCCAAAATCCAACCCATGATGTCTGATGGTATTTTGAGTATGAATGAGGTCAGGAATGTTCCTCAGGGTTTAGAATTCTTTTGCTTTGAGTTCAACAAATACAAGCTTTACCTCTTCAACACTGATTTTGTTGAAACTACTGAAGGTTAGATGGTTTCTAATTTGGTACCAAATTGTTCTTGTAAGTGGAAATAACCAAGTGCTTGACATGTTCAAATAGGATCTAGCTGCAAGAGATAAGGCTTTGTAAGCATTGAAAAATTGAAACTCTTATTCAGCTATAATGTATCCAAAGCACAACTTACTGAGATAAATTTGCCAAGTTCCTCTGTTGTGTGGAATGAGATGGCCAGCAAAGGACAGAAATATCTTTAAAGGGGATGTTGGAACACGTAAGTTTTTCAGATGGAAGAGAAGTTATTGGTCAGGCACCCAAAGCTGTGTTTTTGTCTTGGGAAGGGAGAAGACAAAGACACCTTAGAGGAAAGAGCAGTCTCCAATTATTATACTGCTGAACATGAGTCCAGCCTCTGTTCATGTCAGTCATAACCAAGCAAGTTGTTCTTGGTCAGTTCTGTAGAGCAGATAAGGAGAAAGTGGAAGGAGATGTTGCCAATGTATAAAAGTATGAGGATGACTGTGTGTTCTTTTCCCTACCTGCCACATAAAATCAAAAATTTCTGGAAGTCCAGGAGGAGACTGAGATGGGAAGAGGAAAGAAGAATGCAACAGCACATGTATTTTAAAGGAAATCAAGACTTTGAAGACCAGGAAATTTGAGAAAATTCAATTGCAATTGATGTCAAAATCTTGATTTGCATTTTTTTATGGCCATCAAGCAAATGCTTGGTCTTCCTTAGTTGAGAGCTATAAAAGCCATTCAAGTTTATGAGCTGGGACAGAAAAGAATCAAGAAAGAAAATAAAAAACTTCTCCCTCAAATTTTCATATTGTCCACATGCGACCTAGAGTAAATCCTGTGAATACTGGTTTGAAGTACAATGTGGTAGAGAAATGAACAAAACTAAATACTAGAATTCTCTAGCTCCAAACACATGCCTTTATGGGAAAATCACTTAACTTAAACAACTCATTACTTTTTCTGTGTAATTGAAGAAATATTTACCTACCTCAAAGGAATTTATGGATTGGATCCTGACTCTGGTTTTATAATCAC
Organism: Prinia subflava; assembly: GCF_021018805.1. Lineage (NCBI taxonomy): Eukaryota > Metazoa > Chordata > Aves > Passeriformes > Cisticolidae > Prinia > Prinia subflava. The sequence goes on along the minus strand of NC_086247.1, from coordinate 113,027,464 downwards.
ATAAATGGAAAATTTAGCAATGAACATTTTGTCTGGTAAAAAGACAGATTTTAAAAGAGTCTTCTTTCAAAAGAGCCTTTTGCAGGTGCAAAGCAATAAACATTAGCATTTTCTTAATAAAATTTGCCACCACATAAAATTGTAAATAGTTGCCCATCTCTTCAGATTCCAAAGCCACTGTTAACAATGATGATACAAATAAAAACTGGTTTATTTTGTGTCATGCTTAGACTGTTAGCTCCATATGGAAATTTTAAGAAAGTATAACCTTAGCGTAGCTGTATTTTCTCTACCTTGACAAGTGTCAGGATTTGAAAAGAAACGCAAAGTAAAGATATCAAAACAAAAGTTTACATTCAAATCAGAATTAATGTGATGAGGTTCTGAAGTTCTTCTGAAATTTGTTGTCAGAAGTACTGCTGACTTGAAGGTGCTTCAAACACCTGTCCGTGCCTGGTAAATTAGAAAAAAATCATAATTTGTCACACCCTCAAGCTTCAGTAGTCCAAACTATCACATCTTTGTCCATTTGCTTCTTCCTCTCTTTCCTGCAAGCCTTTACTCTTCTGGTTCTTTGTCACAGGCCGTCCTTGCTTTGCTGTACTTTTAGACATTTAGGACAGGATAAACAGAGACAGCCGCTTGGAGCAGATAGTTGTGTGCCTTGAAATTGTTGTCTTCAGGTATATGGAATCACAGAATCAAGAATGGTTTGGGTTGGAAAGGACTTTAAAGATCATCTAGCTCTAAGCTCTCTGCCATAGGCAGGGACACCTCCCCCTAGATCAGACTGCTCAAATCTCCATCCAGCCTGACCTTGAACAATAGTCACTGCCCTGCCTCAAAGATTACTTTTTGCTGTTTTATTAGTTGCTTTTTCCCTGGTGTCTTGGTGTATTCCCTTTGCATGAAAAAGTTAAAATTTGAAATTTAAAGTGCTTCCTTGCCCCAGACTTCTGCTACTGGCAAAGGAGGGAAGACTGTGTCAGTAACCTTAATGATGTTCTCAGTCAGACTTTTTGAGCAAATCCAAACAAAATCACATAGGTCTCAACATAAAAAGTTTTACGATATTGCAAATTCCCTCACAGGCCTGGTGCTGAATTAAATTGCTTGATTGCTTTGCACATGATAAATTATTGGGAAGGATATTTACAAGAGTTCCTAATTTCTGATGTATTTAGTAGCACCAATCATGACCATAGCTCCCTTCCCTACATTTATCCCCTAAAATGTAATCTAGTTCTACTAGACTGTTCTGTGCCAGCTTGTGGTACAACCAGATCTGCTGTGACTTCAAGGAGGCCCAGAAGCAGCTCTAAAAATTTTCTTAATTGAGAAATCCAAAATGCAGATGAACATAGCAGAATCCCTAGCTCATATAAGTACTGCAAATGCAGCTGAGGGATGCTTCACTTTCTGAGTTTTTAATCTTTTACACCAATGCACTTGATTGGAGATGTGAAAGCTTCAGCACCTTTGAAACAGCTGCAGTTGGTCCTTACGTCAACAGATAAAAATATTCTGCTCTAAATGTCTAATTCTGTTCAGTTACAGTAAAACTGGTGCCAAATATAGGAATTCTGGCTTTCAGGTTACTTAAAATAAAAAAATCTGATAAAGTTACATCAGCTATAACTTTTCTAGAGTCAAAGTAAACATACTTGAATGGCAGAAAGTGACACATTTTCCTTTAAAAGGTTTTTCTGGAATTCACCTTCTGTTCACACAGTCTGCCACACAGCATATACATTTCTTCCTGTTCGTGATTTCTGTGGTTTGCATGTGCATTGGTAAAAGAAGTATCTTAAATAGCTTTTTATTTGTGTACTGAACTCCATGTGGGACCATATGTAGCAAATCGTAAATGAAGTAATGGCAAAATTTGTATACATTTTCCTCTCTGCCTTTCTGTCTCTGTTATAAAACAGCTCATTTTTGCTCAGGTTTACACAGCTACCATTAAAATCATCATGTAAAAATCAATTTTCTAATAATTTACAAAATTCTAACCATTTGTAAAATCAGACACTAAGGATTCACTAATTATACTTCTAATTAAAAAGAAATCTCTCTCATGGAGCTGTAAATAATTCATTTTATGTTACATGCCTGGGAAGAGTAGACTCTCCTTTTTAGGGGAAAGGAGTCAGAGTTTTCTTTAAATGTTACTGAGTCAAGGATAGAAAATACAATTAAAAATGACATTTTGATCATAATCCTTCTTTCTGATATGGTATGTAAAAGATATATTTAGTAATGTATCATTTCACACAAAGGCTTAAAATGTCAGTGCTGGTCATATTTTCTACCTTTGCTCTGTGTGTGTCAATAAGCACTTGTTCCTTTTGCCACCTACACACTGATAAAGATTTAAGCCCCCTTTGCAGCGTGAAAGGATAATCCAGTGGTTAGACTGAAATTTGAATTTGATGAGGAGCTTTGCCATGAACCTATATCTGGTCACCTGCCACAAATACCTTATTGCCATATGCAAACAAAAGGCAGGAAATGCTGCAAGTTTAGCTGTTTTCTGGAATTTTCTGGCTTGGCTTAGGCCTAGTTGTGTTGGTGAGACACCTCATCTGGAGAGAGCCACCTTGAAAGGTGGGAACACTCAGTCTGGGGAACCAGGATAATTCAAGTGTGAAGTAAAACACATAAAATTACTTGCACAGGATCCTTTGTGCCACCTTCTTGATCTATCATTCCACTGTGTTCATTAGTGGGACTGACTCCTGACTGTTTCAGCATCTCATCTTCCTGACTGTACAGGACACAGTCTGATTACCAGACCAACCCTGAGAATGGAATAGCTGGAATGGGATAACTAGGTCTCTGTCTGGATAAAATTAGCAGCTAGGTAGGGTCTGAACAAATATCATTCCACTGAGCAGAAGGGCCTTCTGGTACTGGTCCTCCAACCAGTCTGGTCAGTCACCGACTGCCATTCCAGAGTGCAAGAGATGGGCACGTGAGCTCCTGCAGCAGCACACAGACTCACACTTAGAGAAACTTTGAAATGCATTTAGGATGTCTCAGCCCAAAAGATGGACCACAGGTGACCTGGAGGAGAGATGGGATATTTACACCAGTATTCCTAAAGCTATGTCCCACGTCAGGAGAGTTCACGACTATGGTATTGGTCACCTACAGGGATGTGGAGTGCCTTCATCTGGAGGGCTCTTAAAACAGCACTGGAACTGTGGTCTGTACCAAGGTTCAAGGCAGAAAGTGACATACTGAGCACAGGATAGGCAAATGCTCTGCACACAATGAGCCACAGGCTGGAAATGCCTTTGCCAGAGGAAAAATGGAGGGGTGTGGGACTGCTGTGGAGCCAGGATTTGCAGCAAGGGCTGTGTAGTGTGGAATTGACTGGGTGATGCTGGGTATGGATAGGCAAAGCAGTGACAATATGGGCTACTCTGGACACCTGGGCTAAGGCAAAGCTCCCACCCATGGATGGAAACCACACTTGGGTTTCCCCAGTGTCAGAATGAATATTTCACTAACATGTGTTGCAAAATGAATATTTCAGGGACACTTGGACGTTATTAATGAGATTTGTGTAAGCAAGAACTAGATATGCAGTGAATAACTATTGGCCCTTGAGTTAATAAGGTTTATACATTCTGCTAAACCAGGAAGGATTTAAACAACAGCACAAGGTCAGAGTCCCCATTCTGTTACTTTTTCTCTTTGCTTGAGACCTAACAGCATCTACTGCACTGCATCATCCTGCTAAACACATCAAAATAGTCAAGACACTTCTGAAAAAGCTGGTTGTCATTTCACACTAATTTCCTGTCAGGAATGAAGCTAAATTGGTTAGAACTTTTTTTTAAGGACCATCAGCAATTGGCAAATAAGGGTGCATAAAACTGATTGAATACTCTATACATTTCAGTAGAACAGGCTTGAATAGTTCCTGCACTAAATTACATTTGTGGATCCTACTGTTTCATTTGAGATCATCTCAGCGGGGGTGACTATGGAAATGCAAATTTACACTGCTGCGGAGTTCTTGCAGATTTTACACTGTGTATCAATGATTCACTTAAGGATCTTGGCATGGTTTGTATTCTTTCTTAACGTTTAGCAACCCAAACATTCTGCTCTCCAAATTAGATAAAATTATTTCAATAATAATAGTATTTTCAATATATAATCTGGGCCTCTTTTTACTTGATGGAAGAAGTTCTACATTTCCCTATCTTGCCTTTGTACAAGCTATGAGTATATTCACCATTTTATCTAAAATATGGAGGGGACTTTATGATCTTTCATGAAATGACAAAATGTTCATTTTTCTTATAATTTTCTAGTTTCCCAGAACCAGAACATGGTTGACAATTTTGCTGTTCATAAAAAAATCCCACAGTTATTCTGCCATCTATTGTGTTTACAAAGCTTCCTTTAAACTCACTGAAAGCTATGCCAAGGCATGGACTGATGAAGCATTCCCTGTATGGAGGTGTTAGGTATCTTGTTAGACTGACTGATAGAATTTTTAAAAGATAGCCAAGTTCTTGCCTGCACAAGCTGTTTTCACATAGTCTCACACAGAATATCACAGCCAGTCTGACTCCAAGTCTGTAACTATCCAAAACTGGCAAACTCCTAATTGCATTAACCCTTGTACTAAAGAAGAAGCAGTAAATGACCAAGACTGGCTTGCTAAAGTTAGGAAAGAAACTACCCCTTCTAATAACACTATCTTGCTTTTTTTCCATTAGAGAAAATTAGCTGTACTGTAAGCATCAAAAGGAAGAAAACTTACTTTCCTTTGAATGTCTTTGGTCTTTGGCTTCACGGCCTAAGTTGGGAGGTTTTGCTTAAGCCTTACTAACAGTGGAGTCATTAAGAGGGGTTTTTCGATGTTGCAGACTTCCTGGTATCCTGTAAGCACTGCACTTTTTTTCCCTCGTGGGAGGAACTGGTAGCCTGACTCTACCCAGCCCTCATGGAACTGGAAGGAACTTAATGTCTCTGGAACTGCCACGGCTCTGCCACACTCGCTGGAGCATATTGTTGGGAACTGAATGGACAGATAAGCACAACACTTAACAAGTCACAGGAGGGTAGGAACCTCACTAACAAGTGTAGAAAACTTGTAGCTAAGCTAGTCAAACTCGCACTTTGGGATGTACCCGATTGCCAGGGGATTGTTAACCTTCTTCCAGTTTACAGGAAGACTCTGAGACGTGCTCCTCTAAATCTGCTAGAATTCAGTTGTGGGACAAATTTAGAGATGTTCAAAACAAAGGAAACCCCAGTCATTTTGAAAAGAAAACTGCATTTGGAAGAATTCTCCGTATAAACTGGTCTTTCTGTTACCTGTTCTCTTTTGTGCTGTTTCTGAGAGCAAAGACTTTGGCAGACAAAGTGACACATTGTGTGGCAGTGCTGAAGGTGCTTTTAGCATGAAACTACTGATATTCCTTGAAATAAGAGATTTGTGGGAAATGTACTCGGAGGCCTGGAGCATGCTGCTGTGGTCTCCCTAGCTCAAGGGCTGTGTTTTCTTGTAGGTCAAAGAACAGAAGGAAGTCTAGTATGAGGGAGGGAATTTCTAGCCATCCCAAGAACAGAGTGGGTTGAATATTCTCCAGTCAAACCATGCTTTTTCCATTTTTTTTGGTCAGAACATGGAGACCCATCACATCTGGCATTGTGGCAATCTGTCAGTTTAGCAAACTGACAGAGAACTGTAAGAAGGTTTTCATCACTGCATGCTGTTTCCTAGCAGGAGGTTGTAGAGCCCAGCAACAGTCATTCCTTCAGCACCACAGGGCTTCTCTGGGTTTTTATGGCTGTCAGGATCGCTCACAGGCATTTGGGGGCCAGAAGCCCAAGGAGCCTGTGGTCCACTTGGAATTTGGCCCACTGTTGTGCAGCAGCTGAGAGATCATGCTGGGAACCGCTCTCAGGGCTTTCATGCAGACAGTGTTGAAATTTTCTAGAAATAAACCCCTTTTTTTTAATGAAAAAATAGCTTTTTATGTCCATACAAGAAACTTACAGATAATTTCGGTGAAAAAGAAAGTCAACACATTTCTTTCTCAAAATGACCTAAAATTGCATTTTAAAAAGACCAAAACCCACCAGAAATCCTTAAAATACAGTATTTTGTTCTGCCCAGAACAATCTTGCTTTTGTGTTTGGAAGAAAGAAGGGCTGAGACATTGTTTTCTAGTTTTTGATTGTGGTTCATGTAGAAAGCAGGACTAAAATAAGCCGACTTAAAATCCCACTCTGTGTGAGAACCTTGCTCTGGGCATCTTAGCCGATGAGCTGGAATGCTGATTCCCATATCCCTCATCTGCTGCCTCACTTGTGGAGTCTCAGGGCCTTGACTCCCTGTTGCTACACTAGGGGCTGGGCATTAAACAAGAGTCTGTCACAGTCTCCAGTTTCAGCGTCATTTTAGCTATTTGGAAACAAAATATTTGGGAGTTTCTCACTTCCATAGGAAACTCTTGAAATGACTGTATTTTTTGTTCCAAAGGGGAAAAAAAAGAAGTCTAGAATTTCCTACAGAGAAGAAATGCCAGGTCTTAATGTGTTCTCCTCAGGAATATCTTCGCTAGAAGCTACAGTACTGCAGTTTTAGGAGCAATAGAAGCTGGGTAAAATAGCTGGAGGCAGTCTGAAGTGTCCATTTTCTGTGATGTCATTTTATTTATATTCAGGAACAGCAGAGTGCTAATGCTTTGACAGCCAAAATCACAATAAACTCTAGCTCTAATGAGTGCAGCTTGCCTGCAAGTCATAGGAGGTGTGAGTTTTGGATGCAGTCATCTGCACTGCCAAACCTTACCCACATGTTGTTCTGTTCTCTCATTGGGATTTTTCTACTGTTACTTCTATTAAGAAATAGCATTGCTCTCAGAAACTGCAGAAAGTGACGCCTGCCGCCCCCTCCCCAACATCCCATTGTCACCTTTTCCTTCCATAAATGGCTTGGAATAATTAGACCTTTTTAACAAATCTATTTATCAGTGAGTGACACTAGAGCCCTTCAACAGCAATTATTAGCAGGGGGACATTGATTAGCCATTCACCCACAGATTCTTTCCTTTCTTGAGCTTGGAAGATAATCATGGTGAGATTAAAATTACATTGAATATGCTGTTTCCTAAAGAACAGCCTTTCAGCTCCATGGAATGTGAGTTGCCTCTCTCACTGTGCTGTCAAAGCTTGTCCTCTACACTCCCAAATTAGTATCAGTCATTTCTGAGAGCACTGAACATTTATCTGCTGGTGAGGCTGCAGGTGTTGGGTGTCATTCCCAAGGTCCTCTTCACATTCCATGCTTGCTGTTGTGTTCACCAGCACTGCCCTTCACTCTTGGTTTGTTTGACTGAAAGAGGCATTCGTCCCTTGCTTGGCCTTTGTTGCAGGGAAGCATTGATCATGTCTTTTACAGGAACTTCTGACGATAGAGGTGTCTGCATGCTCTTTTTGAAAGCAACCACAAACTTGGTTTGGGAGAGGCTGTTGTGTGCATTAGACCAGCTGAAACACTCGGAGAACAGAGGCAAGTCCTCACGCAGGCAAACCTTTCCTCTGGCCTGAAGGAAAAGCATCAGGCAGACTCAAACTAAATAGTATTGCTCATGGCTAAAAAACCACCACTATTATCATATTGTAGTGTTGTTTGTAAAGATGCCAAAGAAAGAGAAAATTGAAAGCTGGGGAGTGGTACTTTAATTTTTTTAGTGTTCTGCATGAGAAACAATTCCCCAAACTGAAATAATTTTGTTTGGCATTTTTCCTAGATTTGTACTTGCACAAATCTGACTCTAGAGTGAATATGATTGCTTACAAGAGTCACAAAAATATTTATCATCTTTAGGATGGCATCTTTAAGATTGTCTTCCTCTCTTTTGCTTTCTTTCAGTCATAAGGACACTCCCTCAGCCCTGCAGTGCTTCATTTTCCTTCCAGTCTGAAGGATGGTTCTCAGATGTTTATTCACATGCATTATAATGTCTTATGTCTCAAAATATCAGCACCAACCATGAGACTTTTCAGTCTGTAAATAAGAGCAAAATCTCTATAGGAACACAAGGAAGCAAGAATTCAACACTTAAACAATGGATTAGAAACAGTGGGTACAAAAAGATGCTTGAAACTGTATCCTGCATTAAAAGGAAAATAGACCCTGTCATTTACTCACCAGAATTTACTCTTTTTTTTTTGTCTCTCATGCAAGCAGTGGGCTTCAGCACAAGGATCATATTAATTACATCTTAAACTCATCTATCTTAATCTACATGAATTATCCTAGTTCTCTCTGGAGATGGAGGAACAGAGACAGGCAGCTCCTGAGACTCATTCAACCCAGCTCCCTTAAGAGAGAATGAGTGACTGGCTTGGATTGCCTGTCTTCAACGTAGCTAAAGTTAGCTGAGAAGAGCCCTATTTCCCAAAATGAAACCCTAGATATATCCCCATCCCCTCATTTTAGTAATTGATATGTTTTTCTCAGAAGAGCTAAAGCAAAAAAGAGTAGAGATCAAGTCAGTTGGCAGGACCCCCACAGGATGATGCTTCTCTTCTAATCATATATATATATTTAAAAAAAAAAAAGCTCCAGTTAATATCGTAAAATCTATAAAGGGTTCTCTTCATCTGGTAGAAATAAAATGTAAAAAAATTATCCCCATATTGAAAAGGCCCCTGGAGCTGCAGCAATCAACACTTATAACAGCTAAAGTGATGTTGTAGGAGATGTGCTGTAAAGCAGAGCCAGACTGTGGCTATGAATTCCCATGTCTGTGGTGACTGCGATAAAGAAGGAGAAGCGGAGATCATTGTTTCACAAGGGTTTTGGATAGCTTAATCCTGGGAATCCTAGTAGCAAATGCAATGTGGTTGGAGACATTTATAGTTGTATTAAAGCCTGGAGAGCATTATCCGTGCTGATAGAACTAGTGGGACACAAGGAGGCTTGCATTTTGCAGAACCAATCCCTTATTTATTGTTCTTCTTTGTAAAGAAAATGTTATGGGAGAAAAATCATTTTCAATACCAGTGAAAATGACCAGAACAGCCCACTTTGAGGGGAGTTTTTACGTTCCCAAAAGCATTTACCACAGTGTGGCCTGACTGCAAAGTGACCTGGGGAACAGTGGCCCCTCAAACTCTGTGGAGATCCTCCATGCAGAGGTCCCGTGTGATGTCTCCCAGTGGAGCTCATTGCCACGCATCCATGGGACTCTGTGAAAGTGTTTCCGCTCAATACACAGTAACATTTATTGGAGAGAGGTGCGGTTTTCCAGATTCCATCAGAAGACTCTTTTCTTCAGCCTTTATCAAAACTGGGGATTGACTCATTTCAGTACTCGAGTGGAGCCTACTCTGCCATCTCACAGGTATTTAACCACTTTCCAGGAGCCTCAAAACCCACAAAAGTGATTTCTGGGTAAACCTTAATCTAGATGTTTTGAAGCAGATGAGCTTTTTCCAAAAAAATGAAAGAACTGGTTATTCTACTCTACCTTTACATTTCTCTTTTCCTTATGTGATAAACGCCAATCACTCGTTTTTTGAAATTTATGAATATTTAATAAAGAATAAAAATTGGTTACAATAATATTAATACAATAATAAAAGTTTAAAAAAAGTTTTCAGAGACAGGACAAATAATGAGACAACAAGAGCAAAGAAGGTAGCCCGGGCTTTTGTCCCCCCTCCCTCCCAGACAAAGGCTAGGAAGGAGAAGGGCCCAGAACAAAGAGAAGTCTTCTTTTTTAAGCCTTCAGTTTATGACTATTCATATCTTACGTAAAACAAGTAATTTTCAGCTGTTTCTTGTCACAAAAGCTTTCTGTTAATTAAAAGAACACATGAGAGCATACGTCCTTGAGAAAGTTAGGTTCTGTGGATAAGAGGCCATAAATTCTTCTTCACTAGAAGGTTTAGAGGCCTCTGTAAGGTTTAGGGGCCTCTGTGAATGTTATCTCTCTGCTGAGGAATTTTTCTTCTTGAGCAAAAAAATATAACACACATACACAGCTTCTATTGTACTATAACTTATTGTTAATTACAAAACTACATTCACTACATTATTCTAATGTTAATATAGTATAACTTTTCTATCTATCAGATTACATATAGTAAATATCTGCGTAGAGCCACATATACAATATGCCTTTTTCACACTTAGAAAAGTCTCTAACTTCAACAACTAAACTTTTAAGGCTGAGGCTTTTAAGAATAAATTTACCTAAGGCCACTTCTACAAATAGGAAGTAATTAGACAATGGCCTTTGTTTCAGACTTTCAGGAAGACACTTCTTAGAGTCATCTCCATGCAGGCAATCCCAAAACTGTCGTACAGACATGTTCTGCAGCTGGATGGAGTGTGTGAACCATTTATGTGGTTTGGGCCAAATCTCATGTTCAGTGGTTACCCCATGTCCCTCTTTTCACTCTAATGAATGTGATGAGGAAAGAAATGGAATTGATAGAAGCTCAAACCATGCTTTCAAGCCAAGACTGCAGGCAACTAATCCAAAGCACATTGATTTAATGTACACTGATAAAGCAAATGTCTTGGTCCCAAAAAATAAATAGTGCTCTTAAATGAACAAGACTAATAGGCTAATGAGTCTGTGTGGCTCATTACAAACAATTGCACCTTATGGTGACAAAGCATGACTTGGAGGAATAAGAAATCCAATTCTGATAAGTAGACACTAATTTTATACTCATGCAGCAACAGAAAAGAAAGAAAAATGCTATCCCCTGAGATGTTCAGCACTAATCCTGCTAAATTTAAAGCACTCTTGAAAGATCTCACAGAATGGACAAACTTATTTGCAAGTCTGTGAGTAGTCACATGGAATTAATTACCTCCATTACATTTCTTTCAAATGGATAATCAAATCTAAACTTTTCTGGCTGACACATTGCACCTCCATAAGGGTCTGTCTGTGTAAGTGCTTAAGGTCTTCCAGAAGGCAAATCACCTAATACAGGTAGTGAATATGCTTCTAATTCTGTGTCTTCACTTAGATGCCTGGATTTGGGTGGAAATAAAGCCAACTATAGCCTTTTCAGGAGGATATCAAAAGCCAACTGCATATGTATATATTCAAGAGGTAAATCTCATGGTGTCCAGAGTAGGTGTAGAAAGCAGTGACAGATCATGAGTGTGTGTGACATGCCCTTGAAATTTCTCATCCAGAAACACGATCTGTTTCTGGAGACTGGGCAGCAAGGCTGCAAAACTGCATGGTCAAAAGAAGCAGTTAAGCTGCTGTGCTGACTGAAAGGCATTTGGGAAAGAATGAAATGGGGGTGCCTGAGTGTTAAGTGTGAAGTTTTCAATTGCAAGAGGAAGGAAGATAGACTCTGTAAATCTCTCCACTATGATGGAAGCACATGTAAGAAGGGGTCAGTTTTCTGGAAGATGGTAATTTGAAACTCATTCTCTTCTCATCTGAACTTTACTTCCCCTTTGCTCCCTGAAATGAGTGGTTAGTTTCCAAAACAGAACATGGGAAAAAAAGCTCTGAAAATCTCAAGTCACTTGAGTCTTTTCACTGGTAGACCTATTGTTATATAATCAGTATACGAATAGAGAAAAAAATCAAAAGGGAAAGAGACCCTTGGAAGTATGCTGATTAAACTATTGCTCATAAAAGGGCAGTGAAAAATTTCAGAAATTCTAACTTCAAAATCTTTGTTGGCAGTACCATAAACTGTTTCTTTGATTTTGGTCACTGTGGTTAGTGTAGAAACTGAAGAAAAAAGATATTTAAAAAAAAACATTTTCCTTTATTTTTTGTGCTCTTAGGTCCGACTGGCTCCCACTGTAAATTGAGACCTCTCTAAAGTGTGTTTTGTTAATAGGCCATGAGAAAGAAAATACAGATTTAGCACTCCCTCCTCTTCCTATGTCTTTTGTTCCCATTTTAGAGGACTGCCATTTCAGAGGGCACTGAGAGAAGAGCTGTAACAGGGTCATTCCCACAACTTGTGCTGATGGGAGAGGCTCCTTCTCCTGGTCCCGCAGTACCTTTCATGCTGAAAGATAAAATATAAGCCTTTTTTACATCTTTTGCTGTACTCCGTGAGACAGTACAAAGGATCAATACATTCAGGTTTCAAACAACTGTGTTTGCTAATGCACGGGGCCCAGCTGCATACAAACCTCTGATGTTTGGGGAGAGCTGGAATACACCCACTTCTGCTGAATTTCAAACTGGCACTTCATGTATCTCTCAGAAAAGCAATAAGAGGAACATAAAGAAATGAGATGTATGTTCCAGATCAGAATTTCCCTGTAATTAGGAATATTTCAAGTCCTCTTTTTCTATAGTAGTTATATAAAGTGGAAAAACTCATCATAAGCAAAAGGCAAGAGATTTTCTACCTGCATGTGAGACCTCATTTATCATTAGGAGCTATGAGAGCATGACCATTAATTTTTTTCTCGAGTCTTTCATACCTTGTGATTTCTAACTCAGTTTTGTATTATGTTTTTGAGTGATAGGATTCAACTCACTACTTAGGGATTGTTCTCAAACTTTTTAATATAATACACATCCATACAATATTGAAGGATCTGACTTAAATCTATAGAAGAAGGGAGATTCAAAATTTTCTATTTTTGAATGTATCATTTATCTTCATCTGTCACATCAGTGTTGCTCTCTGCTGTAAGACTGCACTAGTCTTGTCCATTCTAAATTACTTACATATCCTTGAAAAGCCAGAAGAAAAGATTAGAAACAGTGTTTTCTCATCAACTTCATAGAACCCAGAATTCATCTTTTTCATTTCATTTTTAAAAAAACGAGTCCTACTTTAGGGAAGTCTCTGCTCAGTCACCAAAGAAAATAAGTATCACTTGTGAGAAGCTATGGAACTGATGCCTTCATTAGTTACACAAATGTTGATTAAAACTATTTTGATTTAACGGATGACTTAACTCCATGGAGTTAAATGGAGGTGCAGCAAGGTCGACCAGATGCCAGACAAGAACCAGGTTCATTAACTCTTAAAGGTGTCACTTCCACCAGCTTTCCAGACACTGCATTCTCCCGTATCATGGCAGAGTGAATGAAGAGCTATAAGCAGCAATAAATAATAGAAGAGAATACGGTAAAGTAGAGGGAAGGTTAAAGGTAACCTTCCTGTGAGTTGTTTTCCTGATATGCATTGCTTTACCCTGCAGTTGGTTTGCCAGCTCACAGAACGTCAAGGTGTGGCAAGGCTGTTTCAGGCACTTCTGTCAATTCTGCACCCAGTGTTAGCTCGATGCACTGTGCATGTGCAACCTGGCTCACACGTACTGCCTAAGAAGGCACCACTGCATGTGAACCTGAAATGTTGTTCCTAGGGACCTTCAGTGGTCTGGCACCCTTGGGAACACAGTAAATAATCTGATATCCTTGCACCACATGTAGGAATTTGCTTCTGAGAACTCTTTTGGTACTGGAGTTTCAGTTTTAAAATTTATCCCTGATCAGAAGTAGGTTGTACAGTGTCTGCTACTTAGAGCAATTGTGCACTGTATATGCTTCAGAGAACATTTTTATGGGTTTGGTGTTGTTTAAAAGCAGATTTACAGAAAAAAAATACAACTGCTACCCAGCAGTAGCAACCTGGTTAATCTTTAGAGCTCAAACACTTATTCCATTTCTTAAAGTGAAAAGGCTTGACTCGCTTCACTACGCCTGCTCTAGTGGAGAAATGCTACCATACATAGGTGATGATGTCTCTTAAGAGCTCTTTTAAACTAATTTATTACTATTTATTGTAGGCACTGTAATTATTAGAGCATTTTATTGAGCATTTTTGGCTCTTTATTAATTTAAATAAGAAGACAGGTTTTTTCTTGCTTGTGCTGCTGTAGCTCCATTGTTTTTAGTGTTTCAAGAGTTACTACAATTTTGAGAGTAATTGGACTTTTTAAAATATATCAGTTCATCATGAAATAAATATAAAATTTTTTTTCCATTTCCCTTACTCCCAAAAAAGCTGACATAAGAAAATGCACTTCAGAGGAGTACCATTTGGTCATGGCATATCTTAGTCATTCAAAATCTTGGATTTAAAGTGAAAAATAGTGACTGGAGGTGAGGTTTTTTACTCTTCCCCAGTATGTCTCTGTTTTGCACTGTACACGTGGGTTTTTAACATTCTAGCCTGGACACTTGCAGCTGTTTTCTCAGTTAACAACTTTCAAGGCTCCAAACCCTCAGCAAGCAGAAATACCTGACTGCAGAGCTGTGTCCTTGCTGCCCAGCTGGGAAAAGCCCTGCTTGGCTTTACCATCTGCCTCCCTCCAGCCCTTGTGAGAACACCGTGCAGTGGGGTGGAGCACTCTTCTGGGAAGAGTTAGCACAAAGTACAAGGAACCTGAAAAGAATGAACTCACTGTGTGGCTGGGGGGAGCGTGTGTGCATGAAATTCAAACCAAATGTCTTACAGAATTAAGACTGGTTTGCAGAGAGGCCTCCTGTGTTAAGATTGTAAGCTGAACGTGTTTTCCCAAAAGAAAGAGATGAAAAATGAATGTCATGGACTCTGCAGATTTGCAGTCACCTGGGAACTTGGGCATGTGTGAAGCTTCTGACACATAAGCAGCCAAGTTGAAGTGCCCACAATTAAACTTCTTCCTGATCTGAGACCTGGTTATGAATTATTGGGTTACTTCTAATCTTGCCACACAGGACTGCTTTTAATTCTAAATTCATTCACTAATGTTAATACTGTGCACTGAGATCTTCCAGTGTGTATTGCACTATTGAAATGTTAAGGCATTGTTACCACTCATGCTTGCAAAAGCAGCTGAAGATGAATTTACTTTACATGGCAGTCGGTAATGGCTCACTTGGAACAGTTACACATTCTATTGGGTAAATAACAGGACTGTTATAAATTGTAGCAGTGTTATGTTTACATAATGGACAGTAACCACTCCAGAGGTACCATAACAGTCAGCTTGACAATAGGCATTTTGAAAATTATGTAAATATATCTGTATGTGAGGCAGTGAAATGGCTGTAGGAGATAGGAAGCTGACAGTTACTTGTAAATATTGCGTGCTTTCAACGTTTTCAGCATTTTAACCTTTCTCTGCAAACACGTCCATCCATTAACCTAACATGATGGCAGAGCAGAAAAGGGGTTGAGGTTCCCAAGCTGCCATTAATGTATACACCAGTGCTGTTAGATGCACTGTAGATGGACTAAAGAGTGCACTGCTGAGTTTGCAAGTCAGGCAGCACGGCTAAAAGTTTTCAGGCACATTTGTTCCCCGGGACACTTCATCTTCTCATCCCCCTTCTGGCTTTGTACCTTCACGTAAACTTCCTCCCACACTTTAAAAAATGCAGCCACTTCATTTCTGCCAAGCACGTTGCCTGTCCTCCAACTGCTCTGTGCACCAGGGCGAAAAGTCCTCCCAGCTTTGTTCTCTGTCTCTACAGCAGCTACCTGGTTTGTTCTCCCTTGTCTTGCCTTAGTCTCCAATATTCTGGGTAGTAAAGTGTGAAACCGTGTCTGCCATACCTCATAACCATGCTGTTAAAATGGTTGTACTCACCATGTGTGAGGGGAAACAACACCCAAGTATCAACTGTGAAAATGAAACCCTGTTCTTGACCAGAATTGTTCTGTGGGTGTTTGCAAAACCCATTTTCAACAAACGCATTGGAAAAGAATATTTTGATAAAAATCATTCATTTTAGAAAAGGAAAAGAAAGACCATATCAAAAAGGCATAATTTCAATTTTAAAAAAATATTGGGACAAGTATTATATAACTTTTTTTTTTCCCAAAATATACTCTTCAAAATGGTCGTATA
The DNA here is from genome assembly GCF_021018805.1 of Prinia subflava. Taxonomy (NCBI): domain Eukaryota; kingdom Metazoa; phylum Chordata; class Aves; order Passeriformes; family Cisticolidae; genus Prinia; species Prinia subflava. The sequence goes on along the minus strand of NC_086247.1, from coordinate 113,011,632 downwards.
TATCTGTGTTATTCTATAGCCTTAATGATAAACCTACCATCACATATTTCACAGCAGATATTTCCCCATAATTCTCCCACCATTTTAAGAAAAATCACCCTGTATCACTCTCTTTGGTTTCCCTGTCTGTTAAAAAAAATAATTCACTAACAAATTTTTAAGGATTAAGTATTAAGGATAAGCTAAATACATTTAAAAACTTTTTTTGGCATCCAAAAATAGCAAGGCTAAAGGCAGGAAAATTTGTCAGCAAGGAGTTCTGTTAATCCTGTGCTGCAATGGCTGTATGACAGTCCAGGAGAACCGTGTTCTTCGTAAGAATCATTCTGGTCTTTCCCTATTTATATGGCTTCTGTTTCTTTGTAAGTCTGTGCAATTTGGACCCTCATGACAAGTTTCCAGTGGGGCAAGCCACACGAGGTGCAGAAATCAAGCTGCCTTTTCAAATCTAAGTAGAACTCTGCAGGGGCACAGCCTGCTTTTGCAGCTGCTGAGCTGCACAGGTCGCTTGGTGTGTGCCAACCCTTCAGCCAAGCTCATGCTGTGGGGCACAGCAGAAAACCCTGTCACCGGTGAAGGAGTCCTCTGGTCCTGCCTGCCCTGACTGACACAGACAACGTGATTCCTCCCACTAGGCCATCTGGGGTGACTCTTGAGGAGAAAGAAGTCTGGTGCAGATGGACTAAGGCACTTTGGAGGTGTAGCCCAGCCCATTGACAAACTGGGATAAGTGTATCAATTTTTATTTTTTTTAGCAGTAAAAAATGAAACGTTTTCTTAGGGCGATTGAGCTGGGGAAATGCTTCACTCCACCAGAGCTCTTACGTATCCAGTTTATTCATTAGGTGTCTCCCTTAATCAGAGGATGAACCTGGACTGCAATTTTAATACTCTCTTGCAACTCAGTCTCAGGGTGTGCTCCTTGTTCCCTCCCTGTGCTGCAAAGCTCTCAAGACTCTTCTACTGCATCTAGCAGCCAGAAAAGCTCTGGAACAAGACGGTGTGGGAGTTAGCCCAGTGTCAAAGCTGAGCAAGTGGAGCAACTTTGAAGATGATATGGCTTTCCATGTTCCTAATAAGGATTATTAAGATTTAGACTAAAACTTACTGTAGGGATTTGTTTTTTAACTTATTGTCCTTCAATAGTTTCTATGAGCTAAAAAATTTCTACTATTACCTAACTCATTTGACTGTTTTAAAATCTGAGATAATACTTTGACCCAGATTTATCCGTGGTTTTGTAAATATTTTACTTCCTTGAGAATTCTGTTACAAATTTACAAGTAATATCTCAGCGTTGGAGTACATGGCAGATCCAGAGGTTTACAGTCAATAAGATGAAGCCCAGGGGAGGTGGGGAGTCTGGATTTCATTCTTATCTGTGTGTGCAGAAACTGGGTTAAGATGAGGACATGCTCATAAGATTGATTTTCTTTTCCTGTAAATACAATGGAGGGATGAGTCTTTACAACTACAGAGAAACACACCCTGCCATAACAGGATCCCCACCCTGTCTCTGCTCAGTCCTTTTGATAAAAGCCCCATGCTGTGGGCAGTACAGAATAGTTTTAGATGAAGCAAATTGGAAGGGTTAAGGGGGGTGGGAATGTGTGTGTCCCCTGACTTACAATGCTGTCTATTCTGGTTTTCTAGGAAAATGCCTAGGACCCACATCTCATCTTCCCCTAGCAATTGCTAAAATCTGTCTTATCAATATTCAGTCCAGCTGTGGGACTGGGGCAGTTTCACTTTTCATTTGGAATGGTCCTATCTCTTCTCAGAAACATGATTTTCACTAAAATGTGGTCTTTACGGTATATCCTTTTCTCATTTATTTTGCAACATCAACTGTCATTTAAAAAAGACATTTACAGGAAATATTAGGGGAAAAGGCAAAAGTACAAGAATTTCCCTCAGCAAGACACTCAGTGGGAAAGTGAGAGACACACAGGCCAAAAAGGAAAAGAGATATTACCAAGCAAACCTAGGGGCTGACATTATTCTTTCTAAAGTCAAAATGTCATGACAGTAGAAAGGAATGATACGTATAGCATGATATTTTAACTGGGCTGATTTACAGTTGACTCACAAGAGTTGCACAGAAACAACCCTAGTGACAAATAAATTTTAATCAAGATATAGGTCTTTCTCTTTCACTCTTTATCCTTAAGACGTACCATTAGCCTAAAGAGTCACTTTTGCTTTCTTTTTCTTGTTCAAGCAGTAAGAGAAGCTGGATAGGAGAAAAAAAATTCCAATCTGTAGAACAGGCTAAATTCTTAAAGTTTAGGTTTTGGACAACATATTTGTGAGTGCTAATTGGGGGACAAAGTGTTGAGTTTTTTCTTGCAAGTCCTTTAAGGTCAAGTCCAGCAGCTCTAATCAGGTTGTTCCGAAGAACAGTGTCTCATAACCAGAGAGTCTCAGTATCCAGTGAGGAGTGGGATTGGCTCATGCAGATTGCTTCAATCCTTCATCTGAATAACAAAAAAAAAAAAAAAAAAAAAAAAAAAATCTCTTTGCTCTTTTTCTAGTATCCTTTGTGTGATGATGACCTGATTGTAACCTAAATTTTACTTGTAGCATTTTTAGTTGGGAGTTTCAAACTGCCTAGCCAAGTCTGATATTTCTTGCTACTGCAGTGCTGGGTTAACTGGGAATCATAACTATTTTTATTAGCTTCAAAAATCTGGTCCTTTATTTTTCCATCTGTTATTAATTTCTTTTAAGAGATTTCATTTTCTGAGGTGTGAAAAAGGCAAACAGATTTTTTTGGCTTTTTTTTTCCCTGCAAAACCTGATTAAAAAACATCTTTCTGCACAGAGTACACCCAGCCTTTGACACTGTGGGTGTGGAACTCGTCTGAATCATGGTGTGGCAGGAGATAGATTTAGTACATAATTCACATTTTACTAGGGAATACATTTTTCTTTCCAATCTGTAGCTTCTTCTTATCATTTTGGTGACAGCATTTGTCATCAAAAGAAGTGTATGCATATATGCATGTAATTCTGCTGTGCTAGAGAACGTGGTGCTTTGCACTGTCTAAAGGTACTGATGTCTGCATTGTAAAATCTAAAAAGAAAGTAAGTTGGCCATTGTGACATGGAGGGGGCAGCTGAATAGCTTAGTATTTTCTTGCCTGCCAACCTGTACAAAGGCAGCAGGGCTGGTGTGCTGTGAGACTGGATAGGATCCTGTGGTGGTGCTGCTCAGTTCTTCAGGTATCACCATCTCTCATTGCTTCTTTCTGTGTCAAGTACATTAGTTTCAAGTTTGGATATTTTGTCAGCTTCCCTTCAATTTTTAGAGGCACTTAAATAAGTGCCTTTTGAAGAAGCTCTTTGGCCTGGCTGCAGGAATTGTTCCTTAGAGGAAGACAGCCAGTAAAATACTCTAGAAACAAAAGAAGAAAATGAGAAAACCATCGCTGATGGAAATGATTTACAGGCAAGCTTGGTGAGATTAGCAAAAGGAGTAAAAGCCAAGTCCACAAAAGGAGAAATGAGATACTGATCTCTCTGCAAGAGACATTGTCCCAGAATTTAGGTCAGTTCAACTGAGCAGCAATAAACAAACAAAATCCAACAGAGCTTACAATATTTGGGATCACAAAAAGCATAAAACCATTCTGAAAATCATATTAATACTAAGCCAACAGGAGAAACAGCAAAACTTTTGAGTGAGCTTACAGGACACCTCTTAAAAAATTGAGTTGCATCCCCCTGAAGATCCAGCATGGATATATGTTATGAGATTTCCTTAGCACTAGCTGACCACATCTTGGTATCTTGCAAAGTACTTTCCATGCTTTGCCTTGCTTCTGTTGGATTATTTCTAGTAGTCAAAGCCTGTATCTGCTCACCATCCTCATCCCTTCCTGAGAAACTCATCCTCCAAATCCACACACTCAGGTTTGTTCTTGCGTGGCTGTTTGGAATCTTCCACCAATTTTTTTTTTAATTTTCTTTTTGGTAAAATTAAAATTTCTACAGATAATGTGTCATTCATGACAAAACTTTAATTGGAAAATGTTTTTCAGTTCCAAGAACTTGTGGTCCATTGTTTCAGACTAGGTTTCTGTATCTCCTGCTAGAAAGAGATCCCTGGTTTTCCATTTTAAAGGCATGGCACCAGTTTTGGTGTCCTGATCTGTTAAAAGACTCTGACAGTGGCATAGGAATAACAGGGAACACACTTTAGGCCTCTTTGTGTAAACTGGGAACAGGAATGAATTATATATTAACAAAATGCAGTCATCTAAAGCAGTATTTGGTGCAGCACCCTGATGGACATTTCTGAACTACCTTGTTCTGTCCCAGATCAGGGCCCTCTTTGCTGCACTCCACTCTGTTATACAGACACAGGACAAGTTCAGGCTTTGCAGATTTTGCTGAGGTCCACGTCTATTATGATTCAGATCAGATTTCTGTCCACACTAATAGTCACTGCCCACTGCTTACTACTGCAGGCAACTCTTGAAGAGTTCTAGGAGTTTGCCCAGTGCCTGTTCACAATCATGCAGGCAAGCGCTCCTTATTTCTGTAAAAATAAAACAGATCCCCACTTTACAATCAGCACATCCATTTTATGTTTTAAGAACAGATTATTCAATGCAGCAAAGTGCTATTCATCATGGAGGCATTTCCCACACTACAAGCCAGGATCTTTTAATTAGACTCCAGGGAGTCTTGCTCTCTGGCCTACATTTCTAGCTCAAGGGTATGGTGGAGAGAAGTTCAGCCTGAGAAACCTGTGTGGCACCACGTTCACTGGCAGATCTGAAAGCCTCACCTTCAGGGCCAAAACCTGCACTGTCTTTGAGTCAGTTCTTACTTGCTTGGGTTACCTCAAAGAGAGTTACAACATAAGGCATAAAGGGACTCAGAATCCAGCTTTTTCTCATTGAGTTGGAAAGAACTTTAGGGAACATCTGGTTCCAACCCGCCAGCCATGGATAGGGAAAGCTCTTCCACATAGTGGAGGAGAAAAAAACCATAAATGCATAAAGGTTAATAAAAATTATCTGCTGTATGAAGCAGATATATAATGTCCTAAAATATAACTTGGATATGAAATCAAAACATGGATTTCTTTTACCTTCAGGATGAAACTCCTACTGCTATCCAGTAGCTGGAATTGCTATGAATCCAAGTTGCAAGTGGGTTGAGATTATTTTAAAACAATGAGAAAAGGATAAAAATCACTGAAATGCAAAGCTTTGGAAAGACTTTTCCCAAAGGATAGATGTACCTTTAAGGGTATTCATGACCCAGTGTTAATCCTACTGCTCTGATAAATGACCTTTTTTCTGCTGCTTTGGAGTCAAAGAGAGAGCCACTTTGCAGAGTGAATGGAACTGGGTGAATCACATGGTCTATGGCAAGCTCTGGAGTGCTTAGCAAATGAAGTCATCCAGACAGGATTAAACACAGTTATGTCTCTGTAGCAGAGCCTTGTTTATGGAAAAGGAGTTTGGGCGATTGGCTTAGCCTAAGCACATTCTGTTCTTTTTTACCTAGGCATATAAGACCTTCTTCTGTCCCAGGCAGAAAATGTTTCTGAGTTTAGTTCAAAGAGATGGAGCTTGGAGAAAGGAGGCTGGCCAATCTGTTCCTCTGATTTCCCATAGGCTTGGCAAGCTCCTCAATATATACAGCAGCCTGTGCTGCTTTTTCTTTTCCTAAGGAAATCGTAGACTTTTTGAGGTCCCTGTGTCATTTCCAAATGAAGCCGCCAAGAAACACATGAAGTATATATCAGCTGCAACTAGAAAATGGTGGTTTAAAATTATGTTGGTATAAATATTCCTATTCATATGCATCTAAAATGCAAAAATGCAACAGCTGTGAGGTTTTTCCTTTACTTCAGCTTATGAAAAACTCCAGGGGATCAGGAAATTTAGAGCACAAGAATGGTTTATTTTTATACCTATTTCCCTTGTCATTTCCTTTTCCCATTCCAGCCCCTCTGAGAGGAACCAATTAACTTGAGACATTTTCCACATTCATTAGTATCTTCATTTAAAAAAAAAAAAAAAAGGGCAGAATTGTTTCAAGGCTGGTATTTTGTGCCAGTGAACTGTAATAACATTGCCTGTCAGGGTATAGTGAACAGCAAAACTGTTGGAAAGATAAAACCTGTGAATTAATGAAACTGTTACATTTTGCATCTGCACCTGTAACAAAATAGAACAGACACCACTACAAAATGCCAGGTTAGTAAATAAAATGTACTTTAGGAAAGCAGGGTAGTGGCCATAAATTAAAAGGTGCTTGTCAATGCTGTTGGAGTTAGCTGCTGGGAAACAAGCTGGTTAGCACTTCTCAACAGAAGAACAAGGTGGTGTGACTCCAGCAAAAGGCTTTCTGGCAAATATCAGGCAAACAAAGAGCCACCAAACTGTCACCTGTGCTGCATGCCACAATCAGAAAGAAGGGGCCGCGCCATCTGGATGCCTCCTGAGGAGTCCTGGACTCACAGACCCCTGCTGCTGGTACTGATGGATGTTTGCTCTTCTCCTTGTCTCTCCTCTCTTTTCTCCTGCCATTTAGTGATGCCACAGCCACCCTGCCATGATCACAAACAGAAACATAGGCAGGTGATGGGGACAAGCACAATACCTGGAGGGGCAAGGAGAGCTGGTCCCTTAATACGTGTGGTCTTCTCACCTGATGTGGCTGGCTGGGGATACTGCTCTTATCCCAGGAGGTTTCTTACAAGTCTGCTTTGATTTGGGACTGATGCTTTGTTCCCTTGCTTCTTGGCCTCAATAGCAAAACAAGCGGTCAGTAATAGTGTAGGAGAGAATTACTTTTGCTGGTACATATCTTTCCCTGCTGCTTATCACTCTATTTCTGTGGCCATACCATTCCTTTTTTCATACCACCACATCATTGCATACCACTTTTTTATTATTGTTATTTCTAGGGGATACATTAGCAGGTTCTTTTCCGCTGCTCTTTTTCATTTTTTACTACTGAGGGAGCTGGAATTGGCTCAAGCTGTCCAGCCAAAATTACATATAATGTTCAGAGGTCCTCAGATTTCATAAGGCCAAGGTAGATAGTTCTTACAACCACTTTACTTCTTTGCTGTGGAGACAGGAAGTCCAGTGCAGACTTTTCCCATCCTTCAAAACTCAGATGTTGTAGGGTCAACATTAGGCATTGAACAATAGTATACCTTGGAGCAACTCCAACAAATTTTCATTTTAGGATCAGGAATTCCTGTGTATCAGCAACCCTTCATGCTACGCTCCATAGTCTTTGCTTTTTGCCATGCTGAGCAAGTTGTCATGAAGTTATCAGTTCTCACTAGCAGCCCTTTTCTGACCCATTTACCACAAAAACCTCTACAGTCTCTTGCAGTGACAGTTGCCCAGCACAGACACATCTGGCACTATTTTTGGTGAAGTTCCAGCAACTTGCTCTGTAATTCCTACCTGAATCTTTTTTCCTGTTATTAGGGTTTTAAGGTTGCCAACAACAGCCAGCATTTAAGACCTAGGTTTTGTGGCTAAAGTCAAGTACAGTCAACTCTGAAAGCAACAAGGGTCTAGTTGCTGCTTGAATGAAATGACTGGCTCTTTGTACCTCCATTTTAACTATTAAAATTAGAGAGAGAAAGAAGACAAAAGGAAAATAAAAGCATTTCTGATGAAGCAGAACTGTCAATGCCAAAGTAAAATGAAGGAACTTTTCACAATTCTTAAACTGATCTCCCCAAACCTGTGGTAAAATTAGAGAGGCTTTTTGGTTAGACGTTCCCACCCTCCTGTGTCTTCAAGATTTCACTCCAAAAATTCATTGTGTTGCTATGTGAAGGATTAAAGTTTTCCTGACTAAATTATTAAGATTACAGCTGCATTCAGCAGCTGCTTGCAAATTATTGTTTCTCTGGGGAAAAAAATAACAACAAACCACCACTTAGTTTTAGGGAAAGGGCTTGCATATGTATGATAGTCTGTAGGTTCAGACATAGAAAAGAAATTTCTAGATGCAAAATTTAATATGGGAAATATAATAACTGAGTTCTTGATAAACACACTATGACATCACAAACAGCCCTGAATGTAACCTCAACCTCTTACTCATATTTGCTGCTGTAATTTAGTATCTGTTATCGTGTTGCTTTAAAGACTTCATTACACATGGAAGATAAACCTGAGCCAAGTATCTCAAGCATCTTTCAGAGTATGCAAGCACAATACCTTATAATAGAAAGTATTTCGGTTTCAGAAAAGCTGCTGAAAAGTTCTCATGTTTAAGAATTCTATGTATAGGACAGTTCACCTCAGAAATTATGTTTAGCTTTTTAAAATAACATTTTTCTGATTTTAATCAGCTTTATTCTTCTGTCTCCTGTACTTAAAATACAGGAAACAAGAATTAGACAATGGATAAAAGAGCTCATAATAACTAAAACAGAATTTCCTCCCATGAAGTCAGAGATCTGAACCTTGCAGGCATATCAAAGTGTTGCATATATATTCTGTGTACTAAATATTTTTAAATACCATAAAGGCTTTTAAAAATAAATGCCTTAGAGCACAATTCTTCCTAAAAATATTTTTAACAGACACAATTTTGGTTTTGCTTTCTATATTGTTGAAAAGAAGAAAGGAAATTCTGATGTAGTGGAAACCAGAAAACAAAGCAAATGCTGCAGCATTCCTGTGGAAAAGTAATCAAACAAACAAACAAAACCCACTGTAGGCAAAGATGTACTGAGCTATCAGATTGTAATGGCAGTGAAGGGACTCACAGACACCACACTAGAAAAGGGAAACCACATGTAAAGCCAAGTAAATCTCACTACAGAAAATAAAAAAGATAATTAAAGCATGTGCATGCATTCTGTGGGCTTTACTTGTCCATGCCAGACTTCTATGGATTTCAGTTGTTGATTAAGGATGTGGGAGATTTTTACATTTTCATGTGTCTGCTACTGGCTTGAGGATATAAACTCCCTTCTTGACAGCATACTGCACAGGAGAGATGGAAGCTTGCAAAAATGAATGCTAAGTGTGCTCCAGCCAAGGTTAGAGCTGTGCCCTTCAGTGTTTTCTGTGGAGCTGGCTGTGCAGTGCTCAACCTGCTCTTGTCATTAGGGATGCATCTGCCTTTTCCACAGGTTAAGACGGAGTGATACAGCCAGAGCACTTTATATGATGAAATCTTGGATAATAATATTTGTGAATGTTTTCTAAACTGTTGAATAACAGCTGGGACTGTTCTGATGGCACAGGTGTCTTTGCAGTGGAAAGGTCAGCAAAAAATGTTATCTACTGATTAGTGACAGAGTAGCTGCAGCTAAAGTTTGTGAGCCTTTTGTCTAATGAATTATAACTTTGGTGATATGATCATTGATCCAGCTCCTACTGAAGTCAATAAGCATCTTTCCATTGATATTCAAGAGAAGCTGGATATAAATCGACCTACAAAGTCAATAGTCTTTGGGAAAGTTCTTTGGCTTCAGATGGAGAAAAATGCAGCCCAATAAGGCTGTAAATATTTCAGAATGGAGTTATATACTTCTGCTGGCACAGCAGACAGTTTCTTTTTATCCGGACATAAAGAGCACTTCAGACAGCTTCTTGATTTTAGCTGGTTGGAATAGTTTTAAAGTTCACAAAATACTGAATTACAAGTGGCAGATGTATTCCTCACTGCTGTGGGTCAACAGTGGGAAAGTTTTGAAAGAGCTTGAAAGAACTCCCTGTTTGCCACGTTGGTGGACATTCATTGATTTGCTGCATATTCTCAGAGGTTAATTGCAACTTTAGATGTAAGCATTTTGACACATCCACGGATCATTAAAAACTCTGATGCAGCCTTTCTTGGAGTTATTGCAGGACTGTATTTACATTGTGTGGATTATTGAGTCAGAGAGGCTGAGCCTTCTCCCTGTGCCTAAGACAATCCTTTAGAGAGCCATTTTTCATGTTTACTGAAGTTCCCTGAAGAGATTAAATTTATGGACTAAGGCTATTACTAGAACTAGTGAAAAGGGGGTGGAAGAACCTCACAGACCTTCATATACAGAAAATTGCTATGGGATTCAAGTTCTCCTGCACAAGAACGTGTTAGGAGGGGCCAAGAACAAAGACACGAACAGGTCTCTGAAATCCTCAAAGGACCAGAGGGAATTTAACTAAATGGACACTGAGCTACCTACATCTGAAAATAAACACTCTGTATGGGGAAATAGAAGTATGCTTATGGTAGGGATGGGAGTTCAGTTTCCCCATTAGAAGATCTGGCAGTATGTCTTGCACTGACCAATGTTAATGACGCAGACTGTGTTTTCATCACTACCTGATAAATCTGGCCATGCCAGTGTGTATGTGTGCATGCTAAGTCTGTGTGTGTGTGAAAAAGGACATTTTTCTGTCTGTCTGCACCTTCTCTTCCCTTCAGTGGACAAATCTGGCAAGAGGCTATGGTCTTTACCTCTGCTTATGCATGACCTCTCCTGAGAACAAACACTGTACATGAAAGCTTTGCCCTGAAAATTTTTATAGCTCCACTAAAAATACTGTACACACACTTAAAAAGACATTTTATCAGAAAACAATTACGTGGAAGCCCTTTTAGAGTAAATTACTGTAGGAAAAACATATCCTTCCTCTCCTCACACAACATCAACACATACCATTATTACGTATGTATTCCTGTCAGGAGTCCAACCATGTATACTGCTACATATTGAAATGCCTGTACATTAGACAGTTACATACTTTGAGCAGCTTCAGAAACTGCAAGCAGATTTTGAGTACATTCTGTGCTTCATCCTTATGGCCCAGTTCCTGTTATCCATCAAGCCTGTTTTAAAATAGGACGCGTTTTTGGTACTGCAAAGTCAACAGTGCTGGAAAGTTGGCAGGTAGGCTTGTTTAAACAACATTCCCAAGTAGTCTCCTGGCAGGTGTTTCCAGAGTACTTTGAGCACAATTCTTTGGGTGGGAGATCTGCCAAAGTACATAGCAACATAGCAACAAGGGAAAGAAGTGTTTTCCTTTTACCGCCGTTGGGACAGTGCAGTGTTTTAGATGCTGCGCTGTGCATCCATTTCAGGAGCTTATTTTGGCACCCTGTCAGGACCTATACAATGGCAAAATGCACAGCATCCTCCTGCCTGTTTAATCCAAGTGAGTTCCAGAATACGGACTGGGAGGTTATCTTACTGGCAGTGGGCCAGCCTCTGACGTGCCTTGTGCACCAATCTAGTCTGCCAGCTACATAGAAACCTTTCACCTTGGAACTGCTTTCCATAGACCCTCATGCTGCAAGGATTTGTGCAAGTTCAGAGCAAATATTCATCTCATAGCTGGCCAAGAGTACAAAATGGGAAGGGCGTATGGGGCAGGAGGAGGATCAGAGAAGCCTTGTCTACCTGGCACTGATTTCTGTTACAGCCAAACCTAGCTTTGCTTAATTGGAACCTGTCCTTTGGGTTTGAAAAACACACGACTGGTCTTATAATCCTTCTGGCAGCCTGTTCACTTCTCAGTATGTGTCCTGGACCTAAAATTACCCTCTATAATATCCCTGCAGAAATAGTCTCTTAGATATGTATACTCTTACCTACAGACAAATGCCCTCTGACCTAAAATAGAAACAGGTATGTGGAACAGTAAACAGACATCAAAGGCTAAAGGAAACATTAACTGAGGGATATGCTGGTTTGAAATTTAACCTTCAGTGCTATACTGAAATAAGCCCTGTTCAAAGACATGGTCACAGCATGTTTGGTTGTTAAGCAAGTTCTTAGTAGCCTAATACCAGAGCTGCAGCTACAGGTGACCTGCACTCATGCAGCCTTGGCATAGGCTATGGAATGTCTCTACAGCACAAAACTGCTTTCCAAAGGCTTTAATCTAAAATACAATTCTAATTCTTCCTTCTAGAGAAAAAAAAAAAAAAGGGTCAAACCAAAACACATGTACTTTCCTGGATATGAAAAAGTTTCAGATGTGACCAATTCCAACCACTTGATAACTTTCCACGACTGAGGCAACTGTGTTAGTATCCACAGTGCCAGTCACTTCACTTGAGCTGTTACTGAGCATGTGACACCTCTCTGTATTGCCTCTGTCCCCACACTCTCACTCTTCTCCATACTCACCACCCCACTGGCTGTATAGTAAGCTAATAACACCTTCACCCCTCTCATTCCTAGCTCTGCAAGCTGGCACAGGGACAGAAACCTGTAGTACTCTGTAAGCTGCAAATGACAACACTGTGTGGTAAATTCTGCAGGAGGACAAGCAGAGTGGGCAGTAACTTTTTTTCTGTTTCATTTTGTAAAAATCTTCATATCCCTATTGAAATTGTCTGGCACAAAATTTTCAAGTTGTTGGAGCAGTCTGCCATCAAATCCAGCTGGCCTGGCTACAAAATATGTGGCCTGGCAAGGACCCTCCTTTGTCCTCTGTGACTGCCAACCTTCCTGTTTCATTGACCCTGTCCTGTTTCCCACCCAAAATTCACCTTGGCCTGAGGTAGAGGCAGGACCTTCTCTAGGGGCTTGGCTTCTCCAGTGAGTTGTGACTCCTCCTATCTTCAAAATTAACTCCAAAGCTCTCCTCTGATTAATATTTTATATGTGACTATTTCCATTACTTTTCTTTGTCTTTTATGTGTGAGTAAAAGGGGGGGATCTTGTTTTTTATATTGTATATTTTATATTGCATATATTTATATTGAATATTTATATTGTATATGTGAGAGAGCTAAGGTATGTGCTGACAGACAGGGACTGGGCAGGATCAGGCCCTGTGCCAACACAGGCAGCCTGGCATCAGACACCTCCTTCTCCAGGTGTAGAGGATGGATGAGCAGGAGAGCACGAGGACACAACATGGTCACATGGTAGGTCTGAGCAGCCCTGCTCTTATTGCACTGTGACATCATGAGAGCATTGCAGCAAATGGAAGTTTTCAGCAGACTTTATCATAAAAAATGTCCAAAACAAAGCATAAGGGATTACTTCAAGGAAGCCCAGCCCAGCAAGATAAAATACTATATTGTAGGGGAGTATTGCAGTATCTTCTTTCTATTAAGAACTTTCTAATATGTCGCCTTTTATCTTCTTTTTTTGCCAGGGTTGGGATTAAACGCGTTAAACGGTATTTCTTGTTCAGATGTTTATTAATTCTTATCTATACTACAATCTTACAAACTGTGAGTTCCACAGAACTTCAACCTAAAAAACTAAAAATGGACCCCATATCTCTCTTTCTACGAGGCCTTTTAAGGATAAACTGTCCAATTAAGAAATGACACCTCAATCATTTTTACTTTTAACCCAATAACCAATCACCCATGGCCCACAGTGCGGACTTTTCTATCCAGTTACAAAATACCATCTAGACCCATGAAGAAGAAGGTGAAAAAGGAGTAGCCTCCGCGCTAAAACCTCCATCTTGCTTTATATACATATAACTATATTCTAAAACCTTAAGCTCTAAGTTTTCCACCATGTGATATTACATACTTCTATTCAAACTACGCTCCCATAATCCTAGTTCTATCATGCAATTCTGGAAGCCTTCTCCACAGCCTCAGGTCAAATTTTCTTGGGGGTCAGTGCCTGTCAGCACAGGAAGTCTAAAACCCTCAGTACCCAGGGTTCCAACACTAATAAGTTCTTAATAAATTATTTTCCATTACTTTGTGTAATAGCTGTTTCAATTAACAAAACAAAGAAACACGAAACAAAGAAAATGTGCAGTGGATCCAGGGGATTCAGCTATTCTATAGTTTGGTGTCTGACTTACAAAACTACTTCTCAGTAGTACACATTGATGCTAGAGTAATACTGAGGCATTACAGTGAGAGACACTGTGTCCCTTCCTCTTGTTTTTTAGAATAACCTAGTTATCAACCATTTAATATTTTCAGAGGGTAACATTTATTCTGATGTTGGTTTTGTCCCTGGGGAAGAGAGTAATCCAAGAAAATAAATACCAATGCTTTAATTCTGGGTAAAACAAAATTTGAGTGACTATTTCCAGAAATGTTTGTAGTACTTGCCAGTCTACATTGCTCAGATAAAAAATAGAGTGGATAATACTAGTATGGTTTGTAAAACAAACAAAAAAAAAGCTATATTCTGAGATGTTATTGGAATCTTAAGTATTTCCAGGTGTTGTGCATGGCTTACAATAGTAAGGATAGAAATTTTCCCATCCTCTTTTTCCTCTTTGTTTTGACTTTTTCTAATGTTGTGTAGGGTACTAGACTCACAAGAGTAGAGAACATTCGTTTATCCTGATTGCGTATGCTTCTGATGATTGGGCTTTTGCACCCTGATCCATGATCATATTTCTTTTTTGACTTCATTCCTTTATGTTGGAGCTGTCTACCTTCTCCAGATAATGGAGCAAGACCATCTCTGTTTTCTAACAAAAAACAAACTTAGTCCATTCAAGTTGCAGAAACTACCACAGACATCAATGTGAACACGAACACTTGCATCGATGATAGCGTTTTTTAGTTATTACCGAAGTAGGCCAGATGTAGTCTAGTGACTTAAAAACCTCAGATTTACTTTATAAATCCTATAAATCTCTGGATTCCTCTACCAGAAGCTGGATCTGTTGCATCTATCTGATTGTCAGGCTGATAGACATGCCTGTTCAAGGGAATAAGGAAATTTTAGTTGCCTAACATATGTGATATATATTTTCAAACAACTTGCCTTTAATTTCTGGGTTTTGCTGATAATTATTACTTTTAGCTAGGAAATGCTCCTCTTGGGGAAGGTGCAGTATGGCTGTTATTTTTTAAAGGAAAATATTTAAACCTATGTGATCTCAGAGATCTGCATCAATAAAACAGGCTCTTGGAAATGGAGCTTTGGAAACAGAAACAGAAATTTTTAGAGCTTTTCTAAAACTCAGGGGACATTGCCTGTTGTTCTCACCAGTTACTTTTGAAAGAGAATGTTCCTGGATGTTTTACTTCCCTTACAGTTGTAGATGTAATTTTGCTCCAATGCTGGCATGGCTTTCTCTAGGGTGGGCAAATGTCTTGCAATCAAATGGAATTTCTGTGAGTGTTGTTGCAAAATGCTTCTTCTAGAGAATCTGACATAGAAAATACAGAAGAATGTGCTGAGTTATCAGTGTGGGGTTGGCTCGTTGTTGTTTTGGGGTTTTTTTGCAAAGCATACTAATGCCTGTCACCCTCTTTGAATGATCTCTTCTGAAATTTGTGGGAGTTTATCTGTAAGAATGCCAAATTACCAACTAGGATTCAGTATTAAATCAACTTTTCAGAATGCAAAGAAATCACATATTTTCCTCTGTTGGGTGAAAGGTGCGTAACAGTAATTCAGTGGAGATTTTCCTGCAGAAAATAGAAAGCACTTAAAGCCTTGGAAGGAAATGTTTTCTAAGACTAGCTGAATGGCTACCAGGCTGTTGATTTGGAGCCAGCTTTCAGATCCTTGTTTGTTTGGACCTGTATCTAGGCACAGCTGCTAAATCAGCTTATAAGCACACCTCTGTGGAACAGATCCTCCCTCTAGTAGCTCTCAGCAGCATGTGCTGCTATAGCATTTAGCTGCCAGACACCAGAGTATCAGTCCTGACACATCCCATTTCCTTTACTCACCTCAGTAACTGAAATATGCCTAATGCTCTACACTTTGGATTCTGTGACCAATTGATAAAGGGGATGGAGAATGTTAGCTGGCTGATTATTTGTTCCATTGCACAGAAGACAGTTTGGGAAATCCCAGCCCATGCAGGAGAGGAATATGGAATAACAAAATTTAAATATAGGAAGAACAAGAAAGAACTAGCACATTAGAATTGCCTGTTGGAAGGCAACTCACTTTCTAGCAAGATATGAGGACAAGGCAAGGAAGGCAAAAGAGGTTCCAGATTCTTTGGAAGGGTGCTGTTGCCAGGACTTCTAGGAAAGGATTCTCAGTGGATACACTCAGAGAAGACCATGGATGTAACATGGGCTGTTTTCCTACAGGCTGTTGTCTCCTGAGCTTTGTCAATGACATCGCATTTTAACAGCCACATTGTGTGTATTCTGTTCTGTGAGACCACCTAGTTCTAACTATTCCAGGCCTGCTTTTAAAATAACTGGCAAAACTCAGGGATTTGTTTCCTGAATAAAATTCTGAGATTATCTTCAGACTTCAATATGCAAGTAGGAACAGCTATACTTGAAATGACCATTCCCTCATAACATCTTATATACCGGAGACAACCAAATAATTTTCAACATTTTGTTTAAGAAATATAAAGAGAGTAGCGATTCAACCTTTCCCTTTTTTTTTTTTTTTTTAACCTGCTGTTAGTTCTGTGTTAATGCTCAACTTCTAACTCACCAAACAAAAGTAGTGATTGTATTTCCAATACATCATTCTGCTCTACATATTTATTTTTTTTTCAGGAATATTGCAGCAAATAAATTCACTCATAGCATTCTTAGAAAGTATGAATTTTAAATGCTCATTAAGCTTCATCTGCAGAAAATAAATTTTCAACTCATAAAACTTAATTTTTAGACAAGATAATCTCCATCATATTTCAGCATCTTAAATAATTCCATCTCAGCTCAAAATTAATGCCATGCAACTGAGTCATGGTAACAGACCACTGCTATGCTTATAAACTCAAGCAGAGGCAAATTAGTTACTGCAGATAACCTGTAGTTGTTATTCTGCACAGAACAGGACAAATACTCTGTGGTGAATGAATCCAAACCAGACTAACCCTCAGCCTTAGAATTTTAATTATTGAATATTCTTGCCTATAAAAGATGCAGTCACTGAACTTTGACAAGCATGTGCATTGAAAGAAAATTGGGAGGTGCTCACTATTTCCAAATTTTTCATTTCATTGAAGTACATGATTTGTTGAAAAATATTTATCAGTTCCATTAAAGAGAGAAAAAGAGAGAAAAGAAAGTCATACAACAGCTTCAAAATAGAAAATGGAGGTAGTGTTGACTGTCTTAGACTGAAGGATAAAGAAGACATTTCTCCTTCGGAGCAGGCTTCAACTGGTGCAGGAAACCATGTAAAATGGAATTCATGTCATCACACTTCAGCCATCTGGAAAGTAGATGTTTAATTTAGTAGCTGCTTTAGTATGCTCTGCAGCCAGCAGCAAGTAGGCACCTCCTGCACATCCTCATCCACCTCAGATGTGTTGAGTACTCCTCCCCACTGATTAGGGAGGAAGCATCAGTAACCAGCCTGATAGCTCAGACAGCTGCCTTTCAGCAGGTTCATGTCAAGTGAGATGAACCCTCCTTAGGGAAGGGCAAAAATAACAGGTCAAAATTCACTGCGTGCACATTTGTATTTTGTCATAAGGGCCTCTGGCTGGTGAGGGACAAATGTATCCATGATGTGGTTGTCCTGCTCCTGGAGTGGTTCTCGCTCTGAGAAACACAACAGCCCTGGGGCTGGCAGCACTGGGAAAGAGCAGCTCAAGGAACAATGGGCTCGCAGCTGAGCTGTGCACAAACGAGGAGGGGAAGCCATTTGTCATCTCTAGGCTTTAATGGAGAGCCACTTCCCATTAATTAGAGAAACATAGAAATTGAAAAAAAAAAAAAAAGAAAACAAGAAACTTACGTAATATGATCTCAGAGCTGGCTGATTTGCTAATGTAAAACACAGGGTGGAAAAAAAAGTGGCTGATAATGTGGAACAGTAGGGCATGACTGCTGATCTCACAGAAAAAACATGCGGAAAATACTATTCAGAACACTGGCAAAATGACTTCATGTGAAAGGCAGATTTCTTCTCCTCCAGTGGGCAGAGTGTTCCAAAGGAACCTGCATGTGTCTGCACGTGTGCTTTTCCCATCAACAGGCATGCAGAGGCTCGGGTACAGCAGAGTCAAACGGGCAGCGTTGGGTTCGCACGGTGTGCGCGTCTTTGTCCTAGACTAGGGCGCTGTCAGATGGTATCTGAGACTTTTCCTGCTTCAGCCCCACGTGTAAGGCCAGGAGAATATTCTGAGGTTTTGATAGTTTGGGGAGCAAAGTTCCTTACCAGATGCAATCATTCACTTCTAGCTCTCCAGACTCCGACAAATGGTTGGCAAAGCAGAATTAGCACCAGGACATGCCCAGTCCCTGCCTTTTAAAGCAGGAGTCTGGACCATGGGCAAATGACCCAAGACACTCCCTACTACTCTTCTTTAAGCATGTAACATGTACACTTTTTATTATTTTGTCAGTTGTGAATGACTGAAGAAATAGGCATTTGTTCACATAGAACAAAAAAACCACCTCCATTCATGACACTACAAAAAAATAAAATTCACCAGGAAAAACTTCCCTTCTCTTCACATACTGCAAAAAGGGTTTAATAGTGACTGCTTTAAAAAGAGATAGTTTGCTGTGCTAAAAATAGATGTCCAGTACTTTGCATGAGATGTGGTGTTCAAAATTGTTACTATTTACTAAAACTTTAGGAGGGATTTCTCTAAGTGTTTACGAATTCCAACTCCCACTATTACACATTCAAGCACTATACTCTTTAGCTTTTACTGGCAGGAAAAGGAGTTTGACAGGGGCTGATCAGAGGCTTGAGAAACAGAATTGTTGGCCTGTGTTTCTCATGCTGTTTTTCCTTCCGTCACTAATCTATAATAAGCCTGGACACTGAATGAGATTCCACACAGGCTGAAAAATTAACTCCAATGTCTCTTTGGAGATGAGCGTGGTCCTCTCCTGAACGGGAATCTCTCCATAACTTTCCTGGAGGTAAATGTGTCATATCAGCACTACTTGTGTGAGCACAGTCTCTGTCACCCCCTTCCTTCCTAGCAAATCTATTTTTCATCCATATATTTTTGGAAACATCTGAGTAAATACAAAACTGAAGTTTTAACCCGTGCCCAATAATAATAATAAAAGCCTGTCAGGTCCTTTACCCTGGGAACTAGGTGTTTGTTTGTGCATTGATGTATTATTTTGTCTTTAGTTACCAGCTTCTCTGACACCTGGTGTTATGTCACCTTCTAATCCTTTGACAAATGCAGCAGCAAAATGAATTATTTTATTGCTCATAACTGTTGCATGCACTGTCTTGCCTTAGTAGTGTTATTGTCTGCACTGTAAACCAGCCTGCTTCAGGTAAAATCTACTTGGAATGCCCAGTTTCAGGCAACGGTATTTTAGTTAGGTCAGGCACTGAGCTGACTCAGATGTAGCTTACACTGGCTTTGGGTTCTCTTTGACGAGCTGTGCAGATGCCATGGCAACTGACCCGGGCTGAGAGAGGCAGGCAGGGCATTACTAAATGAGGCTTTGAGATTTTCAGTGAAGTTCACCGGAGAATAACCCAACATCCATATATATATATGGGACTCAATTGGGATTTTGAAGGTTTTTTTCATTAAGAAAATGTTTTTGCATAATTTGTGACCTTAGGCAAAACAGCCTTGGCATTTGCAAAGGCTCTAAAGATTGTTAATATTTGACTAGTCCCTATAACTTCAGCAAATCATGCATCAAATGCCATAAGGGATATGGAGTGTAACAAGAGTTTGACTTTTTGTTATTCATGTAGGAAACATACATTATTCTGAGTCATTCCATTTACCAGGAATAGATCTAAGAGCTGCAATAGTCCACAACAGAGATCAGCAAGAAAGGTAGGAAAACCAAAGCTGGCACACAGGTATTCTGTCATGCCTTGTGGTCTAGAGGTAGGAGCAACATCATAGAAGAGAGATCTGTAAAAGACAACACTTACCTGCTTCTGTTCAAATTTAAACTGCACTGGAAACCATCGTCTCATAAAGAATTGAAATAACCATCAGTAAAACATTCTGTCTTGGAAGTGCAACACATCCTGGGTTTCTGGTGATCTTTTACTAGGCAGATTTTAATCTCTATTTTAGGGGAAGAAAATTACATCCTGATGCAACCCTTTCAGATAGGCTGCTGCCACCTACATAGAGCACTGGGCAAAAGACTACATTACCTAGATAAGGGGAGTTTTGTAATGTAAATTGTGCCTCACATTTTCTTCTAATACATTTTTTTTCACTCTCTCTTTCTCTCCGTCTTTTATTTCTATAACAGCTGAAAATTTGTCATGTGCCTTAATGTAGGGCTGAGAACTTAATCCCAGTTTTATGAGGTTTATTAATCGATACGTATTGTGCTGTGTGGGAATTAATCCCAGGTGGCCTCCAGGAAAGCTGGTGTCTCTGGTTCTCAAGTGATTGTCTCCTGTGTATGTGATCTGTGTGTTTTCCAGTGTGTACAGTCTATTGTGTATTACAATTTAATGAGATAAAGACAAGTGGAACGTGCACACTTAATCAGTTCAAATGATAGTATTTCCTAACCAGTATCACCAAGAAAGGCTCACAGCTGTTCAGGCTCATTCCAGTGAGTAATAGCTTTCAAAGAAAAATGAACCATAAAAAATAGTAGAAATCAAAATGTAATTAGAGTTAACTAGTAATCTTTCTGTCTTAATTACAGCACTGCAATTGTCCTTTACTTCAGAGAGAGAACTCCTGAGAAAATTTTTCCCACTGGATTGTTTAGAGGAAAAAAATCAAAACCCTGTAATTTTTTTCTCTCTTGTGGGATTTCTTCCTGTATCCTATAAGCTGTCAAGTTCACGTACTTTTAATTTCATTGTCTGGGAACACGTTAGCTGTGGTATGGAAGGGACAAAGAGAAACTGACTATTTCTGAAAGCTTATGGAAGAACTGGACAAAGTTTTAAGGGATCATCCTCCACATTGCTGCAGAAAATAGTGATTTATCTTTTTCAAGGAAAACTGCTTAAAAATAACTGCAAACTACTCCCCTGAAGAAGGGTGTATTACTTAATGTATTTTGAACTTGATGATGGTACATATTTCTCCAAATTATATCTACCTCCCTCTTTGCTCTGCACCCTTCATATCCCCTTTCCAGGACATGTTTCTCTAGTGCCTGTTTTTGCCCCTTGTTAGACTGTCCATATTCTGAATAAAGTCCTTTTTTTTCCCTTTTTCATTTTCTCCCCTCTTATCTTGTCTTTCCTATAATGAGCTGTTCAGTCCCAGAGGTTTTCCAGAAGAGAATGTTGTGGGTATACTCTGACTGTCTTCTCAAGGCCTTGTCCTTCCACCTCAGATATCTCTCTGCTCACCAGAACCCTTCTGCTGCTTCATTAGGTTGTCAGGGTGTGATTCACTCATGTGAACATAGGTGCCCAGAGACCTTCCAATGCCTAGGGCATTTCCTAAGGCTTTCAGTTGTCTTTCTTGAAATCTTTTATAGATCCCGCATCATTCGAGGCTGTCACAACAATGTTTAGGTAAGGGGATTGCTCTTCTCAAAACCCTTTTGCTCTTCTCAAAACCCTTTTGCTCTTCTCTGGCATAGCCACTTGTTCTCTGTGACAAATACACAGTCTGTAGGCACAAGACAGTTTGTCAAATGTCTCCTCTCTGGCATATCTATCTCCTGGGAAGCTACAGCTGTTGTTCCCATTGAAACCTTTTTTCACAGTATCAACTTCCAATACTGAAAGGGTTCTAGAAAAATGAGTAAGTCACTCAGTCAAATCAAGGTTTATCCCTTGATAAACCACATTTACCAGCAGGATATTGAAGAAAGACTGACAAATTATCACCCATACTTCAATCTCCATCCTGATTTATCTCACTATGTATTATCATAGGAGGCATGACAGAAGGAAATGCATTCAGGATTTTATCCCACTTGTGGCACTAAATCTTTATTTCTCAGATTGTGATTTTCCCTTGCTAGTCTCTGATAACCCTTCTTTTTATGTTTCCACATGAGTTCCTGTGAAAATGCAGCTCAGTCAGGTGTTTTGGGTGCAAATCTGAAAGACAGAAAAAGCGAAACATGGGCTCAGAGTCTGATACCCTTTTATTTTCCCAAACACTGCTCCATACAGAGCCTGAAGAGTAACTGTGGAGCTCAGCAGGACTTCACACAAATAAAGCTTTGAAAATCGTGGCAATAGCTTCATTTTTCACCCACTAATATCTTGCAAAACCCCACTTAACATAATTCTTCCACAAATTTGGCTAAATAGTTGACCTTGTGTGTCAGATTATGAAATGAATTACAGAAAATGCAATATTTTTCTAAGAAATTAATCCAGTATAACCATAGAATGTGTCTGGTCAGTCTAGAATCTGTCATCCTGGGATTTTCTTACATGTACAAGTATTACTGGAAGGGGTCAAAAGAACTGACTCTTGGGAACCCTTTTTTATGGGAAGAAAAAAAAAAGCCAGAAAGCATGAGTTTGCTGACAGGGTTGACTGATTTTTCTTAAAAACATTAAAACATTCTTCAGTGAGGTGGGAAAGTATCTATTTGAAAATCAGTTCTTTTGCCGAATTTTGAATCTCCTCCTCAATATCTTTGTAATGGGAAATTTGTGGGCAGTTGTTACCAGCATTAGTTTGGAAAAGAAATTAATAACAATAATAATACCTCAAACCTGTCAATTTTAGCCTACTGTCCTGCTTTCAGACCCAGTCAACAATCTGATGTAAGTTAAGATAATGAACACTGTGAGGTATTTAATGTTGTTACCCAGGTATGTTCACTTAGCAGGGTGTGTAACGTTGTTCTTATACTGGCGTGTGTGACAGGATTCCCTCTTGATCTCCCCTGAGGACTGACTGAAGCAACATTTAGAGGTCGTGGTCTGATCATATGGGGCAGTATCACAAGATGCTAGAAAACACTTGGCTGTGGACAGCCCCCGATATGAGCACAGGCTGGGGAAGGACAGATGGAGAGCAGCCCTGGAGAGAAGGACTTGGGGGTGCTGGTGGGTGTTGTGGTGTGGGTTTTTGCTTTGAGTTTTCAGGCTAGCTTTCTATTTCATTTGTGTGTTATGATTTAAATTATACATGCCGTTATGTGTCAATTCTCTGTATCCCTGCCTCTGTTGCTAGAACCTTCCTTGCCAATCTTCCCTCTCTCGATATATCATTTGCTGTTTTGTGTCACTACACTGCTTTTGCTATTCCCATTGGATTTAGTTCTGTATCTCTGCCTTGGACTCCTCCCTGAGTGCATTCTAATTGGTTGTTTGCTTTGTATTGCCTGTGTATAAAATCCACGACGGAACACATGCTCCCAGTCCTTGGGGTTCAGCTTTGAGTTTTTATTCTTCAGTTGTACCTTTAATAATAAATCTCCTCAGTTTACCCCAAGACCCGTCTCGCCTCTGCTTCATCTCTGCTCCCCAAAAGCAACCGCTGAGATCATGGGAGTTCCTGAGCGGGGAGAAAGAGTCTCCCCGGGGGAAATGTGTCACACCCCAATGCTGCCTTGTGCGTCCTGGGAAACGCACACAGCAACAGGTGGGTGAGAGGCTGGATGTGACCCAGCCATTGCACTCACAGCCCAGAAAGCCAAACGTGTCCTGGCTGCATCCAAAGCAGCGTGGGCAGCAGGGGAGGGAGGGGATCCTGCCCCTCTGTGTCTTTCTGGTGAGACCCCACCTGGAACCCTGCATCCAGTTCTGGGGTCTCAACACAGGTCATGGACCTGTTGGAGTGAGTCCAGAAGAGGCCACCAAGGTAATTAGAGGGATGGAGCACCTCTCCAGTGAGGAAAGGCTGTGAGAATAGTGTTTGTTCAGCCTGGAGAAGAGAAAGTTTCAGGGGGACCTGACTGAGATCTTTTAGTACCTAAAGGGAGCTTACAAGAAAGGCTGGAGAGAGAGTATCTAAAAGGGCATGTAGTGGTAGTAAAAGGAGGAATGGCTTCAAACAGTAGGCTTAGATTAGATATTAGGAAGAAATTTTTTACAGTGAGGTTAGTGAGCCTCCCTCTATCCCTCACCCTCCTGCAGATCCCTGGCTTTACTTGGCAGCTCAGTGACCACCTACCATTGGAGAGCATCTCCCCACTTTGTCAGGTGGCCAGCAGTCAGTCGACCCTGGCTGAGAAATGGCAGAATTGTGTCTCTGTGGGGTTTGGTAACCGAGACATTTTGCAAAAGTACCCAGAACCATCAGGGGAAGTATTTATAAAGCAATTGGAACAACTTCCCTGTAGTGCTTTCCCAGACTTTTCCAGTCTCACAGCTCTCTTAGATAACTTTTCCCTCTCATCCATTTTCATTTTCTTGGGTACTTGAGTAGCCACTTCTAAAGTCTATTGCTCAAAAAAAATTCTTTCTGATTTGCAGGGGGTTTATCCCTGCACATAGTTCAGAGTCAGAAATCAGTCTCTAGTGACTGATAAAGTCTCCCCCTTAATTGCCTTTTAACCCTTTACTTAACTTGGGTTTAAGTGCATAGAGGAGATACTAAGAACCAAGTTATAAACTCTTTTAAGAGTAAGGAATTTTCTGGGAAAATGCATTCCAAATACCTCAGGTCTAGATACAACGATTAAGAACCAACAATATTTTTTTATCCACTCTAACACCAAGTTAGATAATACCATTTAGTAGGAACTTCTATGTTATTGATTGTTGAGTCAAAATATTTTCTGTGACAGGTCACAAAATGGTTTTGCAGCATTTCCACACAGCTGGAGAAATAATCATACAAGCAAAAGGGCAGCAGCTGTGACATTTCAAAGTCTTACTAGGAATGGAATTCTGGAAATGTAACAGATGTTTAAAAGTCCCCATCATCTGTCCAGTCCCCTCTACCTCTTTCTCTTTCTTGCCTACATAGATATTAAATAACAAGTAAAAGAAATTACTGATAGAGTATAGTTCTGGTTTCCAATTTATATTATCTGATATTTGAAAGAAAATCTATCCATATTTTAAAAAATGTAGAGGTATTTGTCTGAGGGGCTGGATGTCTCATCTTTAAGTATTAGTTTGTGCTTTAAGAATGAATACACTGTAGACATCCATTTGAATCCAGTAATTTAAGGCTGTGCTGTGAAAAAAAGATTGAAAGGAAACTCCAAAACTGTAAGTTCACAGCAGCCATTGACTAACTTTCAGATTACCAGACAACTAAAATGGATTGTTTGCTTTTTTCAGCATTTACCTGAGTCTCACAGACCATACTGCTTGCATGCACTGTGAAAATTATTATCTTGAGAGTGGAAGTTTGGAGACTATGGTTGAATTGTAGGAAGAGAAAATGACATAGTAGGCAAGTGCAATCAGTGTAGTGATTTTTAAAGCAAATGTTTTAGTGACTTGCTCTTTGTCTTTGGGAATAGTTTGAGTTTGCACAGATTTTTCTTGAACAATTCTACTTTAAAGCATTTTTTCTCATGCAAAAGTGACATTATTTTCAGTTTACAGTTCTTCAGCTGAAGAAAAAGATCAATTTGTTTAGCATGTTATAAATATTTGTTATAAATATTTCACATAACAGCATTCATATTTCACCTGTATTTCATCCTCTCAGTATAATGCAGAGGAATACTGACCAGCACATGTTTTGCTGGTTTTAAAGCTTGATTTTCTTCTTTGATTCATTATGAAGCATCTTTGCACTATGGGTACTCAATTTAGCAGCTTCTGCAGGTAGTTTCTCCATGGCCACCTTTAGCAATAAATTCTTGTTGACTTCAGTGGCATCACGAATGTGTGTTAGGCAGAATCAAAAAAGACCACACAAGCACTCAGAAAGCAGGAACACTGAGATATGCAGATTTGCAATCTGAGAATCCACTGGGTTCATTAATATCATCTAAAGGTATCTACTGGTGATTTTTCTGTACCAAAGTATGAGGCTGCAGCAATGACAGATGCATTCTGAAGGACTTAGCAGCCCCGTGCAGAGCTCCTGTTCTTGTAGCTCAGTTCCTCTGGGCCATCTCAGTCACAGACTGTCCCAGGTTCCCATTGCTCTCATTGGCAACTCTCACTAGCACGGGTTTTGGTTCATTCCATTTGGAAAACTTTCTTCTTCCTGTGTGAGTGCTGGGGCTTTTGAAAATCTGGTCATTTAATTGAAATGTTCAAACCTTCAGATGGCAAGTTTGTACTTGTACAGTGATTTGCATGCAGGTTTATAAGGGGATAGAAGTGTGTGTGGGGAATCTCTCTTGGCCAGCACAGCCTGTTTATAACCTACTGACAACACAGGGTAGGCACAGCTATGCTGAAGTAAAGGGTGATGATGAATCTTTTGTCATAAGGCCTTATCCAGCAGGTCTGCAGCAGGAGGCTCTGCCAGTTGATCCCCATTAGCACAGCTCAGGTCAGCCTGGACAAGTGAGCTCCTCCCAGGAGACACGGGTTGTCACCTTTTCCTAAGTGCTCAGAGTGCATGGTGAGGCTGTTGGTGTTGCTGAGGTGTTAGTGAAATATCTAGAAGAGAATTCTGCCTTAATATAAGTTATCTCACAGTTACTGTGTCCACACAAACTTAAATTGTCTTCTCTGTCCTCCTGTACACCTCCTGTTGAGCAATGCAACCACCACCAGTGGTACCATGCCAAAATACCCACAGGGAAGTGTGTAGATGAAGCACAGTCAGCTCAGGCCGAACCCAGGCAAGACTGAAGTGTGTCTGGCTGAAAGGAAAAACACTTTGAAGAGCTGGCCAAAACACTGTCACCACCTTTCCTGAAAGATATATAGCCTTTATTCATCAAAGTTATGGCTGACTCCTCATTAGACATGATCAAATTTGCGGCAATTTCCAGAAATACGCTCTCTCGCTTTCAGCTCACTAGGAAACTCCATCATTTCCTTGTGGATGGACATGTCGTCCCAGTGATTCATGCAGTTGTCACCTCCATCCTGAACTCTTGTAACAGAAGTAGAATCCAAAACCTGTGAATAGATCCAGAAAGTAACTGCTGACTTTTTCCATAATGTACGGTGCTTTTAGCACCGAATGTCTGAACTCAAGTCCCTCAGCAGGCTTCCGCTTTCTCTCAGTACCTCCTTACAGCCTTGGCCATAATTTTCAAAGGAATTGAAGAAATGTCAGAGTAAACTGGGTACTTCTGATGTGCTTTAGATCACAGAGTTCAGGAAAAAACGTGGGAGGACTATTTGCAAAATCAATCTAGTTTTGCTTTGTGATGCCTGTACCTCTTGCCAAGGTGATGCTGCTGTGGAATGCTCTTCTGGATTCTGATAATCTTGATGAAAAGATTGGTGTTTTCCCTGTGTGATTGGGTGGGTGAGGAAAGGAGCTTATAACCACATATGACACAATTCAACAGCTGTTTTTATTCTATAATCTCCTCTTCTGTTTACCCCCTCAAAACAAAACAAAACCAAACCAACATCCCAAAAGCATCCCATAGCTTAGTAAATCTTGATCCCTCAGACCATATGCAGAGGCAACCAAGGACTTTACTATTGCTTTTGATGTTGTGAGGAAGAAATTCAGGTAGTGCCTTGTTCTGTTTAGGATTTAAGGCTTAGTAGCTTTTTTTTTTTTTTTAACCTTCAGGATCTTTCCAGCTTCAGTTACATTTATTTGAAGGGAGGTCTTTTCAAATACTCTGGGGTTTAAAAAAATTTGAATTCTAGAATTCCATGAGCAAGACCTTCTGAGTGCAAAAGTCAGTCTGTGCAATTCATTCGCATGGAACAGAATTTGTTTCTGCTTAAATCCTGACAAGTTCTCTGCTGCTTCATACTCAATTTGAGGTTGTTAAGACAGTGTATTTCTTATGTAACAACAAAAATGTTGGAATTAGTCAAGTAAATCAGTTTCATTCAGAATGAAAACACAGGAAGGTGGAAGGAGGTTGTATTTAGAAACTGCTTTTAAAACAGTGAAACAGTTTAATATTTATTTTGACAAGTGACTAAATACAAGGGTATACAGGTTAAACCACTGTAAAAAAGGTGGTTTTCATGATAGTAAAGAATGTGAATAGAAGTAAATTAAACTGAAAGGAATACTCCATCAAAATGCATGGGGTTTTTTTGGAAAAGTGGTATAGTAAAGGTTGACACAGACAGCTTAAGTGAAAGTGAGGATAACACAGACCATTACTGCATTGAGGCCAAAAGGCTTGAAAAAGTAAATTCCATAGGAAAAATGTTTTTGGTCTTGAAAATATAAATCACCCTTGAGTCAGTATACCTGTCACAAGGAGAACTCATGGGCAAACTGGCTTGCCTACAACCTTTTTCATTTTAGAATACCTTACAGAGCTAAGAGGTCAATGGCCATATGTTTTACCTAGTTGTACGGACCATACTCAGGCCTCAGAGATGTGCTTGATCCTAAGTTGTGAAGCACCAGCTGGGAAACGGGCTGCTGCTTTGAATTAAACAGAGCAGCAGACCCGACTGGAATTCATGACACAAAGCCGGATATAAATCTGTGGCTAACGTGTATTTTTAAGGAGAAGAAGATTAAAAGTTCATTTGAACAAATTTTGCACGGGTTGTTGTCTTGGTTTTTCATATGGCTAGAGAGCAGTTGTGTGTCTACAAAGTTCTTTCCTGATTTCCTTTTCCACCACCATTCTGGCTGCATTCATTGCTGTTTAAGAGACATACACTGGCCAAACAAATCCTTGCTGGGCTTTGGGACAACTTCACAGCCTAAACTGCACATCTGATGAATGCAACTAGTTCACAGAGGAGAAGAAAAAAGGCTGCAGAGAAAATACGTATTTATGCATGATTGTCGATATTTTGGGAACAGAGCCTGCCTCTTGGCTGTGTGCATTCAGCAAGTTGGGCTAGATGATCTTTGGAGGCCCCTTCCATCCTAGGATGTTCTGTGATTCTATAATGAAATGAATGATTTACTCTATCTGCTGTATATAATAACTGCAGGAAAAGGGAGGAATAATCATTTGAAACTGCCATTCTCACAGCAATACTGGGTAGGCAGGCAGAAACATCCAACACAGATGTTACTGGTGGAAGCCACTCATGGGAAGAGCCATTTTCCCATTCACAGTGACTATTGCTAGGGAAAATGGGCACCCCAGAGTGTATAGACAAGGCATTTGATGTACAGTTAATAAAATTCACACAAATTATTCAGCATCAATTTCCACGTTCCTGTCAGACTGAAGGCAGGGATGTTTGCCCCAAGCAGACCCCATGAATCTGAAACCACAGCTCTTCATTTCTACCATGCATGGAGGAACTTCTACAAGAAATCCAAATTTATCCATGTAAAAAGATCTTGGTAGAAACGGCAAAGAAGCTCAGAGAGAAGGACAGATTAGTTCAAAACAAAAAAGCTTAAGGATCTCACTTTTCTAGTTGCCATGGATTAGAGAAGTGTTCTGTCCTGAGCCCGTAGCCAGTGAGAAGAAGCAGCTGGAGCTAAAAGCCCACATTTTTCCTATGATTTTCATACTTTTTTGGAGATACCTTTAATTTACATCAGAATATACTATCGGTTAACTTAGTCTGACCCATGTTTTCTTTAATTCTGACTTAGTCCAATAACTTTAGTTGCAAAACATTTTCTCAGCCTGAAGACATAAAGAAATGCAGACTCTACCACCATCTGGACCAGGCTTTTTTTTTTTTTTTTTTTTCCAATGATAAGTCATCTCTCCAATTTTCAAAAGAATGTGTGTCATTTCACAAGCATCCCTCTTAAGCTTCTGGTCATTTGTTACATATGATTTTTTTCCTGGTATTTTCTCTAGATGAGCATAATTAATGGAGACATCTCAGTCTTATTCTTCCCAGCTGAATTAATCTCTGGCAACATAAACCAGGAGTAAAGCTGTCTAACAGTGTCCATGGAGAAACAACATTGGTTTAATTCAAATAATTCATTTTAGCCTTGCATTTAACTTAACACACGACTCTCTACCACTACCACCTTTCTTTAGGGACCTAAGGCAATCACCATAATTATTGCAAGTGCTCTTAAGACCCAAAAAGGTAATAAAAAAATAGATTGGATATTTCCTTTAATAATAATTTTTCATTATTGAAGATTACATTTTTATTGTTATTGTTCAAATTGTTATTATTATTCATCAGAGTAGTCTAAAATTAAAATTGAGTGTTTTTCTAATTATTCCTTCATTTGATCATTTTAGTGGCAAACTGGGAAATAGGAATGGGAGTAAATCCAGCAAGACAAACACTTGTGAAAATTCTAAATATTTTTGAAACATTTTAACAGAACAGGCTCAGGGAATGAAATGCCATTCTCTTTCAAAGCTTAGAAAGCATGTATTTCTTTAGATTTTCTGAGAAGACTTCTCCAAATCTTAGTCCTTTCTAATGTCATGAATGAGAACTCCTGGGGAATATGGAACTTAGCTGGTTTACCCAGCAGATCCTCTTAGGAATATCATAAAGAATGTTCCTTGTGCAACTTCCTCACTTCAGGGAATGCTGCTATATTGGCTGCTTCCCTCTTTTCCTTCCTTTGTGGAGCAGTAACACAGTGGAGTCATTTCTCAGGGGTGTCACAAAAAATGAATACATGGATCTAGTGGCTACAGCTCACACTGAAGAAAAACAACATTCCTGATCAGCTGAGCAATATGAATTGTTTAAGCTTCCAGCATAAAAAGAGTTCTTATTACCCAGTAAGACTTGTAGTTTAGGAACAGTCACATTAGAAATTAGAAAAGCTCTCCGAGTAAATAGCAGTAAAATAATTATAGCCCCTGGGGAAGTGTTTACAATTTTGCTTTAATATTAAAAGCAGGACCTTGTTAGGTGAGCAAAAGAAACACTAATGCCTTCATCCTTTCCAGATGATTCACACTGAGTCCTGATTGTCCAATGTTGCTTGACATTAACAAAGGTAAATAAATCCACAGATCTCTCTGTCACTGATTTCATCTAATTGGTTCTGATTACAAATCAAGAACTTCTGAGAATATCACCGTTTGTTCAAGGAAAAGGTTGGACTCCTTTGAATTTGACTGCCTATATTTTATTTTTGGCCACAGCTAAGTGGTAGATCCAGTCACCTGTGCTAACTATTTTGCAAAAGTGTTTGAACTTGAACATTAACTCCATTACAAATATGAGTCAGCTTTAGACAAGGCCTTTGTGTTGTGCTCCACCTGAACAAGGGGAATGTGTGCTGCACTGTCCTCCTCCAAGGGAAGGCCAGGTGGCACTGTTGCAAAAATGCCTGTGTGTACACTGGTAGGCCTTGAGGAGCTGCTTCTTGTCACTTGTGATGCATTGTTTTATAAGTCTCCCCAGTAAAAATTGCTTTCTGTGAAACCATTGTAGGTAGGTTTGCTGTCACAGCAATCACACAAAATACTATACAATACCACGAGACTATGCTACGCATGAATTCTTACCCCACTGCTCTCCAGGAACTTCTTTCCACCCAGTTAGAAAGGGGTGGCACTTTTTCTCTCATTTCCCTTGGCAGTCTCTTCAACAACTATTTAAAATAATTCCATTGAGGAATGATTTTGCCCTAAATTACTTTACGGGAAATCTGAAATCTCTTTGCCTGTGCTCATATGGTAAGGGCAGTAACAGAGCTGAGATGGGACCGTAAACAACCACAGGAATTTATTCCTCTTTCCTTCCTTACACGGTCTAACCTACATGAATAGTAGCTTGACATGACAGGTGCTGCTGTAACTGTACATTTTCCCAGGGCTCTGTTCTGACCTTTAACATCTGATAGAGTCTTTTTGCTCTTGCTGGTTTTCCAAGCACTTAAAAAACAGCTGTCATTATCAGCTGAAATGAAATTCAGATACACGAAGATTTCCTTCATCCAGCACAATGAAGTTTCACACAGAGATTGCACTGAACCTGCTGGTGTGTTTGAGAGGCTGACAGGAGCCCAGGAGTAATGCAGTGCTAGGTTAGTAATGTAAGGTCACTGAGACTGCTTAGCTGTGACCACAGCCACCCCCTGCTACTGACAGGGTTTCTTTGTGCACTGCTGGAGAGGCAACTGTTTATACAAATAAACTTTATCACACTTTTACAAGGAAATTGCCAGTGTATCAGAAGATGAGAGTTTTCAACTCGAGCTCATTTCATTTCCAGCCAACTGCTGTTTCTGTGCTGCTCAGTGAGCACAACCCATTCAATTTTAATTTTGTTACAAACAAACAAACAAAGATAACTAATAACATACGCTTTAGAAAGACTCTTTTTCCTGGAGCGAAATGTTTGCCAAAACCCTTTGCAACAAAGAGCTAAGAGCAAAAGCTGTTCCAGAGACTCAAGTATGACCCTGGGGCATGCTGTGCTGTGCTGTGCTTACAGCGCTGTCCTTTCCTCTGGCCAATGGGTGTTCTGAGCCACCAGTGCACCATCATCTCCCACCTACCCAGCCCCAACCTGGGCTTTTATACAATGGCAGGAATGTAACAATCATTTCCTTGGAATGGCTTGGTAGTCCACTCTGTCCTGTTATCCTATCTCTGCACTAATCTCTTAGAGGAAACAACCCACCCCTGCAGCAGCAACGATTGGGAGGAATAAGACTAAACAAGGACTGTCTTTTGGACACGTTTCTTGAGATAATACTAAAAAGAGATGTTTATGCATGTAATATAATAAAATGAGGTCACAAAATGGAGAATTTTGCAGACCTAGGGTGGCTGATTTGCAACCAAATGTTAGGCCTGTAGGAAAAATTTCTGAATATTCTAGTTAGTATAAATCATACCTAGATGACCTAAGTGTCCTTTGTTAATCGGTGTCAAGAAAGCAAGACTCTACTGACTTCAATGAAACAAATTTCTGCCCCTAAATTTTCTACATACAGAGTTTTCTAAATTAGCCAGAAATGGAGCTAAAACAGAGCTGCAACCCCAGACCCCAAAACTTGGAGGCAGTTTTGGTTGGAATAGAAGTTTTGCATCTGGTCTTTGATCTGAAAGGAGCAAGCCCAAACCTAGGATAAGATCTCCTGTGAATTCTGAAGAAAAATGTGTTTGGGTCTAGATTCAGACTTTACAACGTGGGGCCCATCTCCTGATGGTGCAGGTGAAGGCCAGAAATGGCTGGCTGCTGCAGAAGGAGGCAGAAGGAGGCAGAAAGCCCCCAGCAGCAGCAGCATGCTCTGAACAGCATAGCTCCCTGCCAACAAGAGCCCCAGCACAGCAGGGGTGAGCCCACAAAGAAGCACCTACAGCAAACTGCTTTGCAAAAGCTGAGAGCTCTACCCTTTGTAGAGCAATAGCAGAAGGTTATTCTGTGGGTGCTGCAAAACAACCTCTAATTCCTGTCAAGGGCTGTAAATGCTGCCTTTGCAGAATGTGTGTTAGTCTTTGAAACCAAAGTTCACACTGGTTCCCGCTTATCACATATTGGCTTGCACGCTCTGTCAACACCTGCAGTTCTCGCTTGTCACCACTTCTTTCACACCTGGAAGCTCACGTTGCTAGTCTAGGATTGGTATTCAGCTACAAGTAGTAAGTGGTGAGATTAGCAAGCCTTGGACAGATCCCTTTTGATGCTACAGATGTCTTATTAAGAGTCATCAACACGAACACTGGAGAGGAGTGTTTGCACCTGAAAGGCCGTGTAGAGAAAACGTTAGAATTATGAAGTACTTATATCATATATGGTGTTTTACGCTTGTGAAGTGAATTCTGCCTTATAAATCCTAACAGATAAATCCTATCCACACTGTGGGGCAGTAGTTATTACCTGCATATTGCACAGAAAAAAACATGTCCACAGAGTTATGAGTTATCCTCACTTTGTCCGTTCATGTCCCGTACACAAAAGTTAACAGAAATAAGAATAAATGTACTTCCTTGTTTAAAAACCCATTCAATGCTGTAGGCAAAGCAATTATTTTTTTAGGTCATAGTGTTCACTCATGAGAAAAGAAATTTACCCATGCTTCCCAGGAGCCTCTTTCTTCATGCATGCCAGCTGAGAACCTTTGAGCACTTCATCAGAAGCAGTGTATCTCTCCATGTATAAGAATTATCAGGTTTCCTCTGTTTCTTAGAAAACTTTTATGGCACCCTGAAGAGAGGAAGAGGCTGTGGTCATGAATGGTGCAACTGTGATAATTTGCACCTTGAGTGGTTTATTCCAATGCAAAAAAACCCCCAAAAAACAAAAAACACCAACAAAAGAAACCCAAAAAACCCAAGCAAAAAAACAAAAAAAACCACCAACCCTGAAAAAATCCTTGTACAAAAATTAGCAGTGAAGAAAGTGACTCGTCTTCCTCTTCCTCTAGTGATTACCTCCAGTGGAAGGTTAAGTTACATATATGTTTGCTTCACTAGGAGTTTGAGGAAAATTGCTCCCTTCATCACCTCCATGACCAGCCTGCCTTCTAGTTGCCAGTGAAACTCCTTCAAAGGTGTGGCTTCCTTTGCCTTGACATGGGTGTACAATGAGCAGAAAAAAGGAAGGCAATGGAGCTTGGCTCCATGCTCCAAGCATCATGCCATATAACTGCAGTTGGCACCATTTGTCATGGCACATGGAAGGAATTGTGACTTCCAGGGCATGTTCTGTAGGACTGGAGAATTTTGGAGCCTGTGTTCTAAATGATAGGGCTGACAACCATGTCTGGCTTAGAGTGGGCAAAGGAAGGAACAATACTTGAACCATCTGTGTAAATTTGTTCCCTGACAGGCTCTTATTGTTATCACCAACACTCAAAAGGATGAACAAGATCAAAACTAATCAATAAGCAAGTTCTAAGTTTAAGAATAGCTAGTTCTTAAAGAGTCCAAGACAGCACTTACTCTTACTTTTTATGGGTAGAAATTCAGAGATGAGAACTGCCTTGCCAATCATTATTGACTATATGACTGTGACACCAGCAAACTTCAATCACACCATTGAAGTGCTAAAAATCCTTGTTGCCTTTTAAATTCTCTTGCCCACGCAGCTAAGTAAAGAAATAAATTAACAGTGACCTATTAGGTATTTCAGATTGCATTTTTCCTTGAATCTTTGTTGGGTTTAAGAAACTTCACAGGAAATGCCATGTAAAATCTTTCACAAGAGCCCTGGAGTGTGACCCACACAGGATAAACAAAGGCATGTAGCCCAGCATTTCTTTGAAGGGCACAACAACTATGTCAAACCATGCCAGCCCTGGGGGCTGCTGCCTAGCAAGCCATGCAGTGTGCTGGGTGGGCTGAGCAGGCAGTGGTAGCTGTCAGGAGCTCAGAGGAAATAGAAATATCTGCAGGGAGGCTGTGAGAGAGGACTCAGGAACGGGAAGGAGCAAGTGAGAGAATGCATTCATGGCAGAGGGGAAGGGAGAACAGAGAGGAGATACTCTGAGACTGAAGAATCCTGCTACAGCTCTGGGTTATGGTACAAGTCTGCTGGTGTTTTAGCTTCCCATTTAGTTACACAGAAGATAGATCTTCACTGCAGTCAACATAGGCTCTGGTAACGTGCATCTGGGTGCGTAAGTTAGCCTACTCTACTCCCCTCTGCATCTTTCAGGAGTGAGTGTCAAACAAGTGTGGGAGTGGATCACAGCACAGCACCCACTGCGCAAATTATCGGGTCCCTGGAAAAGGTGGAAGAGCTCACAGACAGGCAAACTGTGGGGCAGCACCAGCAGACAGCCAGCACTCTCGTGGCTCTGTTCCTGTTATCACTGCAAATTAGACACCTTCTACAGTGAAAATAGAACTGTACTCCCCAACATGCCACTTGGATCCATAAGCAGATCAGACAGGAGGGGAAACAGGTTCTGTACCGGAGGCCAAGCTCATTCTGCTACACCAAGCCCAGTTCAGCCGCCAGCACCACACGCACATATTCAATTGCACTGCTGGTAAAGGTGGGACCTCCTGCCATGGTGTTTTTACAGGACTTTGCATATCAGCTTATCAGCACATCTGAAAATACCTAGAAATTTTTAAGGGTGGTAATGAAATGGAGACCAGCCTGGGCTGGGACTCTTTATTGTGGTTAAGAGGGCAAATAAGTGAGCTGTGAAGCAAGTTATGCCACTCTCATATCCCTGTGCCCTTTATTCAGGGCTTTAACTAAAAAAACACTATATGAGGCCCAGAGGTGTTACCACTGTTTAATTAACTGAGTGTGGTAGTTGCTAATTGCAAAACTAATAGTCATGATTTTTTTTTTTGATTAAATGTTAATGTGCACACACAAGCAAAGACACTTTTGAAAAAGCAGTTTGTAAGTCTAACATTACCATAGTTTGATATAGCAGTAACAGCAAAGATGTTAAAAAATTAAAATTTTTAAATAGTAGTCTGTATTTGACACCCAGAGGAAATGTCAGTGGGGACGGATTATAACACTCAGAACAAATTCACTGAAAGTAACAAAGGAAAAGTTTAATAGAGAATAGGAGAAATGGGAGAAAGGAACCCAAAGAATGGAGGCAAAAACCGGCAACAAAATTAAGAAAGACATGCCAATTCAGAACAGAATTCAGAATTCCCTTTAAAGGAAAAACATTGAAATCATACAAGAGCAATTTCATGCAGACAGCTGTAAATTATTTTTCATTTGTGGTGGAGATTATTTAAGTTGATTTTTTAATCTTTTCTTATTTCTGAATCACACTAAAAAGTTATCAAAGAAAGGTAGAGATGAAAACCAGGCTGATATTTATGGCAAGCAAATGCATACATCAAATAGCAAGGACTATAAAAGTTCTTCAGAAAATTCAGTCTGATTTCAACAGGATATTCACACTCACTAAGGAGCATCTCTACAATTGTCTGCACAACATCCCACTCTGCTGCCTGGCTGTCTTATTTTACTCACCATAAAGCCTACAAATTCCTCAATATCTGAGCTTTTTTTTTTTGTATATAAGATTGGCAGAGGTCCCTCAGGACAGGAAGGCTCCAACTGCTGCATGATTTAAGAGATCAAACTATGGTAGCACTGGACAAGATGCCTCCTTATCTATACTTCAAAGCATGTGAAGAGGCATCAAATATTCACTCACACTCTGGTCCTTCGTTGTTGTCAATTGTATCTCCATTTGTAGTTGGCAGGAGAACTACCAAACGCTTTCTCCAAAGACAGAAATGTTCTTACAGACAGGGCAAAGCTGAGCAAGAAATGTACACATTTTTGCGGAGGGGAAAACTGACTTTGAACCAGCAATGTGCATTTGTTCTTTCACTGAGGTCAATATCTGGGCATAGAACTTGGGAAATTGACACTCCAGAATTGCCAAATTGACAGAAAATACAGTGTTATTTCTACATAGACAGTGGAGTCAGTCATGAATCTTTTATTAACTTCAAAGCATTTAATTCTCAGTTAAGGACTATCTAGAAGACTTTAATATTGGAAAAGGTAACAAAACAGATGCAAGTTGCATTAAAGCTTTCTCTGATAGCCCCTGTGTTGTTCTAGTGATGCAGGGAATGTTGAGTATCACTGAAGCTGTGGTTTAACAATCTTTGCCTCATCCTTGCAGAGGTCCTTAATGCCCCAAAGTTTGTTCCAGCTTACCAGACAGAGTAGGTGATCTTCACATCTGAGAGTCTGAGGTGAGCACAGTGCCATTTTCACTGGATTTCAGTCACAGTATTAGACTGCTGCAGCCAGGAATTGAAACCACTGGTGGTAGCCTGGCCACTCTGGCCTGAGATGTGACTGGTAATGCTTGCCCACATTCAAGGCTGGTAGGACTGCATAGAGAGCATCTTCCAGCTGGAGAGACATCACACCAGTTGAAAGATGTGTGTTCACAGCCTGAAAATGGGGCTTGGAGGCTAGTTTGATGAAGATCTTAGTTACAGAAGAGGGAAATAGCAAAAGTGAATTTTATTAGCTAAGTTACTTGCAAGCCACAGTTAGCTCATTTGTTATGGGGTCAGCTCTGTTGGAACAATATCCAACTCCCAAGGCATTCTGGATCCTTCTGAACTGCTTGCTTTTGACCTCTAAAGCACAGTAGCCACCTCCTGTGACCGCAGATCATAAAATTGCCTTGCAGATAAAAATTATGGAACCGTGCATTTCCTTCCTGAGAGGAACAGCTGTGCTATCGCAAATAAATTTGTTTAAAGATCACGGTCAAATGAGCTAGTTTAACATCATCAGCGTGCTGCATTCCTGAGCAGCACAGACATGATCTTCTGTTCGGTGGGGTGGGAGGATGCCTTCCTCAGTTCTGGGGCTTTGTGGTTGAAGTATTGAGATTCCTTCAGATTAGATTTAGGGATATATTTTATGATAGATTCACAACTCCCTTTTGTTCCTGTGGGAAAAAATGAAACAGAAGGGCCTCTGTATTATACTACTGATGCTCTTTGATAGTTTCAGATATTTTCTGAGGCTTGGCATCCAATGTTCAAATTCTTTCTAATGAAGAGCCTATAAAAAAAAGGTTTGATGATAGTAAATACTACAAATTATATGGTTAGGAAGACAGGTTCCATGGGTAACCATATTTTTGAGCAATCTAAATTATACAGAGAACATATGTGTAATAATTTGTTTCTATGCCTTTTAAAAATGCCACATCATCTAGACTTAGTTTTACAAGTTCTTTGTACATGTAAAAGATTCCACACAAAAATACAACACACTCATGGAAGAGTGCAAGTTTCCCGCCAGCTCAGATTGTCATCGTAGAAGCTGCAGAAAACAGTATAAAGTCTCCAAATGTCCTTTGCTTTTGGAAAAAAAGGATGGAAGTTTTAATTTTAAAGGTTGTGTGGTGAGATTAATGGTGTTTCCTGCCAGAAGCACTGCAGAAAGATATCTCTTCTGACGCCAATGTAGTTCTGCTTTCACTGTTGCAGGGTATTTACACATCCACAGTAAACACAGAGCAAGCCAACTCAGTGAGGCTTAGAAATGCTTGATTTGCATTATAGCTAAAAGTGAGAGATCATGTGAACAGCAGTGCCCTGAGAATCTAGTGCTAATTCAAATAGTATTTCAAAACCTTATTTTGATAAGTGTCATTCAGGAGATTTGTGCAGAAAGCTTTACTAAGATAAATCTTGAAGGTAACATTATTCTTGTTGCCTGTGATGTATGCAGGAGTTGATAACAAGCTGATTTCCTTTTTCTGACGGATGATTACACACAACAGATGTTTTAATTTGATTATATCTATGAGATAAGCATAATGCTGTGTTAAGTCCAAACATATTTTATAAGTTTTTCAAAACATTTTACAATGAATGTAACCTTTTCTAAATGTCCTTGCTTGAGGCTGCGTGCGTTCTCATAATGGTGCAAATTATCAATAACAAGTGGAAACCAGTGATTATACAAAAGAAAAAAACTGCATTTAACAGTAGCTGTAATTCTGTGCTCTCTGATAACCTAAATTAAGAGAGAAATCTGATTCAAATGGTGATACAGGGAACAACAGTTTCACACTGCTCCGAAGAGGACAATGTGTTTTTCAGCCAATGATACACAAGACAGGCAGAGCTTTTATCAAGGATGCTGAAAGGCTGATACTCCATGCCAAGCACCCTCAATTTGAAAATTACCAGGCAAATGTCAGTTTTGTGAACAGAGTGCTGCAGCCAACAGAGGTTTGAAGTTTCAAATAATACAGGCTTACAAAATTTGACTTTGATTTGAACTGAAATGCCAAAATTTCTCAGAAAAACAAACCTCTTGCCTAACTGTAGTAAAATCAAAGTGTCATAG
Source organism: Prinia subflava (assembly GCF_021018805.1). Classification (NCBI taxonomy): domain Eukaryota; kingdom Metazoa; phylum Chordata; class Aves; order Passeriformes; family Cisticolidae; genus Prinia; species Prinia subflava. Next base: position 112,972,160 of record NC_086247.1, on the reverse strand, counting down.
GTTGTTCCCATGCCCTTTTTTTTTAAATATGTAACATGGTGAGGACAAAAAAAATTCAAAACTAATAGTCTGCTTCAACAGAAAACCCAATCTGTATCACAACAAAAACATCAAAATGGGCTATGTCAGTTTTTAAAGCAGATTTCCTATTTTTATTTTGAAAGTAGTCATGAGAAAACTTGTTCAGAGTTATCAGTGTTTTTATTTGGGTCAAGCTACTTATTCCAATTACTACATTAATAGTTTCAGTAAGGCAATATCAGCATACTATGTACCTGGCTGCCTTGTATCATTCCAAACAAAAATCACAGGCATTAACTCCAATGACTGCCAGTGGGTAAAGCATCTTGTAGCTTACTTTAAGTAATGTACACAGTTCAAAGAGCATTTCCTTTAGGATTCATGTCATCTAACATCAGATTCCTAACAAGCAGATGTCTGGGCTAATTATGCTCCCTATCATCAGCTCATTGTGTTTAGAACATATTAAAAATATCTAGACTCCTTTCCCTCCTTGGATGACCAAGGAAATGTGGGTGACCTAATAACCTGCTGCCACCATAATGGCAGTTCTGTTCATCCAGCATTTATCCTCCATCCTTTGGTTCTTGACTCTGATCTGGGACTATCCCATCACAGCCAAACAAACAGGACTGCTCCGTTAGATGGTGAGAAAGGTGACAGGTTTTCTCAGCCATCCTCTGGAACTTTTAGGTTAACTTTTAGGCAGCTAAAGTAAGTTGAGATGTCTCACCCTACACCACATGTCAGCTCTACACAGCCATGAATATTACATTGTGCTAGAGGAACTGTATAGGCCTTTACTTAATTCTGCATCTGGGAACTATCTTGTTCTGGGATTCTTAAATAAAGCAACACTGGAGTTAGTAAACTAATCAAAATAACTACTTTATTGTGCACATCAGCAGTTTGTGACTGTGAGCAGAATGGTTTTAAGTTGAGCATATGTTAAGTACAGTGAAACAACAGTTTTCAGTAACAATGCATGTTTTGTAGAAGCTTGAAAGTGTTTTCTATGAGGATAATTCTGTAGTTCACATGGGATTTTGACAGAAATATGATACTGAAAGATAGAAAATAGAATGACGAAGAGAGAGCATTTATATTTGGTAGTTTTATGGCCTGTTTTAAAAGCTGTACTTAAAACCTGCAGCAAGGAGCAGTTAGCGTGTTTTCACTAATAGGCCCTGAGATACAAGAGGCACTAAATTGTTTGTGTTCTGGGTATATATTTCAAAGGCTCAGAAAGAAAACATAATATTCAGTGCTTTGATATTTTGCCTTTCTAAGTGAGGAACTGAAAGTAGCTGTCTTCCCTTACCCTGTCAGGCTGGAGATTATTATTTACATCTTTAATCTCCCGCTCTTTGAAGAGCACTCCTTCTCTGCCTCAGTCAGGCTGAGGTTAAATACTCAGTTTCAATCTAGAAGAAATTGCTATCTGAAAACAGGGAACTGGGAGCTATGAACAAGGAAATGGAAAGAAATTACCAGCTTAGTCTTGTTTCATATATTTTGGTTGTTCAGGGAGTCCTGATTAAGCTGCATTTGGGCCCTTAACAGGGAGGTTTATAGTACTCAAAGAGGCAAAATATGAGTTTTCACTAATAAGGCTGTCTGGGATAAATCTGTGAACCAAAGCTAGCTTTGCTTAAACTTCCACACAGGCTATTGGTGACAAAGAGATTACTTTTCCCCTGTGGACATCCAGGTAAGATTTTCCTTCCACACAAAAGCTTTCTAGTAACACCTCTCACCCTCATAGTTCTCTGAACATCCAAAGCTCAGCTGTAGCACAGTCCTCACTGCATGCTGTATCTGTGAAAATAATGGCAGTGCTTACAGGGAAATGTCAAATTCCTGAGGTCCTCACTTGCTGGGTAAGGGGTGCTGTATCACCTCATGTGAGGGAAGGGGCTGTGATGCCTGGCTGCACTCAAGGATTTGAGGCTATTGGAAACCTGAGTACAGACCTTCCCAAAGCCTTCATGTCCTGCAAGCCCCTCACCTACTGCCAGAACCACAATGAGAGACTGGGCAGAATATGCCCACACTGGAGAGGAGCCATAGCACTCATGTGAGGGAGAGAGATGCAATTGAGACAACGTCAGGCGTGCCAAGTCATGCCTGGATCGTGACAGGTTTGAATAGGAATATTAAATCTGTACTTATTTGCTTTTAAGCTTATTTTTCAAGATGGAAGGTAGTCACCAAAAACTAACAGGAGAGTTCAGCACACACAGCCAACTTTCTAAGCAAACAGCAACTCTTTGTCACCTGCAACTTGACAGCTCCAAGGAGAGAGCAGTGCACAGCACACAGTATATACTTGTGGGGGTTGAGAAATGCTTTTGTTGAAGTGGATACTGGAAACTTCAGTCACCTTCTAGCACAGAGCTGTGCACAGGAACTGATAAGAATACTCCAGTCTGTGCTCAAACAGGAGTCTGCAACTTTTCTTACCTCTGGAAAATGGTGACTGACACCTGTTTGAGTGAATCTTGACTATATTAAAAAGGGGGTGAGGGAGAGGAAAATGTTCTTGGAGAGGTTTATGAGACTTTGTACCATAAACTTAGACTTCAAGGCAAAAAGATGCATTTTGGGAGTGCTTAAAACCAAATTTATATAAAATCACAATGATTTTTAAAAAATGTTACAGGCCAATTAAATTCTTTATGCAAACATTTCCAAATTCAGAGGTGATCTGGAACATTCAGAGCACAATTACATATATTCCCCCTGAGGGCTTAGCCCTTTTTCTGAAATACCCAGATCTGTATCTCTAACTAGTGTTGTAATGGAGACAAAAGCAAATCAACAAGGTTGGAACAATTGCCCTCAAATTATCCCCATGTGCATCAGTTTACCCTTCAATCAATGCCCAGCCATTCAACTCAGAGAGAAAGGAAGACTGTGAGCTGAAAACGGGTCTCAATACAACTGCTGGCTATGCAGTGGTTGGATTTATACTGGCAGAGAGCTCAAGCCTTATTCTGGTTCAAAACTGAGTGGTTCTTACAATCTCTGACTGGGCCATGAAAGAATCACTCGTGTGGTCCTGCTCTTGGAATCCTAGGTGCAACTTCCCCCTTGCAGAGAAGGCAAAATCTCTAGTAGAAGTTCCTTTGGAGAGGGATGTAGACAAACTTCATTTGTGTCACATACACAACATTTGAGGCAAAGTAGTGCACAACCAGCCTATTTGGGAGCAAAATAAGCAGCAGGTGACAAGTTGTCCCAGTCAGCTTCAGCATCTGCAAGCTGAGCGCACAGCTGGTCCGTGCGAATATTTCCTGCTATTACCCTGACTTCAACCTCCCCTGCTCCCTGCTTTAGTTCATCTGGGGTTGAGTCCTTCTTTCCGACACAAGTTCTGCAGAGGAGGAAACGGGCTGCTGCAGCAGCATCGCTAAGGTCAGGGGTACGGATGCGAGGAGGAGCTCTGCAAAGTCCCCATGTCCCAAATGACAAGACCGGGTCCTTTTTAACTCCCAGGGAGAGGGAGTCCTCCGAGCTGGCGGTTTCCTGCCGACCTAGAGCCTCCTCGCAAGCCACGGTGCAGCTCCGGGCGGGTGCCTGTGCCCGGTCCCCGCCTCGGAGGGAGGCAGGCGGAGGGATCCGGGCTGCACGTCGGGGCTGGCCCCGACGCGCTTGTGGTGGGAGAGCCAGACCTGAGAGGGGCTGGCCTCTGGCAGATGATTGACACCGAGCTGGGTGAGGTTTCATGTTAAAAGGAAAAAAAAAAAAAAAAAGAAGAAAAAGGAAAGAAAAAGGGCGAGAGCAGGGGAGGGGGTGACTGTGGGAAGGGGGAGAAGGAACTACTGTAAGAGTAAGAAAGTCCTGCCCAGCTGTTTGCGAAGTTTAAGATTTCCTGTTTCCCCTGCAGCGCCGAAGTGAAGTTTCAGTGAGTCACCCGCGGTCCCGAGCAGCGGAGCGGCGCAGCCCCGCTCCCCGCCAGCCCCGCCGCCGCCGCCGCGGCCTCCCCGCCGCCCCCGCGCCCCGCCCGCGCCCCGCCGGCCGCGCCGATCCGGCTCCGCGATGAGTGCCCGGCTGCCGAGGAGCCTGCGGCGGCTGCTGCTGCGCCTTTCCCTCTGCGTGCTCATGGGCAGCTCGGTGCCCGCTCTGCTGCGGGGTAAGTGCGCGCCGGCCCGCGCTGCCGCTTGACAGCTCCGCGGCCGGAGGGCAGGCGAGGGGGGCGGGCGGCGAGGGACAGCCGGGCGGGGGACACGGTTGCTAAGAAAGTTTTGAGGCTGGAAGCATTTCAGGAGGGGTGAGCGTGTTTGTTGATGGCCCTGCGCGAGAGTAAGCGGAGAAGAAAGGACTGAGAATCTCGAGGTTTCGCGGCCAAAGCTGAGTTCCCTTCCTGGAGGGAACAGGGGCAAGGAAGGAGAGGATTTGGCAGGCAATCAGCAGGATCTGCTCGGGCCGGAGGAGCCCGCAGAGGGCATCTGGGGAGCTGGCTCGGTGGCCGGGGGAGGGCTGCAGGCCCTGTCCGCAGCTGATGCTCCCGCACCTGGAGCCGGCCCTGCGCGGGCCGGGCCGGAGCAGCCGCGGCCCTCGGCGCCCCCGCAGCGCCCTGCGGCCGGACCGGCTGTCCCGCACGGCCGCGGCGCGGGGGCTGGAAGGTGCCTCGGGAGGCTCCCCGGGAGAGGGCCCGTGCGTGGCCACAGAGCCCGCTGCTGCCGGGAGCTGCGCTTGGATACCGAGACGTGGGCTTCGCGTGAGTTTCTGCTAGGAGCGGAGTTTAGCCCGTGGCTGGGAGCAGTTGGACTGAAAAGCACTCGTTCCTCCAGCACTGACTGCCCACGTTGTTTGACTCACTTTAAAAATGACACTTTATAAATCTTACCCTGCTTCTACCAAGATAGCCTTAGATAGGTTTTGGGGGTCTGTGGCTTGCAGTATTCTTCATATCTTAATTTATAATATACTATGAGCTTAAAGTTCTGCTGTGAAACCCAAGATTCCTGCCCTGAGGAGCTTTCCATCTCTGTCCTATCTGTAGTTACCCACATCTGTGAATTAAATCTGTAATATCAAGGTTAGGCCCTAAATCATGTTGCAGTACAAGTGGTGAACCTAAAAAGAGAACAGCAGATTGCAGTAAACTGCATCTGGAACACTTGTGAAGAATTAAGCAGATTTCTAAGATGTCTTGTGATAGCACATCTAGTTTTAGTCTTCAGGTGAGGTGTGCTTGACCTGGGCTTCTACAAACTTTGCTCTGGGCCCTCTGATTCCCCTGTCTGGTCCATTCATGGTCAGTAGTGACCCAAAATTTTGGCTGAAACATAATAGCATAAAGTAGATAACTCTTGAATAGCTACTGCCTTTAGCTATGTACAGTTTTGAATAACTTCATGCTTCATTAACAGCCCTGTCAAAGTCAACAGGTTTTGCATACCTGCGAACTTCCTCATGAAAGTTTGGGGCAGACGAGAAGGACAGTGTAAGAATAAGACACTATGGTGTCCCCACAACTCAAAATTATGTTAAATTTGAGGTGCACGGCTTCTTGTTAATTTTTTATATATTGTTTTATAATTTTTCATTAATATAAATCATACTCAACTAGTGATGGCTTTTATTTTGATCCCAGTGCCAAACTTTTGCAGATTCCCATCGCAAAAAAAAAATAAATGGAGAAGCTCAGCTTTTGTTAATGTTGTGTTATTTATTATTATACTTTTTTTCCCCCATTCAATCAGTTATAGACAATCTCAAACTATGGGTAGATTTTTAAAAGTGGGCATGGCTCAGGAGTTTGTTCTTCTTTCTTGTCATAGATCCAGTGAGGAGAAAGAACATAAACTGGTTACAATTCCAGCATTTTTCATACTCATCTTCCTCTACACCCTACAATAACCAAAACTGAGTAAACCTGTTGTCAGATAATCTATCCCATAGCTCCAAAAGCTGTTTTGATAATCACCGTAGGATTCTATTGTGCCATAGAATTCTATTATGACAGGAAGAGTTGATCAGAAAGCACCAGTTCTGTGGAGCAGAAAGTGTGAGGTTTGGATGTTGGTAGTTGTTTGGCACCAGAATGAAGACAAGAGTTGCCAAATGCTTGGAGGAAAACAAAACAGAAAAAAAGAAGAAAAAAAAAAAAAAGCTACTTATTTTGTAATAACTCAGCAGTGTAGTGAGGCTGAAAAAAGGAGACATATGAGTCTTGGAAGAGTTCCGTTCCCAGGTATGCCTACTGACTAACTGGTTAACAAAGCACCAGCTAAAATTTCGTTTTAACGTTCTTCACAGCAAAATATTAGATAAGAATGACACATTCCCATAAAGATTTTAGACAAGCCCACAAGTTCATGAACAGGTTCAATAGGAATTATCTCCTTTGAAAAAGATACTCTCATGTCATGTCCTACACACAAGCAATTGACATTATTTTGCATAGAGTAAAGGGGCAAGGTGTGATTTTCTGGAATTATTTTGAATGATATATGGAGCATTTAATCAATTAATGTCAGTGCAAAACAGCAGTTACCCACATAAGGAATTTGTGTTAGTGTGTTCAAGTGAATATGAATTTGTAGTTTAGCTTTGGGTTATCAAAACCAGAAATTTCTTGCTTGGGATCATCCATGTAATAATTGTTCATCCCTGAACATCAGGAACTTAATTTCTCCATTCAGCCAAACTCTATTTGCATTATTATCTATTTATTGAAAGCCATATCAGACATAGTTAATTTTATAATATAAAAATCAAATTTAGAACTTCAGATATTTGCAAAAGGGAAGTAGGAGAGCAAACATCTTGTAATGGGATGGAACATGTTTGTAACAGGACTGGGTCTAAAATGCATTCCTGCCCCTCATTAAAAGTGGCATTTTTCCAGGTATTTCAGGAGGGTAGTAGGGATATATCAGAGATGTTATTGCATTTTCTTCTATTTATGGGGTATCCTTGAATTGTGAGGCTTTTATACCTAAGACTTTGAAAAACACTTTTGTTTACTTGTTATTTTTAGTTTCTTGGCATTAACACACTTCTCTGAAACTCAGGTGGTGAATTCCATATCGGAATGGTTTCTATTAAAAAATTAGGAGCCAGATCTTAAGCTGCTGCACATGAATATAGTTCCATTAGCACTAGTAGAGTTACACAGAGTTATAGCAGGTTTCCTGAAACAGTTTCAAAAGTAATTTCAAAGAAAAGGCCAATGGAGTAATTCAGAGATTGTCATATTCATAGTATTTTTTCACTCATATTTTATAAACGTTTACTATTACATGACCTATATTTAGGCAAACAGCATTGCTTCAAAATGAAATACTTCTTTCTGGGATGAATCGTTACAGTTTCAAAGCTGCAGCATCCTATAATGGTGCCTGATAAAAGTTATCTTTGTGACAAGGTTAACTCTGAACATAGGAGGAAATATGGTGTCAGGCTCTTACCAGAAGGAAAATTCCTCGTGGTCTGGTTTGTGGGGGTTTTTGAAGTTTGTTTTTTACAAAGGCTTTTAGAAAGCATTTGCTCTTTTGAGGGGAGGAAAAAAAAGAGCACAGTATCACTGTAGCACCAGTTATTGGAGTTTCCGATGCTTATATTTCCTCTGCAAGATATTTTGAAAGTGATATTTTAATTTTTTTTTTTGCATTTGTGGCATAGGAACTCTTTTCTCAATAGTGTATATATGTGCTGTATGCACTTTGCTAGCATTCACTGCCGCTTCTGTGACCTCAGAGGAGCTGTGCCTTACTTTCAGTACTGCCAAAATGAGCAAAACCAACTGGCTGGCCCCAGCCTGTTACTCTTGGATCTTGCATAGCAGGGTGCATTTGTATCATCTAGGTATGAAACAGGCTCACTAGTGCAGTGACAGATTCTGATGGGAAGTGTCCGTGCCATCTCCACAGTGGCTGGCATGGCTGCAGTCCAGCACTGGGGGCGCGGTGAAAGGCAGGGCTTCCAGCCACCTCTGTGCTCCTGGGATTGGCAGGAGGGACTGCTGCAGTCCTGATTTGCCCATGGTTCCCATAGCCCTTCTGGCACCTGGCAAGTAGAGGAATGAAGGGGTGCCCTGTGAGAGATAGGGGACAACAGCATCATTCCTTTGCCACAGAGGAGCCTTTTGACTCAGAGGAAATACCCAGGTGGGCACATCCCAGGGACATTAGATAGTTTGTATTCCCAGAGCATTGCAAACTCCATAAAACTGACTGAGGTATCAACCAGTCTGTAAAGATATTGGAGAGTACAAGGGGTTCCCAGCATGAAGTAGTGGAGAGCCAGTCCTGATACAAAAAAAGAAAGTTGGCTGAATCCTAGTCTAAGAGAGTTAGTGCTGAGATTTGTGTTGCTTAAAAGGTCTTTAGTCTTAAATTTTGTTGGTGTTAGAGGGTTTTTTGTTTCTTTTTTTTCTTACAGGATAATGGGAAGTGTTTTTTAAACTCTTATAAAATGGTTTCAAGAATAAAATAAATGGTGATGGAAAAATACTTGCGCTTTTCTATGAACTCTTATTCTGGAAGGTTAAAATAGACTAAAATAAATCAGAAAGAGCATGTCTTGGCTTTGACAGCCAAAGTCCTTTTGAAGTTTAATTTCACTGGCAGGTGTATTAAGAAGCAGCAATTACTACAATGGATAGATTGCTTTTACAGCAAGGAGTGGGCGTGCACACTGGGGCAGGGCAAATGCTGCCGTAAGCAATGGGTTGACACTAACCATTTGCAGAATTGGGTTCTCAGTGACCCAGCTAAGTCTTCAACAGTTGTTTTTTGTATTATGTCTGCTCTCTGGCATAGCAACAGAGCAGCAGCACTGGCATTTGTTGAGTACAACATTTTATATCCTGCTGCCTGAGAGAACACTGTTTTAGTTGTGTACAGATATTTAGGGCAAGATATGTAAAGACATCAAATTGCTTCAAACACCATACACTGATGGAATCTCATCCAGGGGAGTAGTTAGAACTAACAAATCTCTCCAGGAATTGCTTAATTCTCCTTTTTCCCGGCAACAGCATGCTCATCATTTGTATGTGTCCATTAGGTTCTAGGGATTTAAGCAGAATTGAAATTGAAGCATGTATTAAGGGCTCTGCCCAGCAGTTCGTATAGACTAATGTCAGCTTGTTTGCATTGCTGCAAAGCTTTAGCAACTGTTCTAGATTTTAAGAAATGATAACATTAGCAATGTCAGGGGAAATACTAGTTGCTGATTTGTCCATGTTCATGCATATTTTTTTAAATATGCCATTTCCTTGCTCTTTCTCTTGCTGTGAATGCCATTGTAGTTGTTACAGCTGGAACTACCTGTTCTTCTTTTTCATATGGGTTTTAAAGCCTTTTCACCTCTGGGAAGATCATCTTGGGAAGAAGTGGTTTTCCTTTGCTCAAACAAGTGGTATTTAGCAAGAACTTCCTGCTGGCATTCATCCCTGAGTTAATCTGGTTAGAATTGAGCTGGTTGAGAGTTTTTGACACTGTTTTTCATGGGAAAATGCTGATTTGTCAAAACTGAAACAATTTGTGGAAATGTACCAGTTTCCATTAAACTTTCGTCAGGAAATACTTCCTTTTTTTTTTTTTTTTTTTTTACTTCTTCCACAGTCAACAGTGGAATTTTGGTTTCATTCTGTTGTGAATATGAAAATGTATGAAATGTTGAAGCATTTTGTGGGGCAGGAAGAACATTCCCCTGAGAGTGTTTTTAAGATTAACCTGAAGCTATGTGTTGGTTTGCTCCTTGTTGGGTGGGAATGGCAGTGCTCTGAATGGCTCGTGTCTTCTACTCTTTGTTTCATATGATGATAACAAGCTGTATTCAGAAATTTCTGTCATACAAAGGAACCACAATTTTGATTGTTAGCAGCCCTGTCAGTCTGATTCCAGGATTCTAGTTCTCTGCTCACCCAGAGTAGTGTTTTGGCAAAAATTGGATTGAAATTAATAGATTTCAGGAACAGATAGAGGAGTCTGCTTCCTTACATTTAAAGCATCCTTCAGCTAATGACCCAGCAGTTAAATCCCTGCAGTGACACCTGGGATTAACACTGTGCCTTTCCAATGGCAATCTGAAACCAGAGGTATTAGAAAGCTGTCTTCTGTTCCCTACTATCTTCTGTTTGTACCCAAGCACTTCAACCCACACCCTCAAATGAGCTGTTTCCCTGTTCTGTAAGTAGACACCTGAGGTTTTAAGGTAAAAAAGAAAGATTTATCAAGCAGCCAAAGCTGTACGTTCAAAGCCAGTGATTTAAAAGTCACATCACATTCTTTGTACTGTGTTTATAGTTACCAGTAACACAGGTTCTGAAAGATCAATTCTGCCCTCTGTGCAGCTGATCAGTTCCTCTAAAACATTGCATTGGTATTCCTGTGGGCTTCATTTAATGCAGCATTAAAGCTCCATTAAAAAAAACCTGGTCTACACAGAGGACATTAGAAAATGCGTATTTGTTCGCAAGGTCGTGGTGGCTCTGTCAGGGTTTAGAGACTGCCTTCTGTCAGAAAAGCAAGTGGATTTGTACAGTACACCCAGAGAGCAGCGGGAAGGTCTCACAGTTCTATTCCTCGGAGCAACATTTTCCGAGTACAGACCCGAGCGCGGTTCTTACGTGCCTGGGGCGCTTTAACAGGTCTCTTTAAAAACTGGCATTGTGCAAGGGGAACGCGTGCAGCCAGACTGTCAGCTGGCATAAATCAGCTTCCTCTGTCGAAGGCAAGGAACCTGCCCTGATTTATACCAGCTGGCAGAATCTGGCCACAGAATAAATAATAGGCAACTGTATGTTATGAGGCTGTAATTCCCTCGAGGGGACTTTTGTGGTATCAGTCTTGCAGGAGCCAGAGTGATCTGGTTCTCTTTCTTGGAGCTAAAGAGTAATTTGACTGCATTTTTTTGAAGTCCTCAGAACATTAAGAATGGGAGATTTCAGGCAGTCAGGGGAAAGAGAATACTTCCAAACTTTTTGTAAGGTATCATTAGGGATTTTTGCCCAGGAAGAGTCATGGTAGGGGAATTTGGGAGGATACAGATGAATTGATGTGGGATAGGTAGTCCCCTCCCCCAGAAAAAAATCTAAGAAGGGTGACTTCTCATCAACATCAGACCTTTCCTTTGAAAACACTTGCATGCATTTCCTAAGATACATGAAAACTGAAGCTCCCTCATCACTGATAAGCTTCTAGTGCTGATGTAGTTAATTAAGGAGGAAAAGTGGAGAATGGGAAATGAGGACTAAAGGACAAATGCCTCCTCAGAATTGGATGTGGCTTTTAATTTTGTTTAACATTTTACCCGGAAGGATCATAAGTGAGCTGGTACTCAGTTTATTGACATAGAAAGAAAAAGGGGTTCAGTTAGATTTATCAAGTGTTGACCTGTAATTTTCCTGGATCTAAATATTTTAGATGTGAGATGCAGGTGAGCCATCTCCCTCCAGTTTTAATGCTCCTGTGGATTCTGCAGCCCAGAATGGGATTGAGTTCATCATGCCTATACATCACCTGTTGGCATGGTTTGATGGTGCCTGGGGCTTTTGGATGATAATGTGGCAATTTTGTAGATTCCATCTCACTAACTAATATAAGTACATCTTTAATGTTGCTGTACAAGGGGCCGAACTTTGAAGCAGACCACAGGTGATTAGTAATGGGTTATCTCTTCTGGTTATTTTCAGAGAAGAAAGCAGAAGCAGCTATCCAGGATTGTTGTGTATCTTGAGATACTGATCTAGTCTGATCCCTGAGCCTAATTAGCAACTTAGATACTGCTGAAAACTTGTTATAAAGTTGCAGTACATCAATGGTTTGGATAGCACAGCTTCGGCAACAATTTAAGAAAGGTCTTACTGCTCAAAGAAAGATTAAATTTCTTACATTTTGGCTGCACTCCTGATTGGAGGACAGCATTACCAGGCTGTCCTGACCAACTTCCATATGCTTTGGGAGCTCTGTGGCTGGAGCAAATGTGAAGTCATAGTTACATCAGGATTCAGCATACCTTCAACTACTGCAGCCGACAGTGTACATGAATAACTTCTGGCCACTGAAGAGTATGCTTGGGAAATAGGATAGATGTAACTACATTTTTTTCCTTTTCCAGCTCTTTTCCTCCCCCTATCTAGTCTCTTAAAATATTCCTTCTTTATGCAATCAATATCCGCTGTGCAAATTCAGGCTCCACTTGGGATGCACCGCTCTCAGCTCTGTAGCTATCTTAAGCTTTCCTTTAACGTGACTGGGTAGTGATTTCAGTGTTCCATTCTTCTTGAGAAACTTACAGAAAGGATGCAGGAAGTAAGGAGTAAATCTTTGTGTGTTTCACTAATGGGAAGCATTTAGTGAGATTTTGAAAAATTTTGAGCACATTTGTCGATGTGCAGTCAGGAGCCGATGGAGAAGAGCTGTCATTTGCAGGTGGTGGTTGATCTTTTATTCCCTTTGACCTGTTCTGCCCACCAGCATGCAGCAATTACCCTTCTCATTTGTCTCTGGCATACAAGGAGATCTGTGATTCTGCAGTGACTGTGCTGTGGCAGCAGGCCAGCTGCCCTGCTGTGTACCTTCTACCTCGCCACAGCTCCTATTACCAATTTTCACGGTTGCCTTGCCTCCTTTTCCTACAGTGGTTAGAGCTTTTGCCCTGAAAGTGGGAGACCCATGGTCATGTCACTCCTCAGCCTGAGAGCATCTAAACTCCATCAATGAAAGGCTCTAGGATGAAGGATCCTTGCTGGCTGAGACAAGGGAAGGCTTTAGAGGCAGCACTTTGCAGAAAAAGGGTTGACATGTGTGTGGGTGGTCCTCCAAAGCATGTCACAGGAGAAGAAAGCCTGTTCCCTGATGGATTCATTCATTATTCCAGCCCCTGCAGGGTGACTGATAATCTCTCCAGGGAGTTCACAGTACAACAAAGACACACTTCACATACAGAATCTTTTTTCCTTTCTAAACTGAAAACAACCATTTCTCATCCTCATGAAAAGATCAGAGGGGACCATGTAATAGTCATGACTCTGTAAGCTTCTTTATTTAAGCCTTCACAAAGTAACTAGGTCAGCAATACATGCTTCTGGGCCATTGAATTTCCCTTCTTCCACACAGTCTGTTCTTCCATTTCCTCACCCAACTTTACCACAAGAGAATGCCTTAAGTCAAAAATCTGGGAAGCTGATCCTTTTATTGCATTTGTAGTATTCTCATCTGGTAAGTACAGTGCAAGACCATGAGGCTTTCAGAGCCATCATAACCCGAGTTTGCATGTAAACAGGAATACCACACTGTCTGGTTGTAACTAAAGCTATATCTGCTGTCTCTTTGCTCTGGATAGTAGATACAGGAAGACATTCAGCAGGAAGAGACTGGTAAACTATTCTGGAAAAGAAAATACAACCAAAATGTGTTTCCTTTTTTTTTTTTTTTTTTTTTTTTTTCTTTCTCCATCAGCTTCTTGCTCATGCACTCCTTACTTCTCACATTTTATACCTTTGCCTTAAGGTTTCTGGCTGGCTGGGGGCTTTGCTGTTCTCGCTTTTCCCTGAGGCCACACTGGTATGAATATTTATTAGTGCAGGAGCAGCCTAGGGATTCTTGTACATATATGTCCCCTGATTTTAATGTTTATGAAGGAAAATAAAAATGTGATTCCAGCTAAATCGCCAATATTCAGAAACTAGGGTTTAGAATGAAGAATCAGGCATATCCTGTTGAGTTATTTAAAAAAATATGCACTTGACCCTAAAATGATTTCTAAGTATCTGTATTAGGCATAAAAGTTCTTCTTATACAGACTGGAAGGGATTAGAGGCTCCTTATTTTACTTGAGAGAAGGAGGCAAAATTTATTGGTGACTTACAACCAAGAACAACTTTTGCATCTTGGCCTATGGTTAAAGCACTGAACGAGGAAATGAGAAGCCTCTTAGTCTTTGGAGACTCACACACAGATTTCCAACTTCCCATGATTTCATGCATTGTATTTTTGATGCCACTATTGAACTTCAGTACGAGTACAATATATTAGTATTTCCACAGTTTCAACTTGTGTTCCTTAACATGTAGCAAAAAATAATGTAATGATGTGTTATTTACAGCTTCTGGAGACAATTCTAGAAGTTATGGGAAATGAACAGAGGTTGCTTTAACACTTGTCTATTGTGATTGGGAAGCTGAGGTTCAAACAGAGTTATAACTTCTGTTCTTTCTTTAGAAAAATTCTGGATTAAAGTCTTTAGAGCATCCCGAAATTCTCAACAGTCTCAAACACCCTGTCAAGTTCAATAATAAATTAGCACTTTTTTCTCCCCTATTTTTCTCAGGTTAAGAGTCTGTGTGCGAGGAGCCTGGTGAGGCATATGGAAGCATTGGTAACTTGTTTCTGTTTGACAAATGAAGGCCTAACTTCTCCCTCAGTTGTCCATATATATATCATTCATGGTTCAGCCAATTTGCACATTCCCAAATGAGGCTTTTTCTTTTCTGGTGGCTTATAGTATGATTGTCAGGCATGTACTGGCTGGTGACTTGAAGGCAGAAACTCACTGGCCTTCTCATGGGGGAAGGTGGGTAGCAAATGCTAGAAGCAAACCACTAATTATTTGAAGTACCTTACCCTTGAAAGCTAATGACAAGGTGCATTTACCACTATCACAACCACATACCTAGAAATAGAAAGCACTGACACCTGCTTTTCCAAGCTGTTGCTTAGCATGAGTACTTAGACTACCCATACAATCATCACTTTTCCCTTTAAAAGGCAGGCTTTGATTTGAGTTTCCACTGTGCTTTTGAAAATGAGATATGGTTTGCTTTTACCAGGGCATCAGTTTCTCCTCTATTGTCCTGAGCCTGCAGTGGGTAAGGAAGGAGGAGGTACTGTTTGTTTAGGGAACCATGCTGTCTTTTTTGCATCTTCAGGTGAGAGTTTAATGTTAGTAATTTCCTGCTTTTTCAGCATAATGGACTGCTGTGGTTTTGGGCATAGGAAGAGCTAAATAATTAGGAATGGTACCTACAGCTGCTGCTCTCTGGCTGGATATGAGCTATGGTTGGTCAGATTGGTCAGATATGCAGGCACTTTGCCATGCCTTGTTAAGATACCGTACATAACATAAACACCACTAACTGGGATAATGTGCCTGAAGGCACAGTTAAGGTAGTGCAGCCTAGCTAAATCTGCTCTGCCAGAATGCTTAGCTGTAGATAGCAGAGTGCATGTAGAAGTTTGCCTCAGTTAGTTGGTGGAAAATAAGGTTTTAAGCTGTGCTAACTTGCTATTTTAGATTCCGTGGGGGAGGATATTCTGAAAGGTGAAAAAGCATCCATTCTGACAAATGGAAGCTGTAGGTGAATGAGACCACCCCAGATACAAGATGTGCATTTTTAGCAAACAGGATACCTTCATTATTAGAGTACAGCCAAGGGATGGACTTTCCAATGTGAATCTCTGAATTAAGACAAAGTTTGGCTTGTTAAACACGTACCCAGGTAAGTTAGGGCTTTGCAAAACTAGCTGAGTGGAATGGCTTCACTTTCAGAAGGCCAGACTGGGAATACCAACCACAAAGTCATAGAGCCCTGGCAATCTTTGAATCTGTAATGCAGCAGGTTTCCAACACCAGGCTGGTATCATTCACATCCCTCTCAGAATTAAGATTAGCATCTCCACAAGTAACAAAACAGTTAAACTACTCTGGTAACTAATGTTGTGCAGAGATATTTCAAATATGTATGAGTTATAAAATTTTACATCCAAGGAATTCAAAAAATGTCTCTATTGCTATGGAACACTTTCCTCTGGTATAGTCTAAGCTATTACTATGTTGGGAAAGCTTGGAATTGTTTTGCCTTATGAGAACACTTTTAAAAACAAACTGTGTTCTACATGAGTGCAGTATTTGTGAGAAATGCCAAAGTGACAGCTTTAGAGAATGAGCTGCCCATGTCACTGAACAATTTTGCCAGAAACCATAACAAAGCATGCAACTGGCTCGTGGTGTTTAAAGGGATGCTGAGTGGCTGGGCTGCTATGACCGTGTTATGCACAGCCCCCTCAATGACAGTTGTTGAAATAGTTATTTTCATGATGTAATTTTTAATCCACTTGGCATTTGATTAAAAAGATCAAGGCATTTCATAGAAGCCCTTAGACATCCTGCAGACTCTTACTGATTTCTACAGTTGAGCAAGTGCCTTCCAGATGAGGGATGACGATGACCAATATCCAGAAACATTTGATGACTAAAATATTAAACATCAATGAGTATAATCTAACATAGCAACACTCAGAAATCACAGCGTCTGCTGAAGGTCTTATCCTATTAAATTTAACTCTTATATTTGACAATAAACATCTGTCCTGGAGTGGCAGGAACATTATGTAGTAGCAGAGGAACATAATGTTGTGTCAGAAATGAACTGCACCATTTAAATATTTACCAAGTGTCATCATATTTTGCTTTTCACAATTCTCAGTTGTTAGAAAAAGAAATGGTTGCAGTAATTGGATGACGTTTGAGGTATTCAGATGAAAATAGAGAGGCAGTGGTAGGTTCTGAGCTGCTGCTTGTGATACACTTGCTCTTGTGATTCCTTCTTACCTCTTCCCTGCTTTCTCTTCAATAGAAAGAATTGTTTTGTAGAGGCTTAAGTCTTTTCTTTGCAATATTTCTTTTAAACAAGCTTGCAAATGTATATGCTGTCTTGGAGTCCTGGTGAAAGGTTATGGTCTTAAGAATGACTGAAGAGATAGCTGGAGGATTGGAATGGATTTAGAGTAACAACTATTACATAAAGCTACTAGGAGGGGAAAACCCCGGAAATCCAACTTGATGTGTACATTTCAAATTTAAAATCATATTCTGCCTCATCGTAGATGAAGTGTAAAAGCCTGCAGTCCGTCACACATCTTCAGGCAGGTAGACTAAACATTTTAGACTGGCAAGTCCCTTCCTGCTGAGCAACATCTAATGCGGGAGTGTCGTCCCCTTACATTGTAATGCAAGCCCGGCTGGGGGCTGCAAGCAGTGAGTAATGTGTTGTTGTATGGAATGAGAAGTGTTGCATTCCTACATGCAGGTCTTGTAGTGTCCACGGTTAATTTTTTTTAATGTGGGTGGACCATGCTGTCATGCATGCAGGTGTCCTTAAAATACTCAGTTTTATGATTCTCTTTGCATGTGATTTAGAAATAATGGCAAAGATAAGGACCTTTCAGTGAAGTATTCAAGAGAGGTATTTAGGGTGAAACACCTATTTATTTCAGAATGGGCAGGTTTTACTCACAGCTTTTATTTTCCTTTAAGCCCAGTAAAATTCAACCTCATGTAGAAATGAAGGAGCTGATCATTCGTGCCCTTATTTCAGCAGGGTGGTATTGCCAGCTAGTGATTCACAGTCTCAAAGGTAACCGGAGGGAGTAATTTGCAAATGCATGAAAAGGAACAGCTAATACCCGGGGGATATGTTAGCAAATTTACCTTTGGCAGACAAAGGAGATGCTGCTTTGTTGAGAGAGATACTTCTTTACCAAGAAATCTGATAACTCACTAATAGTGTGCCACAGCAGTAGGATCTTTGCAACAGAAGTCTGAAAAAAAAGAAAGTATTCCTGAGGTTGAATATCATTAGAAGTGTGTAGTTTTATGCATATGCCCTTTTCTCAATACTCAGGGTATAATTCCCATTAATAGTTGTGGCAGTTAGATGCATCTATCAAGATAGCATATCCCCAGGGTATTGAATTCTGTCATTCTGCTTCTTTGCATGTAACTTGACAGAGACAAATATAACCATCCAAGCTACTGAATTTGAGAAGGATGTGTATTTTTCTTCAACTCTATTCAAAGTGATTCTACTCCTAGGGGATTACATTTGTGTCTAACTTTCCTCTGATTTACTATTTTAGCTGAGCTGATGGATTATGAAAGAGAGTAATTTCTTTTTAATACTGTTTTCCTGAAGCTGTCATTCAAAACTTGCTGTGTGGGGACAGAATGGTTCATAAACACCATTTTCCTGAAGGAAAATGGCTTCTCACAGTAAAAAGGAGCTCTGAACAGAGCTTCCGCATAAACATGTTTGCCCATCAGTAGCTGACAGAGGAGCCTCTGTGTGTGTGTTAAGAATGTGGACTTGTTAAATGAGTCTTCTCACTTGGAAACAGTTTTTCAAATAGACTAGGAAGGATGGATTATATTTAGGTCTATAGAAAGAAATTGCATAGAATTCTGTCCTACCGTAATCAGTAGATTATATTGTAAACTAGTACCATAATAGCATCCTCTAGTCATGGGATGTGCCTTAACTTAAATTCCAGACCTCTCAAATATTCCTTGAGTTCAGAGGCCTTCAAAAACCTAAATAAATTCAGGCCTTTCATGCTGCTTACATTAGTATGTTGTCTTTTTATATCACATTTAAACCAAAATCCCCAAGTCTAAAATTGTTACTCCGATTTTTGCACACATAACATCCTTGTTTTTGTTTTGTTTCCTTGTTTGTTAATGGCTGGGAGGAACAGATAGTGTCAGTGAACGCACTTTAAAAAATCCCACTAATATCCTCCTTTTATCTGGAAAAACAAATATTTATAAATCCCTCTGATTTATGTAGCTGTGTAACGAAGGCAGGTTTGAAAGAACAGTTGTCTGGTTAATCCGTTTAAATGCTTATTTTGATTGGGCAGCCGTGAGTCTGTGTGTGCATGCAGCTTCTCCCCACACTTACTGGAGTGTTACAAAATAGCACGGAAATTCTGGTTTGGTTCAGCAGCGAGCGGTGGGCACACACACACATTTTCCTTCTGTACAGATAGAGACTCTTGCCGTGCAGACCTCATCCTTGTTTGGGATGGCCTTAGGAGCTGTGGCCGAAGCCAGTTTGCTCTGCCAGCCCCGATCCTGGCTGTATGGGTTGCTGGGATCATGCCTAAAGAGTGTAGGTTCTGGCTGGGGGCTCAAAGCACCCACTAACCCACGGCTCCAACACACTGACACAAAAGGTGCACTTGTGAAGGGCCAGTGCCGGGGCTCACTAGGGAGCTGTGCGTGGAAAAAGAGAGAGAAACTTCTGATCAAATATCTCTGCCTAATGAAAATAAAACAATGAATGGCAGGCCTGCGATTTATGTGCTCCAAACCATGCCGTTGGACATAAAATCTTTTTATGCCTTACTCATGCTATTTCTGCCCCTTGTGCTTCATAATTCTGAAGTATTTCCTACTTGTAAATGTGATGCTTAAACTGATATTTGAACAGATGCAGCCCATTCCAATTACTGTGCTATATTTTAAGATTGCTTTTGATTTACTTTTTTTTTCAAATCCCAAATCTATTATTTGGGTTTGGCTTTGTTTGACTAAAGTTTTGTTCATTGGTCCACAGGAACTTGATTGCAGTTTAGAGAAAGGAATTGTAGTCAGAATCAGGATCTTTGAAATCAGAGACACAAGTTGCAGTTCAGCAGAAGCTTCAGAACAAAAGGTAAAACTTTTCTCTGGGTTTACAGAATGTTTTCCCAGACTACTGGCAGTTTCAGGTAAATATTCATCACAGTTTTCCCCTGAAACAAAGCAAATTGGGTTCAAACTGGTTTGAATTTTATTTTT